>NC_086353.1:7396548-7996548 GCF_036324505.1 Eleginops maclovinus
CGGACTTTTCCCAGACCTGTTTGTAAACCTGCAGGAGACCTCACACATGTCACGTCGGGTGAACACAGTTACCTGGCTGAACCCTGCAGCATATGAACACATCTGAGTCATGTCCATGCCAGCTGCTGCTGCTCAGGTGCTTAGTTAGCATTAGCTGCTGAGGGCAGTTAAGCTTAGACAGCTTAGTTCAGTGACCCAATATAAGAGTAAGCTAATGCAAATGAAAGGAAGAGGGGGGGATCAACCGGAGTTAGGCCTAGAGCAAAGGAAAAGACCACCGTCTAACTCAAACAAAATCATCTTCCTCATCCTGAATATGTCTGCAGACAGAAGTCAGGACGAGGAACTGATTTATTTCCAGGTCCGAACCAAAGAATTAGAAACTTTGAATCCTATTTTTTACAATAAAATCTTTAGTTTTTCTTACATTTTTATTATTAAGTTAAAAACTGTATTCCTGCAGAGTTGCAGACTAAGATTAAGCTTCACTAAAATGAATACACACTTATTTTAAGTACTATAGCTATTAGAACTATTAGATTTTGGTTGTGGCTGTGTATGATTGTTCAAGACTTTGTGATCCAAGCATTTCCAAAAACTAGAGAGCATTGTTAATTGTAAACTTCAAAATTAATTGAAAGACAAATATGTGATTTCGCTTATTGTCAACAGGTTCTTATCCAACTAACTATTCTCCTTAAAAGACTAACAAATTCAATTCAATGAATAATTTTAGCAAAACTAAGATTTTTCTTTTGGAGTGTTGACATACAATATGAAAACAGACATTCAAAGGTTCATATTGACTATAAGCAGAACAAACACACATAGATTCATAGAAGACACTCTGAATTTAAAGAGCAAACCGCCGAACACCGCAACCAGTGAGCTGTTAGAAGGCAGAACGTACAACCCTCTTACTGCCATGTATAAATATAGACTCGCACAATCCTCTATGCTTACCTGCTCTGGAAGATTATTGGAAGGTGGCGACAAGCCTTATGCCACCCAACAACCATCTTTCCTATTTATATTGAAGGCCTCATTTTAAATACAGTAGCAGTACATACACACACAAAGGGCATTTTTCCTCCTGCATCCACCTTAACACTGTTAACTGTATTTTAGCCAACCTTAAAAACCTAAATCTAGAACTTGAAGCATTCAGTGCGAGAGATGATGAAGAAATACATCCATGTTGGTCAGTCTCTGCTGCCTGGACAGTGGAGTTGAAGTTTTACACCTTAAACCTTATTTGGAAAAGCAAGTTGAACCCAGTGACCCGACTGGAAAAATGTACGTTTCTGAACACAATCAATCGTTAAAACAATGGTTAGGGGAATAAGGCGGCCATGGTGGAGTTACTGCTAGAGAAAAGTGCGGGAGAATACATTATTTGGCTCCATTATTGTCTCTTTGGCTTGTCACCCCTTATAATGCGCCGATGTCTACGAGCGACCACTCATAACAGGCTGCACATGATTATAAGCTGTGTGCAGTTCAACCAAAGAGTGATTTTTAAACCTGGGATTGTTTATACCAGAAATCCCAAATGCCGGGTGCAAATCATACAAAAGTAACATCCATATGTCACAACAAGAAAGGACCAGATGCAAGATAAATGCAGAAAAAACTAAAAATATTTGTCCAAAAAACTGAAACTTTAAACTGTAAAATGTATTTTCCATACAGTTAAACATTATGTTAGACGGGACATGCATCAGGTTAACCCTTAAGAGGGGTCTTGATCCCCCATGATATGAAACTACTGCTTAACAGAAGATTTAAATGTAAATATTGCTTTATTTTTTATGTTATTTTAGTTTTCTTAAAATAGTTTTTTATCTGTGTTTTAATTTTTATATTTTTTAATATATGCACTAAAAGCACCATGAGATACTTCTAGTACATGGTAACCTACCTTCTGCAATAAACCTGTTTCTGATTCTGATTTAAATGGTTCTGAAAGAAGTTTAATTGTTAAGACAGTGATATTGCAGTTCTTCAATTTTAATTAAACAGGCTCCTTTAATATATTTATATTATGAAACCACAACGTGAATCTAAAGTGATAGTCAGGTCAGGTCATGAAGTACTTCTTGGTTGTTTCTTTAAATACTGCTAACTGTATGGTTTACAGAATTACACAAGGCTATAAGTACAGTATGTATTCTCAAAGCAGCAGAGCTAAAGAAAGTTACACAGCCCGCTGTGAGCTGGCCAAACTAGCTAAGAGGATTAAACGGTCTTTTCTCTGTTTGCACTAGACTCTTTATTAGACACTACCCACAGGAAGTTATCATAAAGATCAGGTCAAGAGAGATAACACACTGAAACAATATTGTTTTGATTCATTGAGTGACTTTCTGATCTATGAAATATCAGAAAATAGATATATTTAGATTAATATTTTATAATTACCAGACATTAGCATCTACTTTTTAAACAGGTGTGTAATTGTACCATGTTTGACTTGAACTGTAGTTAAACATTTAGTTGATCTCCAAAAGTTTTGCAATTGTCTGTAAATTGAGAGAAATCAATAAATCCAGGAGTCTATAGTTTCCCTCCTCCCTTCTTTTGCAGATATCCTTTTCTGGAAACTAATTAACCTTTTTTTTTTTCTCGTTAATTAAATTTAAGACAGTTTCTCCCTGATAAACAACATGTTTTTAACCAGTGAGTAATTAAAGCAAACAGATAAATACCCAGACTATGACCCACTTTCAGTATGTGTGTGCAGTGTGCACGCTTTCACATTTGTGAGTGTGTATTTGTGTGAGTGTGTGTATGTTACAATGCCATCTGTAGCAGTGGTAGCTGTGTTAGCATTAGCCCTGTGGATGCTAATCCTCTAATCTACCCTGTGTGTATCAGGGGGATAAGACACACGGTCTGCTCACACAGTGCAGGAGTATAAAATGCTTCTTCATTATGATGCAAACGTCACACAGATTTGTAAAGAGGGATGAGCAATCCAGATCCTGACTACCACCGTGAACCAATGACGACCTGGGATTCACACCACAGCAGCTGTCCTGAAACCTCAAACATTCATAAATATAACTGGGATTTATTTACAGACTTGTGAGATTGTTCAATATTAAACAAATGTTCTTGCAAGGCCAATTAACCTCCTTTCCTCAGAGTACCTACTGATTTGTGTTTCTCCATCTTAAACTCAGGATAACCCCAGCCCCTCTGACCCCAACCTGTCACCTCCACAAGAGCTCAATATAACTGAAGACAATCCTGACTACAACCATGTACATGGAGCAGCAATGCATTCTCTTATCAACCTTAAAGTCTATGGTATCAACGTCAGAATCAGTACTACAGAATGTCTGCAGGTAAAACAAAAAGACCTGTAGAGCAGAACAGCCTTTTGGCCAAAAACAAACATAGTAAAAAACCAAATGTCTTTGATAAGTAAATGGTATTCATGCTGCAATGCAGAAACACCCTGCTCAGTAGTGCTTTGGTAGCATTTTTCTATAGTTTAATGTATGTTGGCTTGCCACAGATTATCACTAATATATTTAAGAAGATTTATCTCAGGGAGAACCTATGTTGCTGTTATGTAATTGTGTTAATATAAATAATGTTTATCTATGAAATAACCTATCTTTATTTTAGAGCTACATTGATTGGAAGAAAAATGTCGATTTTTACTATTGGGGAATATTTTGCTTAACCTTTGACCTAGTTCAAAATGTTCTCCTTCCCCTGTCTGTATTCCCATGGCATAGTTCTTTGGCCTTTGGGTTGCTGTAATGTCCCTTAAGGAGGGGCAGTTTGGGCGCTTTGTTGATGCCAATCTATGACCGAGCACAAGCTGACCTGAGATCAGATTATTGTTTAGGGACATCTAGAAGCCCTTATCAGGAACGTAGGTTCCCTGGCGTACATTCTTTTGCCATGTACGACAGCTTTAGGTAGATTCAGGATCCATATTTGTTTAGTCTGGCGACTGAAGAATGTTGATTGTTCATTCCGAACTGGTTAAAACCTTGTATCGCAGTAGAGATCTACAGAATCGGTGTCCACTCGTGGCTGCAGCAAATGTCTTGTCAATTCTCCGGCCGTTAACTTCAGAATAAACCTTCAGTGTTTGCCATCAACGTTCCAGCTTCAGTGTCTCTCTGAGTTTCGCTTCCATTGATCCAGAAGTTTCCATCACAGGTATAAGTGATTTTTCCTGTAGAAATGGCAGGGGATGCTATATTTTCCAATTTTCTCCTGTTTTATATTATTTTAAACTGAATTTCTTTGGGTTTTTTACTGACAGAACAACATTTTTTAAAACGGTATCACCATGGATTTTGGGAATCTTGGACTATTTTGTGAGCTTTTATAGAGCCAACGAAAAACGTTTTTGATAATAAAAATAATGGTTATTTGTTTTACATTGCCTTACATTCTTGCTCAGGCTGTTTGGGTAACACTCAAACGTTGGTATTCATGATGATCCCTTTAAGGTTTTTGGATTCAGAAACAAATGGTTTTATAAGGAAGTAATATTGCGGCAATTCCCAAATGAATAGCTTTTTAAATTGAATGACTGGCCCTCTCTTTGCAGAGTTAATTTAGTGTATAACCTTTGTTTACAGTCAGCTGAGCCTCATGTCTTTAGTAGAGCAGATGTAAACAACGTAATATTGCACCTCAAAGCATGTGTGTTGTGTTTATTGTGTCAATCAACAGGCAGGATTTAATATGTCGATGATATGAGGATTGTGACAAGACATCCAGGTGGTCTCTACCTGTGCGTGTGAATGACAGTAACACATACTGGAAAGTCCCTGGCAGCAACAGCATATGGTCCAGCGGATTAAGGTATTACGAAGGGATGCAGGTGACTGAGAAAGCCTCCTCTAATCGCTGATCTGCTAATTGATTACCAAGCCAGCAGCACTGACCCGGACACCAAAATGGCAGCAACTTAAAACCTTCAATCCTAATGTCATCCTCCAACGTGAACACTCACAGTTAAAGTACACAAACAAACTCTCTCAGTTGGTTGTAGCTCTATATATCCATCAATGAACCGCATTACACCAGGTAGCCACGAAAACAACATTCACCATGTGTGTATCGATTAAAGACAGACCTGATCACCTTTTAATCGCTGCGATAATGTGACAGCATTGGCACCCAAGAGGATAATTTATGAGCTATTGATCCCATTAATCTACTCATAGTGTTGTTTATGAGCTCAACATGAACACATCATCAAAGCATGCAGCCCCAAACTTCACATGTGCTGTTTTGAACCAGTACTGTTTAGGTGTGTAAGGAAGTCATGTATCGAGTCAGCCATTAGATTCAAAATTGAAGAAAGTATACAGATACAGCAGCAGTGTGCAAACATTTCCAGCAAGCTCTTTGAGGTTTTCGATGTTTTTTGGACTTTGTTGTTTAGTTTGTGACGTAAATTATGTTGGTCAGTCTGTGATGCTTCAGACAGCTAGGTCAGGATTTCTGGAATAATATGACCAGTGAGCCCTGAACACAGGTTATCTATGTCAAAACACAGTTTTCCTTTTGTTTTTTTAAGGTTTTTCAGACACAAAGGTGTGTGTCCTGTCAAGCAAAATAAAACAATATTTTTTAGTTTTTCTTTCCAATTAATCATTTTGTCACCACCTAAAAGCCCCAGTAGAGAACCATTTGGTTATATTTTAAGGCGTAGACAGATGGTGTAACCAGGCGGACTACTGGCCAGGGTTTTTGCTATCACAGTGACTATCCAAAGCTCATAGTCATTGGCAGTAAACACTAAAGGATTATTAACATGCACTTTTATCATGCTCCCAAAATTAATTCACTCGCCTACATTTTTTTGTTGCACCATCTCATTGCAGTGTGATGGACCCTTTAGTAGAGATCAGTTGTGAAAAGTAACCGAGTAAATCTACTCAAGTACTCTGCTTGAGAACACTTTTGAGGGACTACATTACAATTCAGAGGTATAAAGCTTACTTTTACTCCACTACATTTATTTCGTACCTTTCCAGATGTTGTTAAATGATGTCCAATATAATCTACACTTAAAAAAGACTTAAGTTAGACCTGGAGTAACATTAACAAAATACCCTGCTTCGAGTAATTATAAATAGCTGCACCTTTACTAGCTATGATAACACTCAAATGCATAGATCATTTTAATCAAAACATATGATATTATTCTGAAATCTGCCTAATGAGCAGTTTTTGGGGAATTTTAAGTATATTTTTGATAGCATTACTTTAGTATTTGTAGGACAGTAACATGTTTATTGCAGGACTTTTACTGGTAACAGAGTTTTCCTACACTGTGGTATGTCTACTTTTACTCAAATAAGATTTAAGTACTTCTTCCACCTCTGTACAGTACGTATTTATCCAATCATACTTGCATTGCATATTAAGGCTGAAACCCCCTAACAGGTCATATGGTGGGTTTGACACCTGTTACGGTCACTCCCACATTAGGTTATTTAGTGATATGAGCTTTGTGTTTATGCAGAATGACCTGTATAAAGAAGAGAAACAGCTGACAGTCCTCCTCAGAGGGGAATAAGACGCGGAATAGCTAAAGATGAAGAACATGGGTGGGGAGGAGAGTGGGGGGGGGGGGGGGGGGTTGGATAATCTCACCTTTAGGAAAGGGGTTCGGCTGAACAACGTAGAGAAAAGCGTGGACCATGTGGAAGAGGAGCCCAATAGGTCCTGGTTCAAAGTAAGCGTGGGTATCATAAACCGCAGCCGGTACAAACCCAAAATTCAGCGGCTCTACCGGAGGCGGGGACCGCTGTCTCTGCGATTCCGCCCGGGCCTCCACTGGGGTCCCGTCCCTCTCATCCACCTGCTGCTCTGCTGTGGCCCCCCAGCAGAGCAGCAGGACGAGCCACCTTGTCCACAACATGGCTCAGAAAAGTCCAGCTTTGTACAAAATAAAAAAAGTAAAAGTCCTAGCCCCTAGGGGATGAAGAGGATACGGACTAAAGACACCTGTCCCTCCCGGAGGTTTATCCCCGCAACTCACGAACAACCGTCAGAAACTTTTAAACTTCACATCCAACGGTCGAGTTTCAGCCGTTAGCTCCTGTTTGTTTCCCGGTACGGAGACATTTTCTCGAATTTCTTCTACGACGACAACAGAGGACTAACGGCGGAGGATGTGCTCCTCGTTCACTCTCACCGGCCCTAATCCCGTTTGCACGTAAAACCCCAGAACGCGCGCGCTCGCTGAAAGCTCGCCGGCTGTGCCGCGCGACACCGTGGAGTCAATCAACTGTCAGTGGTGGGAAGTAACTAAATACTTTTACTCAAGAAGCGTACTGTAATTACTTACACCTTTGAGGCACGTACGTAAATTAATTGAATATTTATATTTTGGTTTTACTTCGAATTTAACATGCCAGTGTCGAATAGTGCCCAATTCAGGCTCTCTAAATAGGATAGAAAGTAAAAAGTAACAAGAAAGGAAAACCTTTTTTGCCGAGGCTAAAATCATAAGTGAAAATATGTTTGACCAATGTAATATCCATGGCAATAACCTTTCTTTTATGCCAGATATCTTATCTAACTTCTTCATTTGTATGAACATATATTTTTTTTTTAATGTTTTTAACATTTTGAATGTAGGCTATATCGGTGAAGCGTTATCACCAGAAGGACATCCTAAAGCGGTTTAAATATATTTTTTAGATTTGATTATACTTTTTGGCTCTATAATATAATTTCGAGACCATTTTCATTTAGAAGGTGTCCCTTTGGGTTTTGGGTTATTGTAAGGTATAATGTATCACTGTTTTGACTAATTTTTTAAAAATCACACAATCTTTGGACTTTGGACATTATTTTGTTTTATAAAATGATTCTGTTGAACCACAATTCAAAAGCAATGTCTAATTTTCATTCGTTATTTTTCAATACATTTTTATTTATTATTACTTTTGTCAGTTTCAAGTTATTTCGGTGACCATTGTGGGTTTTTCTTTCTTTAACGGAAAGGTACCAACAATGTTGGCCACGTCTGTACTTCCTCCACCACTTAATGGGACGACAGGTAATTGACCCTGAGGTCACTGAGCAGGCTGACCTTCAGCTCTGAGGTTGATAGATAGACGGTCAAGGCTTGTGAAAAAATTTCAAGCACACAAGGTTCGAGTTCAAAAAAGGGAAAACCCAAAGTTCAGTTAAAAAGTAACATTACAAAAAGTAAGGTTAAGCCTTTGGAAAGTCAGCACTCTCTTTCATCCTCTCTCGCCTCCTCACAGTCACTTAACACGTTACACGACACTTCACGGGTTAAATGTAAATGTGAAGTATGTTGACATAATCAGGAAAACACAAGTCATGTATCCACAAGCAGATCATTTATCAGAGTTGAATAAAAAGTTCCCCTGTGTTTGAATGGCTGTGATGACAGACACCATCTCTAAATGCCCATTGAGGGGGAACAGTGGTCTGCAGTGTTTGCCCTGTGAACAGAGCCCGCAGTGACTCCTTTCAGTGAAACATTCGGCACTGTTTCACACACACTCACACTCAGTGTTCTGGGGCCTTACCACTGAAACCACTATGAAGCTGCACACTACTATCTCCATGCTATCCACAATGTTATTTATGGGTTTACACTGGGCCACTTCTGGAACTGTAGAAGAAAAATACACAAAATCTCAAAGTATAAAAGAGCGTATGTATGAATGACGTCAAATAAATTACTTGATAAGTATTTGTATGGTGTAATAGTGGAAAGATGATTTCTCCTCAACCTATTACATATTTTTAAATCAAACTGTCTTCTGCTACTACTCAGATAATGTGGTTATAGAGAACTCTTACAACTTCCATAATATCATGTAGACTCTAAAGGGGGAAAATGTAGAAATCATAAAGTAAATATGGCACTTACAGTATGTTTGCCTGAAGTATTAATTGGGGTACAATGTCATCATCCTCATCCCTCCAACTCCAGAGCCTTTTCGTATAGATGTGGGGGAACGTGTACAGTACATGAATCAGTTTCTCACACACACACACACACACACACACACACACACACACACACACACACACACACACACACACACACACACACACACACACACACACACACACACACACACACACACACACACACACACACACACACACACACACACACACACACACACACACACACACAATTAAACAGTAGGATGGCACCAGAAAGGGTTACAAAACAAAATCTTGATTTATTCTCCTTCTACCACATAGGAGATTTGTTACATAGACGAGTTGTTGTACACACAAAATAAAAACAATACAATATCAGTTTCATACATAGAGCATGTCTTGAAGTAGCAGTGAGATCCATCCATGCAATGTACATGATCTCCCTCTCTCACATACACACACCAAACATACACACTGCACTGTCACTCATAATGCTTTGTTCACAAGACTGTGCTTGTTCATTTCATTTTGTTGAATGTCCTCCTTTAGTCTGGTTCGGATGTATATAATAAAAAAAAATCCAGAAGGTCTGCTAAACAAAACGTAGATTTTGAAATTCTTAACAGAAAGTTGGGATTTTCTGAAGTGGCGTAGTGTGAGGGATTTATGGACAGTCACAATTTAGTTATTCTTCCTTTACTTTACATTTTTAGTCTTTGATGATTCTGGAAATATCTTCAGAGAAGCAATAATTGATGTTGAAAGACTTGTGTATTTTAAAAATCACTGGGTATTTCTTTTTTGCAAGTACAAATGTTAAGCACTGTTGCTTAAATCAAATGAAACAGGATATTAGCATGAGATGCTAAATTGTTGGTTAGCTTGCAGTTCATGCCCAGGACATACTTCTCCTGGCACTTCAGAAATGATATGTTCAACAATGCCTCCAGCTTTCACAGCTTCTGAAGGTTGTTAGGTATAAAAGCATTTGGAGAAAGCTTCTTCCAATTACCAAAGCCAGCCGAACAACAAACACACCAAACATGTCAGCAACATTTAGGATTCCAACCTGAGTTCTACTTGCAGCTCTCAGGAAAATAAAAAGTGCTCATATGATCCTTGTGGTTTTTGATAAGTGAATATCACATGATACCCTTAAACATTTCACCTGCATACATGTAACCTTAATTATTTTTCATATCATTGTAAAGATAATGGGAAATAATAACAAAACATGTTAAATTGATGCTGGTATGTGAGTGTCACACCATGAAATTTAAATGAGACCAAGAACACAGTGGTGTTACACAAAGACGTGACTAAAGGTTGGCTACATGCGTGTTGACATGAAGCATTTGAAAAAGAAAATCATCTAAAAATGAAATACCTTCCAAACTTGTCTGACTTAGAGTTACATTTCAAATAAATACTGTCTTTACAAACAGGCACCAGCCTATCTCAGTGCTTAAAGTAACAATATCAACACACGTTGCATGACACTAAAACCTTCACACTTTGATCTGCACCTAAAAAGGTAAAGTTACCCCTGTAACCAAAACCAGTGCACTCAGCAGGACTGCACCTAGTGTCACTGCTGCCATGTCGGACTGCACAGTAATTTACTTTAAACGAAACCCTTCTAAATGTGTGTGTGTGTGTGTGTGTGTGTGTGTGTGTGTGTGTGTGTGTGTGTGTGTGTGTGTGTGTGTGTGTGTGTGTGTGTGTGTGTGTCAGCCGAGTTTGAGATTTCAACAGTGTGTTAATGTGATTGTGAGTCTGAGTCCTGCAGGTCGATTCTAGAAAAAGATCTGAGATTCTTCATAAAAACTTCATTTTAAATATTAGAATTTTTCAGGCTTATGAAATAAAAAAAGGTTTAAAAAATTGACAAGTTTGTTCTTTCTAAAAACAAATCTGCACTGTACGCATGATTGTGCTTTTGAACACGTACTCGCACAGTCCAGCTGTCATTTCATCACACGGTGACCCACGTGGCACTGCGACACATATGCGTTTCTGTCTTCTTGCTCTTCTTCAGCTATGCCAGTTTTCTCCCATCATCATGAGCAAGCATGTCTTCAGGTTGGCAAGACATCCCAGGAGCAATCCTCGGAGTGAACCAGGTTCACGAGGCACCGGCTGGACCAGATGGAGACATCTGAAGTCACCTCTGATGCTTGTAGTAACAGCGTTATGCCTTGGCTGGTTTTGTCAGTAATAAATAAATAAATACTCAGGGGTCAGGTGCACTGAAGTATCTCTAGTCTGAGCATGCTCCACGACCCGTGTTTCTGATCCCTGAATCTTGGCGTTTTGCCAGGGCTCACTGACTGGATGTCTCCCTGTGGCTTTCAGTCTATTCGGTTGCCACAGATGGTGAAGCGGTCTATTTCCAGCAAGTCTTTCTTGGGCGTTCTTTGTTCGAGACCTTCCAGTCCGGTGTCGGCATTGATGATTTTTTCATCCTCATCCCCGTCTGGCGTGGTCAGGAAAGTGTCCGAGTCGCTCTTAGGGAGTGTTGGGACAGAGCTCTCTGCCACACTGGGGGGCGGAGAAACCTCTGCTGCCACTGATATTCCTCCTTTTTCAATTGTGGGTTCTATTTGAGAAAGGATGGAGGAGTTTAATCCAAATAGCAATTATCCAATCAAAGCTTAGCAACTGTCATAAGCAGTGTTTATTTCCTTAACAAAAACTCTGAATAAATATGTTCATCAACCATCTTTTTTTCAATGACTAAGACAAGACGTCACCGAGATGGCCTGCCTCACCTGCGTCATTAAACTTACTGTGACTACATCCAACAGGGTTTGACATTAACAATTGCAAGCAGCAAGAATAATCAGAAAGGCACATTAAATCACTGACATAATCTTTTACATTTGACTATAGGGGTGTCCAAATTCGATCTCAAAGATTAGAATTGGAGTAGAGCAATGCATTTTCACCTGATCGGCAGTGGCAACACTGATGTATTGAGCCAAATCTGATCCTTTGTTTTAAGTCAGCTGTATTTTTACTTTCAGCAATACAATATGACACACCCTTTTTCCCCTGTTTTTTTTAATTTACTACTAGGTCAAGGCTTAATGTTATATCAAGGCACCATTGTTACAAAAATGACAATAAAGATTTGGAGTAGTGAGTCTGCGGCTATTATTATTGTAAGCGTTGGATAGAGTGCTACCTTGCTGTGGGGAAATGTGGACGTGTTTGGTGCGGTGAGCTCTGGAGTTGGCACGGCTGGAGACAACAGAGGGCGGAGGGTTGAAGAGCTTCTCCTCCATGTTGGCCTCTTTGACGAATCCACAAGACGTACCCAGCAGAAGAATACTGTTGAGCACCTTCAGAGTGATCATCCTGTGCACAAACACACAAAACATGTGGATATGTGAGTACGGGTGAACATTGAAGGTGCTACAAGAACATTTTGACTGGTAATAAAAAAGTATGAATATAAAACGAATACCTGTATATGACTTACACAAGAATGTGACTTTCAGCGGGAGGAGTATCAATTTGTATAATTTATCTTTGAATTGTTTTATTTTTTACATTATATATTTGGCACTTACGGCTAAAACGAAGGATAATCTCAAAGGACAGTTATTGGTGAGCAAAGGCAAAAATGTACTTTGCATTTAACATCAGTATATTAATTAACATTGGGGGCTAAAACATTAGTTGAATTTGAAACCAGTCATTCAAGACCAGTTTTCATACGAGTCCGAATCACTAAAGTGAGTAAACGTATTGGTCAAACGTCCTTCATGACCAAGTTGAGTCTTCCCTACACAAAACGAGACGGTGGAGCTCATGGAAACTACTGCTTTTGTCCACGGGCCACCACAATTAACACATAATAAATGTTTACTTTTAAAAACACAAATAACACTGCAAGAAGGGTGTTCAAAACTTGACAATTACCCCAGGTAAAACAGCAGCACACACATGAAAGAGAGGGAACCCTGGATCTTCACTGAGCTGGTTACGACTCTGATCAACTGATAAAAGAAACACAAACACATAATCAGATTTGAGTGTATAAAACCTTACACTGAGAACACATGATTGGAATATAAATTGATATTTCATGACTGTGACTGACCAGCAGAGCCAAAGGGAGTGGGATGAAGCCCATTCTTCTGGATACTGAGTCACTGTAGTCTGTGTAAGCCTGGAGATACATTTATGACATTTTCTCAAATATGCATCAACAAGAATCATCATTAATATTCCTCACTAACAAAAGTAAGTACGTAACAGAACTTAATCATATCATGAAATATGGAAACAACATGAACAGCAGTGTTTTTCCTTAAGTAGTAGTTCAATGAGCTCGCTGCCAGAATAAAAAACACTTTTACGATTAAATTGTTGATAAAAACTCATTAAATTAAGTACTGTTAATATAAATAGATGGACAGGTGACCCAAATTTGGATCCTGACCCCTAAATAGGACAAACTCTGTCCTAGTTTTGAACCAAATCTGATATTTTAACTGATTTTACTCACATTTTTCTGGCGACTGCTGAGAAGATCAAAGGCAAGGCTGGCTCTGTATTCCCCGTAAACCTGGAAAAACAACATACAGTAACACATTAGCCCAAAAAGTAAAAAAATATCACAAGAACATACAGATGCTAAAATACACGGACTTAGCAGAGGGAATCTGAGTTATGTATTCATCTGTTATGTGTTAATATGAGCTTTGGTATGGTTAGCAGCAGGAGATGTGCCAAATTACATTTTGATAAAAAGAAAAAAGCTATGTGCACACATGGATTAAATGTTTACAGCATGGTAAACAAGTGCTTGGATGCTAACTCATGTGTGATTATGTTTGACACTTTGGATATAAAGGGGTTAATCCCTTCTTGTGCAGTGTGTTTTTGTTACATAACTAAGGTTACGTCTCCTTGCAGGAAATCAAAGAGCAAGAGCAAACACCTGGTGTATGTCAATACAGTCGAACAGGATTGGTTATGTTGAGCTTGAAATGCATTCACCTTTTAAAAAGTAAATGAAAAGGATTATCTCAAATCTGGGCCTAGGAGTTGTTTACTGAACTTTTGTTGACCGTGTCTCACTGTCCTGGTGGTGTGGATGGAGTTTGCTCAGTGTCAAGCAACCACATCCAAATCTGTGCTGACACATCTGTGTCTTCATTATTTATCACTACTAGCTATTAAGCCTTTGCATCAACCTCTTCCATTTGTGTCAAAAATTACTAACAGAAAATAACAATAGAAGGCTTCCAAGCTAATCCATGTAATGGCTCTGCTAAAAGTACATTAAAAGAGGAGAGGGCAAAAAGGGCCCATTAACTGTGATGAGGAGTGTAAGAACTGGTTTAAAAGCACTTAACGTAACTAGATTTAGTAAAATTCAAACGTGTTCTTTGTGTTTGATTCTCCTTTAAACAACAACATTGCTCTCTTAGGTGTCTTTGCACACTTATCAAGACACCAACTGCAGCACAACCTAATGTATAAACAGCAAAAATATTTCATGCGTTCTCACATCAGCACTGATGTCATTGAATTTGGTGATGAAGGCGTGCTTCACAACGTCCACAGCCACCTCAGAGGCAATCACCATGACTACATCAGGAAAATTCAAACGTGTTCTTTGTGTTTGATTCTCCTTTAAACAACAACATTGCTCTCTTAGGTGTCTTTGCACACTTATCAAGACACCAACTGCAGCACAACCTAATGTATAAACAGCAAAAATATTTCATGCGTTCTCACATCAGCACTGATGTCATTGAATTTGGTGATGAAGGCGTGCTTCACAACGTCCACAGCGACCTCAGAGGCAATCACCATGACTACATCAGGAAACAGCACCCACAAGTGGTCTGAAAACAAACAATAAAAACTGATAAGTGACAATATTCAGTAAAATACTGGTTTTAACATTCAGTGACAGTTTACTGTTGAACCAAGCTGATAAGAGCAGAGGATGTAGCTGAGAGGAGCAGCATGATGTCACTTCTAGCTGTCATACAGGTGCACCATGTGTGTAGGTATCAGTAATATCCCATTATCTGTGTAGCACTGCGTTGGTTTACCAGGGTTCCAGGAGAACTGCTCCATGTTCCTCAGACAGACGATGAGCAGGAGGATGTAGTTGGTGAACCTCTCTTTTATGTCTGTGGAAATGAAACAAATCAATCCCGGATTAACCTACTTTGTACTCACTGCGGTAGAGCTCAATTCCATAATTTTACCTTGTACTTCATAGGCGGAGTTACAAAATATGCAGACTGCTGATTTTACGTCTTATATTTAGCTGTTTTAGAGATCCTTGAACACTTACCGCTGTTTGACATCTGGAAAAGGTTGTTCTTTTCAAACTTCTTGAACACGCTTCCTTTGATCTCCACAAACTGCAAAAAAGAAACAGATATCATGGCTGAACTCATGCTACATAATTCAGTTAAATGTCTGTATGCATTAAACTCACGTTGTTTGACATCATGATGGTGAGCAGGGATTTGTTGTGGGAGTTGAAGGCTACGTTCAGAGTGGTGGCCTGAACCATGATGAGGATGGCATGGAGAACTAGATGAATATGTGCTAAGGAAAAAAATAGACTGAGGAGTACAGCGAAGAATATCATGCTGTGTATTAATTGATTCTGATGTAGGCCCATTGTTTTAGTAGTCTAAAGAAAAGCTGTGTCAGGCTGCTACTGATAGTTATTTAATAATTGGTTTATCTGTAGGCTCTTTTTAATTGATTGACTCATTGTTTTGTCAATAACAGGGCCCAAAACAGTTTTAAAGACCGTGCACAAAAGCAACAAGTTACACAAACTGGGAACAACAATCACAGGTTGTTCTCTGTGAGGATACAGACGTAGAGCACAGCCATGAGGAAGTGAGGAATCACGCCTATGTGCGCTCTCTTCTTCTCCTTTGGTTCTGTGGCTGTCCAGTACAGAGCGTCCAGGATGTCCTGACCAAATGATGAGAAGAGGCGATCTGCCACCTTAAATCACAACAGGGGAGGACGAGAGGAGGCAAGAGAGCGGATGAGTTGATGGCTCACTGTTCAGTACAATCAGATACAAAGATTATTATTGCAGTATTATCATGGTGTACCTCTAACATGTTGTATATGATGTAGAGTTTGATGACAGACTGTCCCCTGATGAGGTGGTACATCATGGAGTAATCCACGTAGCTCATCATGGAGTAACACAACACCATGATGAAGCCTTTCAGCACATCACACACCTGTGCTGGCTGGAGCAGGCGGGAGCCACTAAAACACACAAACATATTTTAGACATGGTAGAAATGTTCACAACGGGAAAGTCACAAGGAGGGAAAAGAGAACAGTGAGAGCTGTACTGCCCTCTAGAGGGTAAAAATAATGCTTCACAGGTCCTGTTTACAAATGTAGATGTTGCTATGTGATGGTATTTGTTTGTTGGTGTGGTTACTTCATAGCAAAAACAGTACAACACAGAATTATGCAATCTGACACAATCTAATGCAACCGACATCTAAATATAAAACTTAGTGTTAAATAATGACTTAAATATTATTGTGGCTAATGAGAGATAAATGACGTGTATTTGCATTCCTAAAAATCGTGTACTTTACCCGAGGCCACAGCAAGGCAACGTGAGGAGCCGTAAAAGAGCCAGAATCACCCTGAGGGGCAGCAGGGTGAACACATAGAGAAAAGCATCCAGACAGAGGAAGAAGCCGAATGTCATCAACTAAAGAAAGAGAATGAGAGACAGAAATGGAGAATAAGAAAATGCCATTTATTTACTTGTGGCTTTAAAAAAGTGTATCACACTGAATTGATTGTTTTTACCTTCTCCAGCTCCTTGGGGATGCGGAGGCAAGTGTAGACCCTCTCTCTGCGCTCCGTGTATTTGGCCTCATTGTGTTCCAGGAAGTAGCCTCTGGTGAGCTCAGTAGTTATAAATCTGACCAGAGACAGGTCTAAAGCAAGAAATGGACAGAAGACAAATAATTTAACTAATACACATACACACTTAAGCCTTCTAAGGGAAATTCACATCTCCAATGATGACTTATACCTAAGGGATAAAAATGACTACAATTTTAGCTTCTCTCGTGTTAGCAGCAGTTGCCTGGTTTACACTGCAGACAAAGCGGAGTCCTTAGCTCATAATAAACCATTATAATTGGAATTAAGATAAGAAATACCTTCCCTATTTGACCAAACAGGTCCTTAACCAAATACTACACCCACATGCGAATGCTGAACATCTCATTCCTAAACCATAAACTCCCTGCTATAACGGACACATTTGGGAACATTTTCAAAAAAGGGTTGTAAACTGGCTGCTTTCCCCCCCTACCAGTCACAAGAACATTAGTTTCAATATGATGTTTGTGTGATAGTTTAGCTCACAGGTAAGGCTGAGTTCATCCAAAAGTTGTTGGATGAGTTCAGGGCATTTAAGGTCTTCTACACATTGGAAAACATTATCTGAAGACTTTGAATTGTGTATGGGGTACATTGGAAACTAAAAGCAGCAGAAATTAACCTGTAATATCTGTTAATTTATCCCAATAATATCATACATATACATTCTTGTTTGGTTCAGCTCTTTCTGGTAGCTTTTTCTACGGTTTTTTACATTTTTCTCACGGCTGAGGTTTTTTTGGGGTATTGTTCCCTTAAGCGATGGTAAAAAGCAAAGGTGTCGAATTGTGAAGCCCCCTCAATTGCTTATATAATTGACATGACATTAATGGGAACCAAAGGGACAGGCCAGGAAAATTCCCTCACATACAGAGTAGTAAACATTGTGTCCACATACTTTTGTGCTAAACGTTTCCCACTCTCAGCCGCGCTCCTGAATGCGCCTTTGCAAAGAAACAGCACGTCTTACAGCACGTCATAGCTTCGCAGTGGCCTATCTACACTTCTGCATGTTTAACATCAAATACAACCGTCATGTGTCGCTGACAGCCGTGTTACAGCTGAGATGCATATAGCATAAATGAGCAACGCAACGTGACTTTAATTCAGCTGAGTGCTTAAGAAACAGTAGCTGTAGTGATATACTTAGCCACATACAGAGATCAATTGCAAACTCGGAACTGTGCCACAGGCTGCACAGACTCAGTAACATATTGAAGTTGAAACAGCGCGCTCAACACATATAACCACCTATACAGTGCAATAATGTTATAAAAACAAACACAACTTGGTCAGTTGAATTAAAAACAGTCACTTCAGCAGCTAGCTAGCGTTAGCGCTGTCAGACTGCAGGCTGTAGTAACGATGCTAGCTCTCACCTGACAGGTTGCGTTTCTTGTCATTGCTGCCTCCGTTTTTATCGTTGGATCGTAGGGTGTCCGTGACTCGGTCCTTCTCGTTGTTTTTCTCTGTTTTGGCAGCCATCCCGTCCCGCTCCCTGTCCTCATTCTCCTTCTCCTGCTCCTCTCCCAGACCTGACGACAGCGAATCCGCCATCTTCAGCCAAACGGTCTCATCCGCTGTTGCTGCTGCCTGGAGACTTACCTCTGCGTCACAAGCTCTGACGTCATCGCGCACTGTAATTACACAGAATCACCAGAAGATGTCGCCTTTTTATGACATTGACTGCTTTTTCGCCCACACAAAAAGTATTAGTAGGTGAAACTAATCACACATCACATCTTGAATTGAAAAATAAAGGAATAACATTTATGTTAATATTTAATCATAGCTTCAACTTCCATTTATTGTCTTAGACCTTTGAAATCAATTTAATGTTAATTGTTGAAAGGTTATTGAAAGCCACATTTTCACTGACAACCACTGCTTCCTTACTGTTGTTGTAGAGCATACTGAGACATATTTGAAATTGAACTACAACTGTGTCAACAATTCCAATTAATACAACACTAACATATAGAGAGTGCTACATTGACTGTAATATGTAGTTGTATTTTTATTGTTTTACTGATAATTGCTTGTAATGAGATTATTCAGACACACTTTTGACATATATACATGCAGAATTTGTCCAACAGAGGTGTTGCATTTGCAAAGAATAAATAAATATGTCATACATGTCTTCCAAACCCACTGAACTGATATGACACTTTGCTTAAACATATAGGCCAAGTACAGTGCTTGATTAAAGTAATGTGTTACTTTAAACCACGTAGGCCATATGAGATAGGCTTTAATGAAAGAGCATGGAATGAACAAGATGAGAGATGTAGGGATATAAATCCCACTCAGTTTTTGTTCATTGGTCCCTCTGTGTTAAACCCTCTGACCTTTAGCTTATCAATGAATCATATATGTCACTTTGACACCATTACCTATGCTTGCATGATTTTACGATCACATCGTGATACATGTCCAGCTGAAAAGGTCATCTTTAAAGGTTAATTTCTCTCCTGAATAAAGAGGAGGGTGTGTGTGTTTGGGGGGGGGGGGGGGGGGGGGGGGGGGCTGGCAGGGATAGAGTTTCTCCCGGTAACGGATCTCTCTGACCGCCGTATATTCAGTTTCTCTTCCTCAGTGACTAACTCGCCAATACATGTGACGCCCTTTGAAGAATAACAATACTATATCCGAGTATGATTATTTTTCTTTTACAAACTTCAGACTAAACTCATGGTGATCGCCGAGTGTGCGTGGTGGTCGCTGCCCGGTGTAGTGTTACCTTCCTCCGGGCACCATGGGCTCGTAAGATGCCTTCGCTGTGGAAACGGATAACCTTCTCCGCGGCCTCGGTGCTCTGCGTCGGCTCGGTGGTGCTGCTGGTCGTGGCTCTGTCCACGGAGCGCTGGGTCACCGGGCGGATCCTGTGCAAAACCGGGGCAGAGATAGTGAACGCTTCCCATCCTGAGATGGAGCTGTTCATCGGGCACATTTACTACGGTTTGTTCCAGGGAGGCAAGACCAAGAAGTGTGGGCTGGGCAACAGGCGGTCCAAAATATACAGTAAGTTAAAAAAAACAACCTGTAGTGGTGTATTGTGTTTCATTCATTATGAGAAGAAATGTCCACTGTTTTGTGGACACCTACTTTTATTTCCAAAATGTCTTTTTATAATGTTGCATTTTAATGTCCGGTACTTAATTTGGGGTATTTTATATCCATTTGAACTTGTTTTATTATATTTAAATTATCTACTTCATTGCTGTCCTGAAAGGTTTGTATTCCTGTTTTAACCATGAAGCATAAAACACTTTGTATTAAACTCTTTACTGTATTATTATTATTATTATCATCATTTGTATTCACCCGAAGTGTTTAAAAAAAGAAATACACATTTTTTTTAAATTTAAATATTGAAAAATACACATAAAATATTAAATGTTACCATGCAATTGGCAACTTACACAATAAGAAAAAGTAAAAGTATATGTTTATACCCATGCATCCCCATATCTGCTGCATCAACAGCAATAATACTCTTAGTTTTACACCTGCATGAATTACAGAAACAGAGAAATACCACACTAACACCTTTTCACTCACTTTCACCTTGACAAGCTAGCTCAGCTCACACCCCTGATATAGTTTGTTTTTATCTGTGTTTCCTGTCTCTCCAGTTTTCCCAAATCTGGTGCGGACATTGAACAGTGGCCTCCACATGATGGTGATCCTCTTCCTACTGGTGGCTGTGGGCTTCGCTCTGGTCAGTCTGTCTTTCTGCATTTACAACGCACGAAAAGTTCCCTACCAGAGCATCAAGGGGCACAAAGGACTCTACCTGTGGAACTTCATTGCTGGTAGGTCTGTGAGGAAACATAGCCTAACCTTATTCTCTCAATACCTCCCTTATATAAATCCTTTTTTCTTGACTGCTGCTTTAACCAATCATTTTTGACCAATTTGTAATCCATTCAGTTAACAGGTCTTTCTGTCTCTTCATCAATTTCTTCTACTTTTTCAATACTCAGTACCTTCTCTCACCCTTTTATTATAATTGAATGTTTTTTTCCCATTCCCCCTTACTCAGAATCCATCGTCTGTCAGAGAAGTTAGCATGGAACTATGCAATCATGCTTTTGAACATGCTGCCCCTTCTTCATGGACTAATAATAGTAGTGTGGGACAGTTGTATTTGTTTATTTTTATAGTTTGTATTTATTGTTGCAACAATGCTTATGCTGCCCTCTTGACCAGGTCAGTCTTGAGAAAGGTTAAATTGAACATATATGTGTTTATGTATGTATGTTCTTCCAGCTTTCTTTGCTTCCCTGGGCCTGCTGTGTTTCCTGGCAGCTGTGAGGCACCACAGTCTGACGGAGCGGGTAGCCAATCATCGAGAGAACCTCTTCGTGCTGGATGTGCTGGACGACAGCCTGGACTGGTCCTTCTGGCTGGGAGTGGGCAGCATTGCATCTCACTTTGTCGTCTGTGGAGTGGTTGCAATGAGCCGGATCAAACTGCCTAAACCAGAAATCAAGAAACCTGAAGAACCCACCATCTCTTCTCTGGACCTGCTTTACTGAGGTACCAGCAGAGGAGCATTTACTGGAGCATAACACAATGACTGACAGTGAAACCAACCCTGTGGACAGTGCTCTTCCACTTAATGAATGCAAAAAGTCCTGCAGCACAAACTTTCTTTTGCATTCTGGACATCATTTATAGATGAAAAATGTAAATAAATCATTATCATTGTCATTACATGTATAGAATGTCATTAACTGATGTGTTTATTAGTCACTTTCAACCTTCTCAAGTCAGTTTTTACAAAATGATGTTATAATACAGTATTCTATACCCTAATAGAAAGTGTGAAGTATGCATGAATATTAGGGAGTTATGTGTTAGAGTAATAATTCAAATCCACAAAAAGAACAATACCAAAAATAATCACAAAATAATTATATAATTTTACCAACACTAAAGGATTTTTATCACAACTATCAGATTGGTTATAAAGTATTGGACAGCCTACTAACAAACTTGTGACACATACAAAACATTAAAGAAGACATCCAATAAATAATAATCTGGAGTATGTGTTTCTTATTATTGTCTGTGTGTATTTATTGTTGTCAATGATCTGAAGCTTTGACTTTACATTTTTTATTTGCTTTTCTAAAGTAATACAATTATTTAAATAAATCATAAAGCACATCTTTATAAATAACAAAGTTGTCTGTGGGGGCTTTACATTCTAACTATACAGCAGATGACATCCTATGTATTTAAATCCTTTCAGCACAAAAGGAAAACCCACCAATGTTTTAAATATATTAAATTTTATCTTCACAAAACTTCCAATAGTCAGGTTTTGAGCCAGTAAGGATTTCCCCATACTTGAAATCCATTTGATGACACTGAAAAGAGATGCATTGATTGATGTTTATGCCCCTGTTAAACTGCTGATTTAAATCCTCCTGCAGCTCATCGCTTCTGCCGCTAGGTGGCGACAAACTCCGTCTTTGTCTCTTGTTAGTGACGTTTGAAAACCGCGACGCTGTCAGGTCGAGATTGCCTTTTCCACATGTATGCGACCTCTAAATATCGGCATTAATATCTCGTTTCGTGGTTAATATATCAACAACAGATGACAATGCTTCTCCTGAGGAGGACCGTGCAGGCGGGTAAACACGTGAGGTCGTTTTCTGCGTCACAGACTCACCTGAGCGAGAGAAAGGTGAGTAACTGTCCCAACATTAGCTTCCAGATAGTTGCATCAGTGTCTAACACAGGACCAATCTAGATTTTACATTATACTCCAGAGGTCTTTACCCATTCAGTATTTTGTGTGTGTGTTTAGGGGATGTATTTATTTGTAAGAGCATCATGTGTGGGTCTCTAAAAACAGTCAAAACTTTGTTATTTTACAAGTTACTTCATTTACTAGCCTCTCGAAATCCTTTATTGGCTTCCTATATAGATGGATTGGAGAAATGGTATGTGTTTTCGGGGTCACTATCATGATTTCAATCTGAAGACCAAGGATCTTTATTTATATTGAACATTTCCCTCAGAGGCAATTCAAATTGCTATATATTGACAGAAGTAGAATTAAATGGACATGGTAAACAATAAGCAACCAATAAACGAAATATGCAAAGATTAATTAAGTCAAACAACATAGATGTACTCAGTGTTTTTTTTACACAGGTTTGACTCAAATCAAACTATATCACTCATCAATATCTTCCTAAGAGTCAAGTTTTAACAACTAGAATGGTTCACTAAACATCCTAACTAACAAGTAACTCAGGCGGTCTCTTTTACCAATAAGAGAATATAAAGTTTATTGTCATATGGATTGCCAAAATAAAACAAGGAGTATGAGTGGCATACACTATGTTGCTTAGAATAGGTAGAGCTATTGATATGTTGATTGACAGTGATAAAGACTATGTAATTGGACTGATGTGGTTCCTTTCTGTGTTCATGTGTGTCTGCAGGGTCTGGTGCTGGGAGTGTTTGAGAAGGAAGGAGAGGAGGGTGGCCTTCATCTGACAGAAGCAGCTGCATGTTTTGACCAAAATCTGTCTGGAAAACTCTCTGAACTGCTAAAAATGTGAGATTTTTTAAAACTGTGAACTT
This sequence comes from Eleginops maclovinus, assembly GCF_036324505.1. Lineage (NCBI taxonomy): Eukaryota > Metazoa > Chordata > Actinopteri > Perciformes > Eleginopidae > Eleginops > Eleginops maclovinus. The sequence continues at coordinate 7,420,003 of NC_086353.1, forward strand.
TCAGAATTTGTCTTGTTATGTGATAATAACATCCTACATTTACTGGACCAATGGTCGTTTTGGGGAGAACTGATATTGGAAAAATGTTGGATATTCATTAATATTTCTAAAATAAAACAATGAATATTGCAACATTTAGACTATAGATAAGGTTCAGACCACAAAATACAAAACCAGGTAAAGCTGTAAAACTGCCAATAGTTAAAAAATACAAATATAAGTGAAGTAAACGTATGTAAAATGAGGTAGTGCAATAGCAACAGTATACGTTTGTGGCTCCCTGTTGGAAACTACTGTAACTTATGCAACATATTGTAATAGTGCATTCCTAATAGATGTTACACAAACACTGTGCCTCTCCTGAATTTGTTGCATAGTTAGTAAATCAACATTTGTTGTTTTTTCATTCCCAGCTCTGGCCCGACTGTCAAGCAAGGCAAAAGCAGAATATTTTATGGAATCCACAAGGTAAGAAAGTGTGGACGTAGATTAAGAATACCCTGTTTTTCGCTGCAAAATAAACTCTAGAGTAATTAGATCATTCTCATGTCTTCTTCAGGACTTCCCATGTGTGGCAGTAGTCGGGCTGGGTAAAACTACAGCAGGTGTTTGTGGTTCAGAGAACTGGGACACCAGCAAGGAGAACGTTAGACAGGCAGTGTCAGGTAAGACACGTGACTCTGATCGTCCATGTGGTGACTACATGGAGGATTTACTACATGACTCATGTCTGTATATTTGTGTGTGTTCAGCTGGCTGCCGGCTGCTTCAGGACCTGGAGGTGAAACATGTGGAGGTGGACAGCTGTGGGGATGCCCAGTCAGCAGCAGAAGGTGCCGCTCTGGGTTTGTTCCAGTATGACCAACTGAAATCCAAGAAGAAGACCAAAGTAACCACACATCTTCATGGAAGGTAGAAAAACAAATATCTTTAGCAGAAACAGACTTTTATAGGTGATATATGGCTCTATAGTTATTACATATGATTGCAGCATTATGTCAATACATATATCTGTGTGTATTTGTTTTCAGTGCTGACTCAGCCGGTTGGCAGAAAGGAGTCACGTACGGAGAAGGCCAAAACCTGGCACGGCTGCTCATGGAGGCTCCAGCCAATTACATTACTCCAACAGCCTTTGCCAACACTATTGAAGACAAGCTAGCACCACATGCTGAAAGAGTCACAATAAATAAGAGGTTTGAGCATCATTCATCACTTGTGTTGCCCAACTTTGGCAGAAAAAATAAAACATGTGATACACTGTATACACTTTCAGACATGTTAACACATTATTTAATTCAACTGCTTCTTTTGGCATTGTCAGAAATAGAATTACATTAAATTTGGGGAAACTTTTTACTTGGAGGGAAGAGAAATATTGGGCTTTAGGATCTTTTTACTTTTTAATGTTTTTAAATGTTGGCTTAACTCTATACTTATAATATAACCATAACATGTTTTCTGCATCCTTAAAACACCCTCTACTCCCAGATTATCAATGATCAGGATATAATCCTCTTTTCTTTTTTTAATATCAATGTAATTTGAATGTCTTTAGGTTGTGGATGTTCGGTTGTATAAAACAAGCAATTTCAACATGTTAATTTGGGCTTGAAAATAATAAAGTAACTATCAAGTAAGAGTATTTGGTGTTAACCACAAAACTAATTAAATAGTTGACTTAACAGCTAAATTGAAATATTATAAATCTTATTTTGATTATAAATGTCTTTTGTAATCTAAACATCAGAAACAGGTTGAAGTCTGATAACTTTCGTGTTTCTGTAGATCTCAGGCTTGGATACAGGAGCAACAGATGGGAGCATTTCTCAGTGTGTCTCGAGGTTCAGAAGAGCCCCCTGTCTTCCTGGAGCTGCACTACAACGGCTGTCCTGACAGCAAGCAGGCCCCGCTGCTCTTAGTGGGCAAGGGCATCACCTTTGACAGGTAAACTATAGCAATACACCCTCCTGCTTATGAACTAATCACAAGAGGAAAGACTTTTACAATGCTCACATTAATGTTGTTTTGTCCCCTCTCTGTTTGATGGTAGTGGTGGCATTTCCCTGAAGCCGTCTCCTTCTATGGATGCAATGAGAGCTGATATGGGGGGAGCTGCCACCGTTTGTGCGTCTATTGTCACAGCAGCAGCTCTGAAGCTGCCCGTCAACATTATTGGTGAGCATTTCTGTCATCATTGTGACACTGTGTTTGATTGAAACATGTATTTCATTGATAACACCCCCCATGCCTTCCCAACTGGATTTTAAAATATTTTTCTTACTTTGAATCAATGTGAATGCACAATATTTGTATTAAATATCAAAATAACCTTTGTAATGTATGAGTGAAGAGTCAAAACAAATCTCTGTACAGTGTGTAAATCTTTGGTCTGATTCTCAGTGGTTGATCCAGCACCTATAAAGGTTATTTTGGATGTACGTATCCTACAACATGAAAATGTCTTTCTTTAGTATTTAAATCTTTCTGTTTCCCCTTTTACCATACATCAGGTCTGGCTCCCCTCTGTGAGAATATGCCAAGTGGAAAAGCTACTAAACCTGGTGACGTTGTTGTGGCCAAAAATGGAAAAACAATCCAGGTGGGTAGAGCAAATACAATAGTTACCTTAGTGTGATGTGTTGGTGTACTTGCATGTGAGTGTGTAGATTAACAGGTTTTTATTGTTGTTCTGTAAAGGTCGATAACACAGATGCAGAGGGCCGACTGGTTCTCGCTGACGCTCTGTGCTACGGACACACCTTCAACCCCAGAGCCATTGTCAATGTTGCCACGTTAACAGGTGAGATTTGTATTTATTATCCCGTTACCATGTTATGTATTAGCCATATGACATTCATTTTAGGTTCAAGTGTGTATAATCAGTCATTTCTTATCTTTGCGACACCAGAAAGATATAAGGTATAAGATACAGAAAAAATGAGTTTCTTCAGTCCTGGCTGGTATAACAATATACAAAGTTAATTTATCAATATTAATATACAGCTTCTCTTTCTCAAAGGTGCGATGGATGTAGCTCTTGGCTCAGCAGCAACAGGAGTGTTTACAAACTCCGACTGGCTCTGGGAACAGCTGCACAAGGTACTGTCTAAGAAAAATAAACATACTCAGCATCTCAGTTCATCAGCTCCTGCTTTGACTAAGTGTGTGTGTGTCTGTGTGTGTGTGTCTCTGTGTGTCTTTGTGTGAAGGCTAGTGTTGTGACAGGTGACAGAGTGTGGAGGATGCCTCTGTTCCAGCACTACACCCGACAGGTGACTGACTGCCAGCTGGCTGACCTCAACAACATCGGGAAGTACAGCCGGTATGTTTCTGTCCGTTCACTCAGGCTCCTTACATCTTTTTTAGATTTATAGTGAAATATATATTGTATACAAATATATTGTATACAGGTCATTCACAAGTCACTATAATATGGTCAGGGCCAGCCCTGAGCATACACATGCTGAGAGCGCATCCATCCATGGGGGGCGCCATAAATTGGGGAAAAACTAAATTAAATAAAAGTTTAAACTTTTTTTTTAAAAACTGTTAACGATGTTTGGAACTACGCCTACATTGCGTACAGCGGCTATAAACTATAGAAAACTATTAAAAATACTCATGGCTTTTTCACTGACTCATTTTATTATCTTTCTAGTTCTGGCGGTGCATGCACAGCAGCTGCATTCCTGAGAGAGTTTGTCACTGCTCCTCATTGGGCTCATCTGGACATCGCAGGAGTGATGAGTAACAAAGATGAAGTTCCCTACCTGAGGAAAGGCATGTCTGGAAGACCAACACGCACGCTGGTGGAGTTTGCTGCTGGACTGGTCCACAATGGTTGAGAGATTGACACAAATATCAGATCGAACACAAAACTCTCTGACTGTTCATATCCTGCCAGATTCAACAAGGATATCTCAACAATGACCAGGTCAAGAAGTCTGTGCACAAATGAACACTATAGTTTCTATTGAAGGGCTCTGGAAATGTTGGCATGGATTCATAGCAATCTGATGACTTCAATGTCTACTTACAGCTAGAGCATCAATGTTATAGGTCACAATGTATTACCGGTTCAGTGTTTCCCCACACTAATTTCAGCTGAAGTTCTGTAGAAACAACCGTGTTCACAAATGTAATTTATAAATTGTATAAAATAAACCTATAATTAATTATTTGTGTGATTTTATTTATTTGTCTTATTTGTGTATCTCCTGTGGACAGAGACATACCGAAAGTGTGCATTCAATCAGCCTTAGACTACATTATTTTTAAGGTATCATGGAGTATGAAAACTTTCAGTAATTTATCAGTGTCCTCACCTCCAGGTTGAAAACATAGAAAGCATAGATTAGACTTAATTGAAACCAATCAAACCGTTAAAACAACCTTACACCAACAAACATTTTTGAAAACAGGGTTTTCCACCTACTTTTTGCCAGAGAGGGTACAGAGAAACATCTGTGACAGCGCGTGCAGACATCCACCTCACTGCGCATGTGCAGAGTGGGCAGGCAGAAGATGGCGTCGTCCATGAGTGGGATGTTTTCTGGTCAGCAGCCGCCCGGTGCTCATCCCGTCGGGGGTCCCGGTGGACCGGGCCAGCCAGGCTTTCCTGGCACTGTTGCCAGAGCCCCGGGGAACAACACGCTGGTGGATGAACTGGAGGCTTCCTTCGAGGTAAGAGGCTATTATGCTAGCTTCCGTGAGCTGTGTGTGCTAACTGTTGTTAGCTCATTTAGCCTGTCAAGATGTAACGTTGTATTTCATTGCTGGTGTCACACAATCTCTCTCATTTTGGGGCTTCTTTCAACAGGATTATCTACTCAATATAATTACTGCTTTTGATGGATTCATGTATACATAAATATGATATTTAAAAGTAGAAAAGAGGGTTCGCTTCTACTCAAGTCCACCCCATTCAGCCAACTGCTTCTAAAGTGGCAGCTATATCTGCTTAACTCACAAGCCAGAAAAGTGTCTAGATTTAAATTTACATTTAATAATCTTTGGAATAGTGTGTTCCCTTGAAGTCTTTTCCACCTGATTTTCACAAGTGGTACCATGACACTGAATACCTGCTCTTGAACACAGCATTTTGGCTGCTCAGATATTCCCCTCTGTAAGAACCGTGCTCAAAATGTAATCTGTACATAAACGCTTTTTTCACCTGGTCTTTTCTGGTGAGAACTTGAGCCAGGTTTAAAAGTCTTGTAAAAAGACTTTCCAGAAAAGTAGAGTCAGTTACGGCAGATTTAGTATGTCCGTGGTTTTGACATGTTCATCAATCGGTGAACATCATAAGATGTTAAGATGTCAATCCAGCTCTAGCAATGTACTCTATTAAGTCAAATTAATAAATAATTTGCTTGGTTTAATGTATTATTGAGACCAGGTTAGGTCATTATATATTGAATATCCCACACACAATTTTACTATAGTCCAGACTGGCTGGCATATGAGCTCTGGGAACATGTATGTTTCTCTTCCCAATTTCCTTCAAAAGAAAACTGTTATCATTCAAGGGGCAACCGGTTCTCATGTCAAACCAACAATTCTCCTACAGGATCTGCTTGGGGTCATCCTTATTCTACAAGTCAGGGACTAAAGGGCAAAACATCAAAAACAAATGTCCTCATGTTGTTCTCTCTGTGTTTACTCTCTAGGCATGTTTTGCATCTTTAGTAAGCCAAGACTATGTTAATGGAACTGACCAGGAGGAGATTCGAACTGGTGAGTGAAGCCTTCATTTTTATTTTTGTAAATGGTAGTTTATCTCATATTGTTTCTGTATATTAATACATATATTTGTCTTTTCTTTGCAGGTGTTGACCAATGCATACAGAAGTTCCTGGATGTGGCTCGACAGACAGAGTGCTTCTTCTTACAGAAAAGGCTTCAGTTGTCTGTGCAGAAACCAGAGCAGGTTGTGAAAGAGGTAAATTATTATTCTGATATATGCACATTGTTATTTCTTGTTCAAGCTTGTTTAAGTTGTTGTCTCCATCTCTGATCCATTCGTTTTCGTGTCTGTTTTCCTTTCATTGATTTAGTTTTTCTTTGGCATTGATCCCTACATTATCTGTTTTAAGCACAAAACAAACTTTTTGGGTCCAAAACTCAAACATTTATTGTGTATCCAGGCTTCAACAGGATTGCCTTTATTTCTTAGAACTGGCATTTGTGATATGCTGTCAGTGTTATGGTATTTTTTTATTTGTCTCCATTTGTGACTGCGCCTTCTCTCTTCTCACATATATATTTTTTCTCACTCCAGGATGTGTCAGAGTTACGTAATGAGCTTCAGAGGAAAGAGTTGCTGGTTCAGAAACACTTGTCCAAGCTGCACCACTGGCAGCAAGTGCTCGAGGATGTGAGCGTTCAGCAGCGCAAACCCTCCGACCTTCCTCCCCCCGGACCGCTGGCCTTTCTGGAGCAGGCCTCTGCAAGTCTGCCGCCGGCCCCTTTAAAACCAAATTAACACACCATTTGGGCGATCACATATGTCCTCTGTTGATTTAAGTTTTTTCATTCCCAGAAGTTGATGTTGAACTTTGACCCGAAAGTGAGCTACAGCCGTTTTGTGGTAACAAACTTTATTTGAAGTAAACGCTCATGTGAAGAGAACACCGTGTATGCCACGTCAGGCCTGCTGTCAAGTGTCAACCTACGAGAAAACCAAGGAACTGTTTGCTGTCACTGCCCGGCTGTTCGGAAAATCACAACATATATAGATACATAGAATTTTAGTTTTGTCAACTTTTTTTTCCAGTATTTTGATTTATGTAAATATTTCTGTTTCTGACTTTTTACTGTAAAAATAAAATCTCTTAGTATTTTGACTCTGGACTTAAGTCTTAGTTATGTGTTTCTTTATACAGTTACTGCATTTGTTTGTGTTTGAAAATAGAATGTAAATGGTCCTTCCATTTAGAGCACACATTAAGTTTATCAACAGAAAAATAATCACTTACTATTATGATAACTATCGTGTAATAGCTAAAGGGATTTTTCATATCATATGCTTTTCTCTGTTTATATCATGTCAAACTGAATATCTAAAGGTTTTGGAATAAACAAATAATATTTCACATGGGACTTGTTAATCAAGGACTTAATTCAACCAATTGTACACAGTTCATAAAGAGCAGTACTCTCAATACACGGTTTAATGCGTTGTGGCTCTAGAAGAGCTTTGTTGAGTCTGTAAACCATTATGAAAGTGTAAGAAACAAGGACTTCTCAAGATTAAAAATCATGATGCCGGCTTCTGTAATGATGACAGAGAAATGACTTCAGAAAGCCATGACTGGGGCTCCTGACAGCCTGTGTCTCTATTCAGCGCCTTCACACCCCAACAGACTTGTTCTCCACAGCCTCACACTTAAAGCCTGTCCACCGACGCTGCAACCAGACGCTGAGCTGCACAGATGGGCTGCAGGGACAAAGATTCTTGTAAAACGGGTCTGTGGTCTCCACGTGAACAGACAAGGGAACCGTTGGTTTATCACGGCATTTGCATTACTAATGATGTGCTTACTTTCTTTACATACTATCTTTTATTGAGATGGAACTCAATCAGCTGTAATTGTGAAAACCCTAAATATACATTCTCTAGTCTAAGATTTGTCTCATGGAAAGGCATTTCAGCCATGAAATAAAGTAAGAGTCTCTCTAAATTCAAAAACACAAAAAATCATGTTGCCACAAAGTCAAAATGTTGACCAACTTAAAAACAGAAATGTTGAGCTAATCACAATTATAGATTAAAGATATCAATATATGCAGTAACTTAGTGAAAGATATGTCATAGATCTGTGCTGTCGAAAGTATGAGATAATGAAAAGAGACCAGTTGTAAAAAATAAATTGCAAACATTTTCACTTGCATAGACATAATTTGTGTCAATTGTCAAGGTTTTTGACTATTATCTATTCACAGTAAGTCTTCATGTTACTAGATTGGTAAATGGTGTAGAAAAAAAATGGAAAAGAAACAAATGGCTGCTGCAGTGTTTATTAAGGAATATGTGCATGCTGCAAATATGGGTAGGCCTACTGATTTTAATATTTTTACCTTAGGTTGGTGTTATTTTCCACATGTTATGCATTCAATTTTGTTATATTTCATATTATATCTTATTATCAAATTGGCATTTGTTTTAATGGTATTTTCCATAATTTATGGCATTTTGATTATTGTATGTCAAAGTACTATCAAAGGTTTTGTGCTGCATTTCTTGTACGAAAGGTGCTTTACAAATCAAGTTTTTATTTTAGTTATTAATTTTATTATTATTATTATGAGCCTGTTCCCCGGGCAGTCTTCCACAGCTAGAGGGAGACAGTGCTTTCTTGCAGGCCGCCTTGACTGCTCAGAGGACCGTCTTTGCCGACATGTCCTTGTTTGTGCGTTTTAATCAGCGATTGGAAAATAACAGGTAGCCTTGTCCGTCCGCCTCTTCGCACCCATATACACCCAGGAGGGGAAGAAGGGGAAAAATCACACACAGTTAACCACATTTTGACGCTGCTGGCCGGCTCCCTTCCTGCGTGTTATTTCCCCTGTGGGAGCCGACAGGAGAAGCAGACTGCAGGCTACAACAGCCGGGTGTAATCGCAACGTGTTTGTTACAGAGTGTCACCGCAGTCTGGCTGTGTATGTTGGGCAACGGGCTGAATTAATGGGGCTGCCGTCAGCCCGTCTCCCCGCCTCTGGACAGCTGTTCGCCGCGATTCAAGCTTGAATTTAGACCCACTAAAGACGATATTGTGGATATGGAATGGTGCATGCCGCTGGGCCAAGTTTTCAGCCTCTGAAAAACAACGGAATCATGGACAGTCATCCACTGTAAGTGCTAAAATATCTGTGTGTGTGTGTGTGTTGACGTTTCCCAGTGGCTGCTTGACTGATGGTGCCGCATTGACAGAGACAGCGGCCAGCCGGTGTGGCTGCTCGCTGACCGGGGGGACAGTCACTGATTCCCGGGGACTGATGCCTAGCCTGCCCGCTGCACCAGGAGGCTGGATGTGTGTTCGTGGTTTAATGTTGGGATTTGTTGGGATTATTACCGAGGTGTTCCTTGTTTATGGCATGTGTGTTAACATGTTGCCATGTGTGTGTGGGTGTGTTTGTGACAGAAAACATGGGCCACGTGATTGTGCCATTAGCAGCATGATTATAAGACGTTTTATTATGAAAGGGAGAGGCCATTAGTGTTTGCTGAACTGTGGTGGAGATTAAAGAATGTTTTATGAATTTGAGTTCTTTGAATTTAGGCTACTTGAATCATTTCTCTTTGTCCTGTATTACAACAAAGTGTAGTAGCTACAGGTCTGTGGGATTTTGGTTGTTATGACCAGTGTTGGATAGTTGCTGAATTCATTTACTCAAGAATTGTAAAACTTTTGATGATTGTGTACTTTATTTGAGTCAAATATTCAAAATTGTATTTCATTACATTTATCTGACAGCTTTAGTTACTATCACAATTCAGAATCAGACTAATAATACAAAATATAATCAACAAAAAATGTATTATGTTTTTTTATTATGAATTAAGAAAAACTGTATTAATCCCTTGGTGGAATTCACCATCTCCTGCAGTACATATTGTACAAAATAATCATCACCTTTACCAGCTGCAACATTATAGTAATGAACAAATTAATAATCATTGTTTAATTATATGACCTATTTGTTTTGACAATAAGAACTGTTGCATATTGTATTAAAAAAAGATTTTGATGCTAGTTTATAACAGTAGAAAACAGTAACAATAGGAAATAATGCAATAAATAATAATAAATCTGACCTTATTGTACTTTTGATCCTTTAAGTACATTTTGCTGGAAATATTCCTGTATCACTCCAGTAGGATTTTCCATGATGGACTTTTAGTCGCAGTAGATCATTTTACAGTAAAAAATCAGAATACTTCTTTGATCCAGTATGATCTATTAGTTACTGATGTTTGTAATTTAATGTGGTAGGTTTGCAGCATCTAAACATTGGGGGTTACAGTTAGCGGCCACTTGATTAAGATAAGGCTGGTTTATCATTCAGGCCCCAATTATGTGTAAATTAGATAGGCAATTGATTAATCTGTCTTGCAGAGGGTTAGGGTTCCTTCATCAGAACACATTATCTTAAACATTATATATTACATTATACTGAGCCCTCTTAAAGCATTTACTAAACCAACTGACTCACATAAATGCTGGGAACAGGTTCTGTTTTTCTAGAAAAGGAGTGCTGTAGACACAATTTCTCTGTGTGTCAACTACCTCTCATGTCTGCCTTATGTGTGTCCTTCTCAGGTGCACCAGACTTTGTCCACACTCTCTGGACAAGGAAGAGGGCATCGAGAGGCAGGGTCCCGTCACTCTGAACCCCCGGCACATGAGGAAGGCGTTCAAAGTCATGAATGAGCTGCGCAGGTGATGCTAACTATCTCTCCAGGTCTTTGTCTCATTCAGGTAACCACCTTTTAAGACTTGTATTCTAACCTCTTGCTACTCCATCTCTTACCTTACATGCCCATACAGCCAGAGCTTGTTGTGTGATGTGACCATAGTGGCAGAGGATGTAGAGATCGCTGCTCACAGGGTGGTGCTTGCTGCTGGGAGCCCTTACTTCCACGCCATGTTTACAGGTGAGGACTCACTTTCATTCATATGGAATGATCTTTGCATCCTTTTTCAGTGACTGTTTTTTTTTGTTATGTCATGTGTGGTATTGTATGTCTAACACAAGTGTACCGACAGGTGAGATGGCAGAGAGCCGGGCGAAACGAGTGAGGATTAAGGAGATGGACGGCTGGACTCTGGGCCTGCTGGTGGACTACATCTACACCGCAGAGATACAGGTCACGGAGGATAACGTGCAGGTAAACACAAATACATGCATTGATTCGCACTGAATCCATACATCCTGTTACAACAGATTTTTACACTGGCAATGAAAATCCAGCAGTTTATATAGCAGTATTTTTGTCAGTTAGTTGTTGCACACACACTCATATTAAAGATATTATTATTTTACATAGGAAGGCTAAGGGATTACATTTTTCTAAAATTAATCCTTGCTGGGTTAGTCTGGGTTCTTTTAAACCCGAGCTGAGATGGAGCTAGTGGGTAATAGAAACTACAGCAGAACTTCTAACTTCTAATGAAAATTATGAATCTTCAGTGGTTACTTAATAACGAAAACATCCCACTTATGAAGTTGTTATTGCTTATTTCAAATCCTATTTAATGAAGCTGAATTTTTCCATAACTGATAACAGTGCTCGTTGGTTAGCAATTTCCGATTGATTCCTAACTGTTCTATGTCCTGTCCCAACATCCTGTTTGAACACAGATCAATCCACTTTAATGAATAATAAGATAAGATAAAACTTTATTTATCCATAGGGAAATGAGCAGCTGCTAATACATAGTGGAAAGATTGCTAGTATAGTATAGCCTAAATATAGTAAATTGACTTATATAGCGCTTTATCCACTCTTATCGACCCCTCAAAGCGCTTTACATACTACATGTCATTCACCCCATTCACACCCATTCATACAGAGCAGTACACTTTTTGCTCTAGATAACTACCTTTCACACACATTCATAAACCGTTGGCCATGCCATCAGGAGCAAATCGGAATTAGGTATCCCAAGGATACATCGACATGTTGACTGCTAGGGACCGAACCCACAACCTTCTGGTTGAAACACGACCGCACTACCTCGCAGCCACCGTCACCCACACAATACAACAGTGTACACAGTACAATGAGGTGCAAACAAAGTGAAAATGTGCAATATATTCAACACACCAAATCAGGCAAGCGGGATGGATCATAGAATATAAACAGGGTATCAATCAGTAACTAATCAATCAACTAACCCTAACCCAAGTCTTCAGTAAACAAAATTACACAATAATTAACTTAACTTCCTCTTGTGTCTTTAATTTTGTATTAAAAATATTTTCCTTGCACAAGAATATAGGGAAAAAAAGTACTTCCAGGGTCTAGTTATCAGCTTCTTTCAGCACACAGTAAACCCTGAAACAAGGATTCTTCATGATCACACTGATGCTGCTGAGATTCGGGAACAATCAGATCACTACAAACAATCACTGCAGATTAGAAGTGTATTGTTTTAATTGATCATGTGTAAAACACCTTTTAAATTATTTTTTTATCTAATGTTAAACTCCTGCCCTGCGTACTGGGACATCCACTCTGTTTGAACAAATACAAAAATTAAAACTAAACAGAATGCTTTTTGGAGAAGTCTTGAGTGAAGAAGTTCTTATTCTCACTCAACTGAAGCAGTAACACGCAGGTTATTTTGGGTGATTTAACCTGTGATCATATGCATTGTTTAGTCCCTGAAGTACCCCTTTTATACAGGTTATTCTGTTTGTGTGTTTGACAGGCATTGCTACCCGCCGCCGGCCTGCTCCAGCTCAACGAGGTGAAGAAGGCTTGTTGTGAGTTCCTGAGCTCTCAGCTTCATCCCTCTAACTGTCTGGGTATTCGAGCCTTCGCTGACCTCCACGCCTGCTCTCAGCTCCTCACACAGGCCAACACCTACGCAGGTGTGTGTATGCTTAATCTTTACTTTCATATGCGTGTGTGCTCTACACTAAAATGATTTTGTGTGTGTCCTGGAGGATGTGAGACAGAATGAGAACAGGTTTAATTAATGACAAAATATAAGCTATTTTAAACTGTAGTCACAGGGTAGTTTTTTCATTTGATGCTTTTGCTGACAGAGCAACATTTCACTGAGGTGGTTGGGAGTGAAGAGTTCCTCAATTTGGGCATGGAGCAAGTGTCCAGCCTGATCGCCAGTGACAAGCTCACCATCCCCACAGAGGAGAAGGTAAACACACATTCACTCTGCCCAGTGCAACGTCTCTGTAACTTTCTTTCATGCATTTATACCTTTCTGTTGTAATGTTCTAAAGGGATTTTGAGAAATATATGTATTTCTTGCACTGCTGTGGACTGTATGTCCACGCACCTGCTGTACATAGGGAGGACAGCGCGAACAAATGATTGTGCCTGTGTTTAAAGTGTGGGTACTTTACTGTGCAGGTGTTTGAGGCGGTGATAGCCTGGGTAAACCACGATAAAGATGTGCGGCAGGAACATTTGGCTCACCTGATGGAACATGTCCGCCTGCCGCTTCTCTCCAGAGAATACCTGGTGCAGGTATGAGTGTCTGCATCTCTATGGTTTAATATTTCAGTTTAAATTCAATGTTGCTGTGGCTCTGTGTGTTGCTGTCTTAACTGAGATTAAGAACGGGTCTAACTAAACTGGAACCTTTTTAACATCTGCCAGAACATGTTTTTGTAATATTGATGTAAATATTTCTATCAAATGTGCGTCATTTCATATACACATTTTTTAGTAATATATCATATGTACAGTGTAAGACATTGTAGGAATCATCTGAGATTTGAAAATCTGTCCTTATACTGTATTTAATGACCTTTAACTTCTCTTAATCCAAATCTGCAGCAGGTTAAGGTTTAACCATTAGATACAGGGAGTTCTACAGATTAAACCAGTGAACTAAAAACACAGTAATGGTCATTAAGTGGGCGTGTGACTTCCACAGAGACATGTTTAAACACATCCTGAACATTAAACTATTGCTGACCTAATAGCAGAGTAACACCCTCAGGTATTCTATGATAGGAGAAAGATGAGTTCTCAGCTACAGAGCTGTGAGGGTTATGTGTTGTCAGTAACATTTATAGCTTATGACCTGATCACAATTATCTTCTTTACCTCAGTGCAACCATCGCTGCTGCCATAATAATTTCAACACCCAGGAAGGTTGATTACACTCTCTCCGTGCTAGGCAGCAGACAACTGAGCAACATGTTGTTACGTATCCAGTTTACAGTGGTACAACTAGTTTTGTTCTGCTGTTGTTGAAACAGGGATGAGCTGGAGAAATAACGTGTCTTTTTAAGAGATAAAGCCAGTCATTTGTATACAATCTTTTACCTTGTTAGTAAATCTAGTCTACTAAAGCTTCAGCTCCCTCCTTTTAAAATCCCCTCTTTCACTGTTTTGTTTGTGTTAGCGTGTCGAGGAGGAGTCTCTGATAAAGAATAGCAGTGCGTGTAAAGATTACCTGATTGAAGCCATGAAGTACCACCTGCTGCCCGCTGACCAGAGAGCTCTGATGAAGACGGCCCGCACACGCATGAGGACTCCAGCCTGCTGTCCTAAGGTATCTGTACACTCTCCACTAAGTTCCTCCACTATTTAGTTAAAATAATGAAGACATTTTTCATGTAATGGGTCTGTTGTTTCTCTTCTGTGTAGGTGATGGTTGTGGTCGGAGGACAGGCTCCCAAGGCCATCCGCAGTGTTGAATGTTACGACTTTGAGGAGCAGCGATGGTATCAGGTGGCTGAGCTCCCAACCAGGAGGTGCAGAGCAGGTAGGAAACCTTCAATATTAACAATATAAACATAAATGCAGTTATAAAGCTGGATTCTCTGAAGAATGCACTTTCCTCAGAGAACTTAAACATCCTAAATCACCAATCTAATGTTACATTCAGGCGGTGCTCATCCATTTGTGAATATTAAGTAAAAAAACAGGCTGCATGATACTTTACTAGTGTTATTAGAAAACAGGTTATGTTTAGAGCAGCGGTGTTCAGGCTTCCTAGTGGGTTTACCTTTGGTTTGGTTCAAGCAATATACATTGAACAGACACATGAAATAAAGTTAAAATAAAATACACTTTTCCTATGCACACAAAAGGTTTATTTCTCTTAAACTGTGTCCAAATTTGTTCTCTGTCTTATCTAATCTTGTTCCTTTTAGGTGTGGTGTATGTGGGTGGGTGTGTGTATGCAGTTGGTGGTTTCAACGGTTCTTTGCGTGTGCGAACGGTCGACTGTTACGACCCGATGATGGACCGCTGGACGAGTGTGAGCAGCATGCAGGACCGCCGATCCACGCTCGGGGCCGCAGTGCTCAACGGACTCCTGTACGCTGTGGGGGGCTTTGACGGCAGCACAGGTACAGATGGGTGACATTTTTTATTTTATTTCTGTGAGACAGACAGTTAAGGCAGTGCATCCCTACAGGCTTTTTAACAGGAAATTATATAATATGTGTTCATGGTGTCTTTCATACATGGGGTGTGTGTGCGCTTGCAGGTTTGTCGACAATCGAGGCGTACAACGCGAAGACAGATGAGTGGTTCCATGTGTTACCCATGAGTACCCGAAGAAGCAGTGTAGGAGTGGGTGTTGTCAATGGTGAATATCATCCCCAGTTCAGTTTTACAGGCATGAATGCTATTAACCATACAGTAGTCCTGCAATAAATGCTTTTTCTGCAAAGCACATAACTTTCTAGAGTTTATAGAGACAGAAATTGGCTTTAAACATTATACTGTGTTACAATATAGAAGAGAGAAGGAGCCAAGAGAAACAGGTATGTGACAAACAAAGTAACGTCGACAAAAAGTAGGACCAAATAAGTAAACATGATGGCTAATTTGCGTGAGGAACTTTCACAAACTTTTTTCTCCTACCTTATTGTACTTCTATTATTTTCTCAATCATATTGCCTCGCTCACTCTGATTTGTGTGTGTCTTTCAGGGATCCTGTATGCGGTTGGAGGTTATGATGGTGCGACCAGGCAATGTCTAAGTACTGTAGAATCTTACAACCCTAAAAGCAACACGTGGAGCTACATAGCAGAAATGGGCACGAGACGCAGTGGAGCAGGTGTGTGTGTGTGTGTGTGTGTGTGTGTGTGTGTGTGTGTGTGTGTGTGTGTGTGTGTGTGTGTGTGTGTGTGTGTGTGTGTGTGTGTGTGTGTGTGTGTGTGTGTGTGTGTGTGTGTGTGTGTGTGTGTGTGTGTGTGTGTGTGTGTGTGTGTGTGTGTGTGTGTGTGTGTGGTTCAATATTATAAGATGACTTTTAGGAGACAGACAAACCATATCTGTGGGAATAACCCATACAAATGGCATTGACATTGTGACAATGCGTTTGATGGTCTCCTCAGGTGTAGGTGTGTTGAAAGGTTTACTGTATGCTGTTGGGGGTCATGATGGCCCACTGGTGAGGAAGAGCTGCGAGGTTTATGATCCGGCCTCTAACAGCTGGAGGCAGGTAGCTGACATGAACATGTGTCGACGCAACGCAGGTAAAGTAGACGGTCTGTCCACCAGACAACCTCGGGTGTGAAATGTAGGATGGCTGCTTATCCTTATTCTGTGTGTGTGTTTTCAGGTATGTGTGCTGTAAACAACGTACTTTATGTGGTGGGAGGAGACGACGGGAGCTGTAATCTGGCCTCTGTGGAGTTTTACAACCCAAACTCGGACAAGTGGACACTACTGCCGAATTGCATGAGCACAGGACGCAGTTATGCAGGTGTGTAGACATAAAAACATGCTGAAAACATATTACAACTTAATATGTTGTATCCAAACTACAGTGAGATGCCCATTTGATAAAGGTTGAAACATAATTCAATATTATTTATGTTTAATCAATTTCTAGGAGAATCATGTTGCTTCTTTTAAAGTAATAGCAAAAGTAACTGTATTTGGCATTTATATAAGGGATTCGATTCTCCATGTTAATCTATCTTTTTTGTAAACGCAGGAGTGACTGTGATTGACAAGCCCTTATGACTGCTCTCTACTCCTGCCACTGATTCGGAGCAGAATATATTCTCCTGCTGAATACTGATCTTGGATCTGTCTACGATGCCAATGCTTCTATGTTGGGCAGCATTAGCACAGGCACTGACGAAGATGAAGAAAATGACAAGATTATTGTTGTTGAGGATGACGATGAAGATTTTTTGCACTAACCTGAAAGGGGGAGCTGTAACAAACGGGGGGAATCAAACCCGTGTTTTAATCCCATCCTAGAAGGACTGCCGCTGGTGACTGGACACACCAGTGTGAATCTCTGCTGCAGTGCCATTGAAACACTACTGATATGAAGCTACTATAACTGCAAAGTTATTTTAACATTAGTAATGTTAACAGAGAGACCACTGATCTAATCTATGGGAGAGGAAGGCAAAGAAGGACCATTTGGGACTACAGTCTTTGTTTCTCCTTCTTTTCTATCATGAAAAGTGTGTGAGTGTGTGTGTGTGTTTGTGTGTGTGCGCGCTTGCATTTAAAGGTGCTCCTTTTGCTTGCACATGTGAGCATGTGCGTGTTTGTGTGCATCTGAGTCTCTGTGTGGTGACGCCTGGTCCGACGCCGCATGAACGCACTCTGTCTGACCTGGCCTTTTTACAGTGTTGCAGTGTGGCTGTTCAAGAGTGCCTGAATGTCTAAAAAATTCCCGCCCTCCCTCTTCTTCCCCTTTGTTATGCCTTGAGTACTGTTACTGGACAGAGTACAGCTGGACTCTGTGGATGTTTTGGGATAAAGAAACATATTTGAGTCCAGATCGTTTGCGTTAGCCCGCATGAATTCAGAACGTGGCAAGCGAGAGAATGTACATTTGTACTATAAAAAAACAGACTTGACTTGAACCCCACTCTTCTGGTAAAGGAGAAGAGTCATTCATGTTGCCAAAAACAGGGATGGACAGAGGGAGAAGCTGTTTGAGATGAAAACAGTTGGATGTATCAGTGCTTTACTGTCTTATGGCAGCCATCTTTGCTGTGGTTGTAACCACTACAACGGCCTGAACTCACTGCATGCTCCCTGAACTCTAACCTCCTATCCTTCAACAGTACCCTCTCCCTATTTTGGTGTAGCAACCCTATTAACTACTGCACACCCTGACGTACTATGAATGTGCCAATTTTAATATGTCTGTTCATTTCTGTCTCTCTTTACTACTTAACTAATGTGTTCTCTCTTTCTGGAAAGTGACCAAACCTACTCTTGAGTTTCTGTTTCTATTTCTGCTCCTCTTATATTGAAAAAATTGCTATAATAGTAACTGGTATCGCTGTTTTCTTGTCAGTGTATTGAGGAATGTCATGTAGGCTAATGACTTTGAAAATGTTTCATTACTTTTTTTATATTATCATTAATAAATATGCTTCTTGTATTTAAAGCTGTGAAATTACATTTATCTGTTTTTAAAACTTTGCCAAATCAGTAAAATGTTGAAAATCAAACTATGCTTTATGTGATGTTTTTAAAACTATACAGTCATTTATTTATTTGCAATATGTAACATGTCATCATCAGTGTTGTGTAAGTGTCAGACACATCTTACTTTATGTTCTTGCCATTAGTTATTTATTTCAGTTAAAGTTCTTGCAATTCTGCCCTTATTAAGACAACATTTAGAACTTCTTTTGTCAAATTAAATATTGTTTTGCTGTGGTTAAAATAAAATAAAAATACATACTTATTAGAGCACTGTATATTAAGTACTATTTTAATACTTTGACAGTATGTCTTCAGCAGATAAATCATTTCCACTCGCCAAATTGTCATCTTATAAAATACAATGGAGCATGATATATGATAACTTTAGATGCATATCAGACAACATTTAATTTTTGAAACTTTTGTAAAACAACAAAAACAACATCTAAGTGTGCTATATTTAAAATGTAGATAAATTAAAGACTCTCAAAAAACCTCAACAACATTTCCAAAGTTGACTTTGGATTCACAAAGTATTGTACTAATGTAAATTTAAGACGGAAGACACATGTATGACTCAAAGTTCACACCATCGCTTCCTCCATACAAACCATTCACTGCAGAGGTTATGAAAGCAGAGCTCGTCTCTGATTGGCCGTTGCTGTAGAAACATTCAGTCTCACTATCATCAGTCCATGCCACAGGCCAATCAGCGAAGCCGCTCGGCCCCTCGACGTCAGTCTCCTCTCCTCTCAACCAATCGGATTGTTCGATGTGACTGTACTTCTTATGGCCGGTCGCCTCACCCTCAGGTAGACGGAACGTTCCGCGAAAAGGTGAGTTTACCGTCGTTTAAGCTGCAAATAAGATGTTCTTATTTCTTTATTAGCAGCTTTTGTTTAACCACATATCTTTTTTTATAGAATGCAGCGAAATATAGAGCTAGATTTTGCGAGTTGTAATAACAATACCAAAGCTCGCTTTGTAATCTGAAACACACAGTTCATTAATAAACATGAAACATTGTAAGTGATACTGGGGAAATATAACGAAATGTTTCGTTGTTTTGAGAGTTCCTCTGCTTGTTTCATTGAGCTGCATTACATTTTTGCATTGTAAATCTCTTAGCGTTGTAATTTAACATGTTTTCTTGTTGAATTTATGATTGAAATATATTTATTGTAGCCTTGATTTGCACACTGTATAAGGCATCCAACTGTGTTATATCATAGTGTGTCATCATTATTTAGCGTCAAGATATTAACAGTAGAACATTAAGTACTGCAAGTTGGAGTTACCCAGTTACTTGAGTACCCCTTTTTATATTAGTAATAATTCAGTTATACAATATATTGGTTAATGACTGTGATATGAGCCGTTGTGCAAGTCACTGATTAAGATATGGGCCAAACATGTTAAATCTGATACTTACATTTGTTTATAAAACAATCATTTGAAATGTTCTATATATTTGTAGACACATGTTCCAACTAGCACTCAAAGAACAGGACATTTACATTTATGCACTTCATAGATTGATTTATGTCACACTTTTCTATGAGGTCAAATCCAATCAATCCAACAAGAAACACGAAATCCTATATTAATTTTACATTAATTGTACTTAAAGTACAGTTTGATGCTAAGACTGTTCTACTTAAGAAAGACTTACTTAAACACTTTTAACAGAGTATGTTGATGCTGTAGTATTGTCACTTTTACTCCCAAGTTAAAGATGACAAACTTCTTCCACTGTTTCATCCTTGTTAGAAGACACATTTGCACACACATGACTGAATAATATTATCTGTCCACCTGTAGCTGTAATGATACGTCCTGTCTGAGAGTTGTGTTCAGTGTGTTCTTACTAAAGTATTTTAATACTTTTAATATAACACTGTGTTACTCTTTCCCAGTCTTCTCTCCTGTCCTGCAGTCATCTGGAATTGTCCATCATGGAGGTGAACGGCACGGCACACATCTTGAGCTCTGCCTACCTGGCGGTGGAGTACATGGATGCAGTGTTGCCAGAAAACCCCCTCCAGCCCTCCTTGAAACATGCCTGGGACTACATGATGGACAACTACACTAAGTTCCAGATTGCCACCTGGGGGTCGCTCATCGTCCACGAGTGTATCTACTTCCTGTTCTGCCTCCCCGGATTCCTCTTCCAGTTCTTGCCCTTCATGCAGAAATACAAGATCCAACAGGTTTGTGTGGGATTTATGTTTGAAGGAGTTTTTGTGGACTGGACTAACAAAGTACATTTACTGAAGTACTGTACTGTGTGCAATTTTGAGCGAGTATTTCCATTTCCTGCTACATTCTTCTACTTATGTACATCTCAGAGGCAATGGTGGTACTCCAAGTGGTTATGTCTTTATTTTAAATTTAAAGGTATTTATGACATACCTTCCATTTAACCTTCTGTGTGTGTGTGTTTGTTTTGTGCAGGACAAGCCAGAGACCTGGGAGAAACAGTGGAGGTGTTTTAAGATGCTGCTGTTCAACCATTTCTGTATCCAGCTGCCGTTGATCTGTGGGACTTACTACTTCACTGAGTTCTTCAACATCCCTTATGACTGGGACTCCATGCCTCGCTGGTCAGTAGAAGTATAATAAAAACATACCTAGTGGCCTTATTATCACGTGTACACTGAGTTCATCAGTTATAGTTTTTATCACATGTACACTGAGTTCATCAGTTTTATTTGGAGTTTTAGCATAGTAGTTTGTTAAATGTTAAATCCATGCATGTGCTTGCTATGATGATGGTACAGTTAAAAGACAGAAATGTAGCTCTGCAAAGCATATACAATTAATGACACAAAGCTCTCCAGCAGTAATAATTGTATTTCTTAAAATAGGAAAGGTGTTCCTCATACCTTCATCAATTTGCTTTACAAAAGTAAATGCATGCACGTAAAACTGCTTTAAAATAAAAATTATAATAATTTATATAATATGTTATTAAGGTAATTCGAGTTGTTAACAGTTTATACATCTATACACCAGTCAATGTTTGTCCCTCCTCTGTTTCCTCGTCTCTTCCTCCAGGCCGTACGTCATGGCTCAGTGTTTCGGCTGTGCTGTCGTTGAAGACACCTGGCACTACTTCCTGCACCGCCTGCTGCACCACCGCAGGATCTACAAGCACATCCACAAAGTCCACCATGAGTTCACTGTGAGTAAAACCAGAAGTGATAAGATAAATAAACACAAACACACCACTCTGGTTATTCTCTTTACTGAACAGTTACTTATTAATGATGCTGTGGCTATGAGAAAAAATGACCTCACACACACTCACCTGCATATCGCTTCATCACATTCTTCCACTGTCCCTCAGGCTCCGTTCGGCATGCAGGCAGAGTACGCTCATCCTGCTGAGACTCTCATCCTGGGAGCAGGATTTTTCATCGGCATCA
This sequence comes from Eleginops maclovinus, assembly GCF_036324505.1. NCBI lineage: Eukaryota > Metazoa > Chordata > Actinopteri > Perciformes > Eleginopidae > Eleginops > Eleginops maclovinus. Next base: position 7,441,559 of record NC_086353.1, read on the forward strand.
TGATGTTCTGTAACCACGTGTTCCTGCTGTGGGCCTGGGTGTCCTTCCGCCTGCTTGAGACCATCGATGTCCACAGGTAGGACATTTTTTCTGCGCCATTTAGTGTTTTTATCCTGTCCTTTCATGTGCTTTCTGCAGGATGAAATAGAGCTCTTTTAGATGGTTAAGGACTATGATGAGTAGAGGGAACAACCATTGACTTTAAGCATTGAAGAGACACATCACTGGTTATAATACATTTTGAGAATGAACTGCAAAATTGTGAAATGTCAGTAATGCATAATGTTGGCCACTAGAGGGCCACAGAGATCCCAGATGTTACTTTCATATACAGTCGATTTACAGAATAAGGTTACTCCTTTAGGTAGAGTTATTATTAAAACAAATTATAAGTTGATATTTTTTTTTAAATGAGAGACTTAGCATTGCATTTATGCTGCAGACTTGCCTTAATAAAGTACAAACACATTTTATTTTGTAATTCTTTTGCTTTCTTGCAATTATGCCCTATAAAATAAAGCAAATCTAGTAACAAAAGTCAGAATTTCTTTGACTTCACATAAGAAATAGCCAAAAGTGCAACAGTAATTAATACTGTAATAAGAGGAATAAGACACCACATATTGTTGAACATATGCAGTGCTAAAGTGTTAAAATATATGCATCACATGTATAGGGCAAACATTACAAAAACATCATTTTTGAGCATTACCAAATGTATGCCTTACCTGAAAAGATGCAAGGATGCTTTAAATAGAAACTATGGACTCCTAACATCTTAGAAAGGAACAAAGGGTCATTCTTTTTTGTATAAATGAATAGCAAATAGACATTAATACCCCCTTTGTCTCTCTTTCTCTCAGTGGTTACGACATCCCTATGAACCCACTCCATCTGATCCCATTCTACGCCGGTACCCGCTTTCACGACTTCCACCACATGAACTTCGTTGGGAACTACGCCTCCACCTTCACCTGGTGGGATAAGCTACTGATGACAGACAGCCAGTACAACAAGCACCAGCAGAAACAGGGAGACAAGAAGGAGCAGTAAACATCTCTGCCTCTAGGAGGGAAGAATCAGTGACACACTGACAGTGCTGCTTTTCCTCTATCTCACACTAACACACACACACACACACACACACACACACACACACACACACACACACACACACACACACACACACACACACACACACACACACACTTAATGTGTACTGTAAAGGAATCAGCACTGCTGTATTGAATGGGACTGCATGTCAACTTCAGTCCGTCTTGTGTGCCTTTTTTGCAATAGAAGTATTTTTATCTTCTTGCTGCAGGCTGAATAAAAAAACATCTACATCCTCATTTGATTTTTTGCTTTGCTTTGTCATTGCATGCAGTTTGTACCATATGACTTTCTTATGAAGTTCTTCCGTATACCTCTGAATGTTTTAGCACTTTAGCGCTTCCTCTTTAGTTATACTGAGTTAGAGGGAGTCGTGTGACAGCTGCAGTTCTGTGGGAGCTGTCCAAACTCAAGTCAGGCATGTTTGATGGAAATTTGTGTTATTTTTTTAATAAAAAGACATTGGCTCATATAGAACTTACAATTTGTTCTAGACTATTTTGTTAATGGTTGTATACATAAATAAATTCTGTCCTAATTTAACAAAAAAAAAATGCTTGAATATTTTGTGTTCTTTTTTATCTTAAATATATGACCACATTTCAATAGGCTTTGTGTGGTTTTGTTGAGCTTTATTTATGCATATTGTTTTCCTGGATGTTTGTACATATATGCTATTCTCATGGACGTAATACAACAGGAATGCCTTGAGGGTTCTTATTTAAATTTAGCACACTTGAACTCAAGGATGACTTTGGGTGTCAAAGGTCGAGGTCACTGCGACCTCTCAAACCCATTTTTGAGAAAAACTCTTATTATGACAATTTCACACAATTTTCACAGAAAAAATAATTATAAATATGAAGTGATGGCATGTTGAACCGACATGGGTGTAAACTGCAACTTGAGGGAAACCACGAGGCGGTTATTTTAGTTTTTGATACAATTTTCTACATGAAGAAACTTGATTCCCTTCATATTTTAGATTGATTCAGATTAACAGTAGGCGCTGCTGTAGAGAACTGTGGGTTGATGGAGGAAATGAGTGATTTTGCTGCTTTGGATTCCCTTCATCTCTTCTCTGCTGCAATGTGGACACACCCCTGCTATTGCTGAGTCAATTTAGCCAACAGCAGCCAGCAAACAGGAAGTGAGACAGTTTTTACATCAAGGAGGAAAATTAATGCAAAACATGGTGAAACCAACTGTGTTATTACATCATTTAATACAATTAATAAAATGAATTGCTTTATGTATGTTGGTTGCACTCTTACTGTTGCAGGATTTGTTTTCCCGCCAACCAAATTGATATTGGGATTTATTTTCAGAAGCTGTATTTACTTACACCTATTTGGATTCGCAGTTGCAGTTCGCTGTTTAATCTTTCAATTATTTTGGGCGATAAAAGGAGGGAAAAATATCAAACACCTGAGAGCCAAATGTGACATCTTTATATTGCTTGATTTCATAATGTCAGTTTTCTGCACAATCATTGTCTATCAGTCAAGACGAACAAAGCAGATTCAGTCAGTTTTTTTGACGTTTTTATAATTTGATACCGATAAAATAAAGACGCATGAAGGACTTAAAAGGAATTTAACACTTCTTTGGATTATTTCTTACATTTCACAGCTATCCATGTACAGTATCTCACAAAAGTGAGTACACCACATTTTTGTAAATATTTTATTATATCTTTTCATGGGACAACACTGAAGATATGACACTTTGATACAATGTAAAGTAGTCAGTGTACAGTCAGTTTGTATAACAGTGTAAATTTGCTGTGCCCTCAAAGTAACTCAACACACAGCCATTAATGTCTAAACCGCTGGCAACAAAAGTGAGTACACCCCTAAGTGAAAATGTTCAAATTGTGCCCGAAGTGTCAATATTTTGTGTGGCCACCATTATTTTTCCAGAACTGCCTTAACTCTCTTGGGCATAGAGTTCACTAGAGCTTCACAGGTTGCCACTGGAATCCTCTTCCTCTTCTCTATGACAACATCACAGAGCTGGTGGATGTTACAGACCTTGCGCTCCTCCACCTTCCAGTTGAGGATGCCCCACAGATGTTCAATAGGGTTTAGTTCTGGAGAAATGCTAGGCCAGTCCATCACCTTTACCCTCAGTTTCTTTAGCAAGGCAGTGGTCATCTTGGAGGTGTGTTTGGGGTTGTTATCATGTTGGAATACTGCCCTGCGGCCAAGTTTCCGAATGTAGGGGATCATGCTCTGCTTCAGTATGTCACAGTACATGTTGGCATTCATGGTTCCCTCAATGAACTGTAGCTCCTCACAGCCGGCAGCACTCATGCAGCCCCACCCCCCCACCCCTTTAACCTCTGCAGCAATGCTGGCAGCAGTCATACGTCTATTTTCAAGAGACAACCTCTGGATATGACGCTGAGCACGTGCACTCAACTTCTTTGGTCGACCATGGCAAGGCCTGTTCTGAGTGGAACCTGTCCTGTTAAACCGCTGTATGGTCTTGGCCACCGTGCTGCAGCTCAGTTTCAGGGTGTAAGCAATCTTCTTATAGCCTAGGCCATCTTTATGTAGAGCAACAATTATTTTACTAATCTATGGGAGAGGTATGTGTGCTGTAAACAACGTACTTTATGTGGTGGGAGGAGACGAGGGCGATAACACCAAATTTAACACACCTGCTCCCCATTCACACCTGAGACCTTATAACACTAACGAGTCACATGACACCAGGGAGCGAAAATGGCTAATTGGGCACAATTTAGCCATTTTCACTTAGGGGTGTACTAACGTTTGTTGCCAGCGGTTTAGACATTAATGGCTGTGTGTTGAGTTATTTTGAGGGCACAGCAAATTTACACTGTTATACAAGCTGACTGTACACTGACTACTTTACATTGTATCAAAGTGTCATATCTTCAGTGTTGTCCCATGAAAAGATATAATAAAATATTTACAAAAATGTGAGGGGTGTACTCACTTTTGTGAGGTACTGTATGTCCATTTATTCAAATTGGTCTTTTGGTTTAAATATAGACTGTTTGTATTGACTGTTCTATACTTTTAACATTTGCACCTTCCTTTTAACCACAATAAGTACTGTATTTGGCTTTGGCATCAAATATATTTAGAATATGCAACTTATTGATACTTTATTGGTTATATTTAGCTGTTGCGTACTTACCACGTTTGCACTGTAACAGTTTCTCTTATGCTGTTCTAACTTTTCAGTCCTTTTCCTTAGTAAAAATACACATTGAACACTTTCTGCTGTTCATCTCAAGCCTTTGTTTTGAAATCTGTGACCGGATGTGTAACTCTTGTTTGTTGCATGACTCTGGAGGGAGTCTGCGCTCAGGCTCAGGTAGAGCAGCGCATCACACAGGGACAGAGAGGGAGAGAGAGAGAGCGAGAGCGAGCGAGCCAGAGAGAGATATATTTATAGCCTATAGCGAAGCTGCAGCACAGAGATAAGGCTTGGGACCGACACACACAGACAGGGCTTAGGGAAAAGAGGACACGTCAAAATGAAACTCTTCACTTCGGTAGTTTTATTCGGGGCCGCAGTGGTGGCCCTGGTCAGCGCGGCAGCAGCAGGCACCGAGGGGGAAATCTCCTTCGAATACCACCGCTATGAGGAGCTGCGGAAGGCGCTGGTGTCCGTGTGGCTGCAGTGCCCGACCATCACCCGCATCTACACCATCGGGGAGAGCTTCGAGGGGCGCGAGCTGCTGGTGCTGGAGATGTCAGACAACCCCGGGACTCACGAACCTGGTCAGTTTTACGCATTCAAAAAGTCATCATAATGCGGTGAATGCACCCCATCCCTGCTGCCTTTTGTCCCACGAATTCCTTCTCCCATGATTACATTGTGATAACACAAACACATCACGCACTATTGCGTATAGCAGGGTGCAGGTGCGTTTATTTTATGTGAGGGTTAATTAGAGACCATCCCCGTGGCTTATATGAGCCGAAATGACTGGGAAGAGCAGAGGAGGAGTGCAGGTGTGTTCCGTGCATTCAGGGGCCTGCTGCATCACTCCAGAGTGATCTAGATGATAGATTGTGGGATCAGCCAAGCAAAGCCGCCATTTTGCTGGATGATAAAGATCTCTTCGTGCTTTACACAGAGTCGTGATGTTGGGAAAAACATGCCAAACGGGCCTGATCATATTGCCACGGCTCATTTGGTCTGCCATTTGAGTTTATATGGTTCCCAATCAAAAGCAGATGTGTCAGTGGTGTTGGTTGCAGCCAATGAGAGAAAATAGTCCATGCATGGCCTTCAAAAGAGGAAGCCTTTGACTGAATATTAAATGAAGTCCTACAGGGTTGGACTAGTTATGGTGTTTCTTAGTGGATCTGAGTAATGTCTTGTCTTCCCTTCATCTTCATCACACTCCTTGATGTTGTCAGGTCTGGACTGCTGGCTGGTATAAACCATAGAGTAGAAGAAGTCAACATATGTGAGACTTCTTGGTCTGAAGGGCAGTTTTCACACCAGCCACAGGAATTGCAAACCACCACTGCAGTTATCAGATGCATAGCACCTTCTCCTTTTTCTTAAGTCACGCCTGAATAAGGGAAAATTGCTCTGATTTAAGTAGATCAACGTCACATTTAAAATCTTCTGATGGCTTCAGGATATAGGCCATGCAACAGCAGGTGTAGAAAACAATTCTCTAATGAATCACTATTCAAAGGATTTTTGGAAAATGGAGGAGCAGGCCTGAATTATCTCAAGCTGTTTATGTGATGGAGACAAACACAGAGAGTCAGATTCTAATAAATGTTCCTTTACTTCTTCCATTTTGTGTTTTATATACTGTATATCTGGAAAGAAATCACACAATAGAAAACTAAGCTTTCATAATATAATAGTCAGAATCTCCATCTTGATAAAGATTGTACAAGTATAGCCTCAAGGATGGAAATTAGTTTCTTTAAGTGAATTCCAAGCAAAAGTCTATATTCCTCATTAATATATTTCAAGGGCAGGGGCACAAAAGTCACCATATTAGAAAGAATTTGCATTAGCATAATCATTCATTTTGAATAAAAAAAATAAAATAATACTATTTTAATTTGATGTACATTTTGTCTTCCGTGTGGCAAATACCAACGTATGAGCCTGAGGTGAAGAATCTGTAACCATCACTGAGCAAAAGCTTGTAATCATATTTGTATTATTTACAGGATATCATTATATATACATTTGTTTTTAAAGATTCTGATTATTAAGTCAGTATCGTGACATAATAAACTTCCACCACAATGAAAACATCAGTGCACAGCTAGTGCTCCTAAATGAATGTACCGGTCAGTGTTTTCAGTCCAACTCTCAAAACAAACAGGAGGTTTAACTGTTACATACAGCAGGAAGTGATTAATTTACCCTGAAACAGCCCTCAAAAGAAAAAAAACAAACATTGCCTATAATTACTGTTTATATGGTGTACAGGCCAGTTTGTGGTGTTTGTAACTATAAGTCTCATGTAAAGGTGTATTTTCTACCCTGGGTGTATTTGTGCGGTCTGAACGGCACCACAGGTTGTATGTGTGTAGAGCTGCTCGCATGGTCACAGAGTCTAATGACCGTATGTGCGTTCTGAATAAACCCGTAATAGTCTGGTGGGCGTGCGTCGGCATGAGTCACAGTAGTGGAGTGGAGACCTTATTACTACCAGATGAGTTTCCAACAGGGGCAGGTCTCCCCCCCTCCCTCCTCTCTCTGTTCCTCTCCTTCAACCTCTGCTTTGCAAAACATCCACAGCAAGGAGGGGGATGAAACAGAGAGGAGAAGAAGAGCTCCAGAGACTGACATGTTCAAGTAGAGTGAAGGAAGATGGTTTAGATAAAAGTGTGTGTGAAATCTGCAAGGACAGGAACCACTTTTAAGCTTCCCCTTTAAAACGCCAGACCAATATTTTATCCGACCTCGCAGTGTGTTGAAACGCTGAGGTGGAGCCGAAATAGCAGTTGCCGGGGCAACAGATCGGCTTAGTGCACTGAGCTGACGGGCAGCTCGTGGTTGGCTGGACGGAGGACGACGGTCCTGAGCTCATCTGCCAGTGAGCAGCCATCTGTCACACACTGCAGCACAGGAAGGGCCTATAGCCCAAAGAGTAAACACACTGGTAACATATTGATATAAAGTGCATGCAGTATAGGAACCATACAGGGATTGGAAGTAACTCAAGTTACTCTACTACTCTTCTTAAATAATCTTTATTTTTATATTAGCAACAGATCACATGACTACTTGTTGGTGAAAAGGGAAGCTAATGCTACAGTTCCCTTAAGATATAAGTTCCTTCGAAGCAGTGTCTCCCAATCAGCCATTAGACAAATTGTTTTGGTTTTACGTCGTGCTAATAGCCTTCTTTTACATTAACTCTCACTGCTTCCATCATTGTGGTTTTTGTCTGCAGCCGGCAACTGTTTTCAGCAAGAAATCTCTAGTTAGCGCGACCTGCCCGACACCAAACATGAAAAAGTTAGAGACTCGCTGGTGAAGGAACATGAACATTTAGCAGATAAAGAGCCAGATATATCCCTCATGAGTTGGTGTGTAGACAATAAAAAACATAAAGTGAAACCAACACTAGCCCAAATAAATGCTAATGTTTCTCTCTGTTTGTTGGATGTGTAACCACTAACGAATTCTGCAAATGGACTATACATTTTGGTAAATAATCCAAGCGTGGTGGAGATTAGATGAAAGGTTTTATACAAACTCATCTAGCTATCTATCAATCTATCTGTGAGTTAAAGGCTGACAAAATGTACTGCGTTAAGCTACAGACAGCAGCCGCCGGTTTAGCTTAGTCTTGCACAAAGAATGTAAACAGCTAGCCTGACTCTGTCCAACAAAAACCTATGTACCAGCACCTGAAATTCTCAGTATACAAAGCTTTGGTGTAAATGTATTTTTTTCCTGGCAAGTTAATAATACTGGCTGAATTTCAAATATGAAAACTATGAGGTAAAGATCTTCAATACTCCTTCAACCCTTCATCAACGCTGACATGTTTTTCTCATTTGAAGGAGGTTTACTTCTTGCAGCTGGGCCATATCTGAGTGTTTAAGTGCTGAAAAGAGCAGCTTCTCTGCGATGAAATGAGCTCTGGCCAAAGTGTTCTAACTCTCATGCCTGGAACTGTTTATAAGGCTTCTTGTGTGAGGAGAAACCCTATATTGTAATGGTTTTGGCTTTTTCTGAAGGTGCAAAAAAAAATATGGCACTACTTCAATATGCTGTAGACCCTCTCATATAGGGGAGACACTTGGAGTGTTTTATCGGACGACACAGGAAGTATGTAATCCCCAGTGAGCACGCACACAGATGCTCAGTCATATGTGTAGCAGCCAGCCTCACTGCTGGATATGTATCACATTTCATTTTGAATATAAATTGAAACACAGGCAGACATGGGTTTAATAGTATGCATACAGTGGAGGAGAATAGAGTGCAATCCCAGTGCATTGAAAGGACACTTTAGCTTTGAGGAGCCTCTTCAAGCACAGATAGCAAAAACAGCTGAGAGGAAGAACAGGATGAGATACAAAAAAGAAAGGAATGATGATTGAGAAAACGGCAAATGTAACAGGAGTGAAAGGGTGACGAGGGACAAGAAGAAGGATGGCGAAAGAACGTAGAGGGAATAAAGGAGAAGCAGAAACAGAAAGATGAGAGAAAGGCCAAGCCATCAGCCAGAGGTCATTTATTATACATCAGACTCCGACATGCATCCTCCTCTGCTCTGCCTTCACTTTTCTTTCCTTCTTCTTCACATATTAGAATGTTCCTTCTCTTTCCACCATACGTTGCATTTCAACATGCTGGGTAACAACCATGATTCATGTCACGCTGTGTATTGGCCATACAAGCATCCAAAGTCCCACCTCCTTTCACTCGCCTCTCGGTGTTAGATTACTTCTTGTATTAGACCTTCTGAAACAGCTAAAACATGTCAAAAGAGTTTCCATTTTCTAAGCATCAGCATAGAAAGGGGAATGTTGTTGTTGGTGAATGCTACCGTTTGTTACCAATTGTCTTATGTGATTGTTAAAATTAAGAATATTGGTCAACTGGGGTCTGGACTCCTTGTAGGTCAACATAATACATTTGAAGGCATCATCTTTGACATATTAAACTATTTATTAAGAAATCAATGTTTATGGTGGGCATCACATCCGTCGTTTGGTATATATATCTTTTGGTAAATGTAAAACATACAAAACGGACAGAAATGGAGGTTGAGTTACAGAAGCAACTAGATCGTAAAAGGTCTACAGACTTTGACTCACTCTACACATTGTACAATTGTTTTATAATCAAGCAATTTATACTTTTTAGATATTTTTTTTTCCACCAGTGTGGCGCTCCTCTGTGTGTATGTCTGTGTCATATCAAGTGACAGCTAACAAACTGCTTCTGTGTGTGTGTGTGTGTGTGTGTGTGTGTGTGTGTGTGAGTGCGCACAGAGTCAGACAGCACAGTCTGAGTGTGTTTACTCTTCCTCCGAGTTGATTTGTCTCCCTAAGCACCTGCCCGTGTCAGGGTTGCCCCGACGACAGCGAGCACTTCAATGTGGTGCTTCCCTAATGACGTGCCAGCAGTCATTATTACGCGGTCACCATGGAGACCGTATTGATCACCTGCCAGACACATTGTGATTAGTCTTTATAAAGCGAAAGATAATACAGTGAAGTTTTGTCCGCCTCGGATGTGTTATATGATCTGTGAGGACAGGAGCCACATCAGACTTTTACACACATTCTCCTCCGCTCGGCGATATCTATCTATAGTTACTCTCATACATGTGAAATCTATTGAAACTTAAGGAGGAGAGGTTGTACTCACATTAAATATCGTACAAAGTAAACAGAGCAACCATCTTCTTTCAAGATGTTCTTAAGGCAAACACATGACCAAAAAGCTGGCTTCCTATAGGCTCAAGAGGAATGAGTTGTGACCCAAAAAAAACAGTTTTGATAATTGATTAAGCATAAAAGTATATATAATCACCTTTTCCAGTTTGTTTAAGCTTTTTATAAACTAAATTGGGCATTGGATAAGACCTTTTAAGACAACCTCTGGAAATCTGTGATTCCTCAGAAATGTTTGTTGGTTACAGCCAAAAATGACAGCTTGTCCTACAATTTTGAGAACACCAATTTTTGGAACAAATATTTGCCTGAGGAACATCTTTAAATGTCAACACGCTTGGACTTCTTGGGAGCTTACATTAATTTGCTCCTTTTCCTCTTCGGCTGCTCTTGTCCTGTATCTGTACCCAGTTTGGTTTGGGTGTGCATCCTCCAACTTTTATATTTAAGTCTACAAACCCCTATTGTGTATTTACCAAATATACTGTATGTGAGGTTTATCATGAAAAGTTAACGTGGGCACCTTTTTATTTTACTTTAAGTGTGCTGTCATGTGTTTGCACAAGAGAATTAAAGCTCAGAGAGCTGCAGAAAGTTTGAAAGGGAGGGAAATAAAGTAGGACAACGCTCCAGAGTGAAGAATGACATTTTAATCTGTCCTAGCTACTTGCTTGTCTTTGTGCAGATAATCCACCCTCTGTTTAAACTTGTATGATGTAAGAGGAGTAAACAGAGCTTTTACAGAAGCATTAGAAGAAAAAATTGCAGTACATTTAATTAATACAGACATTTAGATGCAGTAAATTATCATTAGCCCTCCTCCTGTCTGCTCTGCCTCTCAAATTCATTAATTCTTACATGTGTAGGAGTAAGGAAAGGCCTCTAGATACTTAGCATCTGTGTAATAGTTTGAGACATAATAACTCACTCAGGCAGAGCACAACTTCAAAGTGTGTGTGTGTGTGTGTGTGTGTGTGTGTGTGTGTGTGTGTGTGTGTGAACGTGTGGGTGCACGTGTTTGACAGCTCTGTCAGGCCTCTTAAGTCTGTAAAAAACGTTCACAACACTTAGAACAGAAACAGTTAATTGTAGTCTTGAAATCATTAGTAGAAACTAAGAAAAGAACCAGAGCGTTTTGTGTGTATCGGCTGGGAAACATCAAACACTCAGTAAAAACCTCTCAACTGGATCAAGGAGATTCAAATATTGACACACATGTATAAATACATATTGAAAGCATTACTTGTATACAAGCAACACATTTAACTTAACGATGTGAATGAGGAGAAGAATCCCTGGAAATCGCCAAATCAGAATAGAGGTAAAAACAATGAAACACACAAAAAGTGCCTCAATAAAAACTGGACCCCTGCTGCTGTGGCTTCACTTACACACACACACACACACACACACACACACACACACACACACACACACACACACACACACACACACACACACACACACACACACACACACACACACACACACACACACCACTCACCATCTGCTGTTCTTGGGCTACATCTCATAACTCGTAACTAACTGATCTGAACAAAATGCCTTTTGCTTATTTCCTCAGCAGAGTTCTTTTTTTCTCGACAGCTACAGGAAGCCACTGTTCTCTGGTTTGTAGATAATCAAAAGAGAGTGCACAGTACCTGCTTCGTCATCCTCTTTGTCCTTTTGTTGCACGGCTTTATATAACTCCTTAGTAGCACTTTTGCTAATGTGTGTTTTTGTATAAGCATGCATGAAGACATTCAGAGAAGAAACAGCTCATTAGTGTTTTAAACAGACGGATGGAGCCGGGGTCATTAAAACACAGCTATACTGAACACACTGATATAAAAAGCTCAACATATAAAACCTGATGATATAGAAAGGCAGGTAAAGGAAAACAGTTTGATGACAACATACTGTAAGTGGTTTATGGTTGAATTAATAAGTCTTAATTAATTAATTAATCAAAAATACTTATAGTCATTTATAAAGAAAAAAGCAAAATAATTCCTGGATCCAGCTTTTTCACTATTCATGTTCATGCAGTGCTTTGCATAGAAGAACAAAATAAACACACTCAATTCAATTCGAGCATAAGATTGGGCTTTTACCTTTTTTGCTGTTAGAAAAAATACAAATTATTGACTGAATGGTATATGGCAAAAACTAGATTCAGATTAATAAAAACACTTTAAACTTGCAATCCTGAGAAAAAGCCTTACATTTCACATGTCAATATCAAACAGCTTAAATTCAGACAGATGTAGAATGGTTGAGATCGTTGTGTCTGTATATTACAAGATTTTAAATATTCTAAATTAATTGCTTGAATATTACATTTCAAATTTGAGAATATGAAATGTTTTTGTTAAGGCTTTAATGAAAGATGACGGATGACAAGTTACAAACTACATGATGTTTAGCCCGTATGTTACAAAAAAGAATTCCACATCATGTCCTGGAGTGAAACTCTCCGAGTTGAAGTCGACTCTGACCTCACACCGGTCCCTCCAGCGAGATTCAGGCAAACCAATTTGTGACAGTGTTGGTCAATAATCCGCTGTCTGTCGCTCTTTAGTGTCCAAATGGAGTTCTGCACTGCTGTGTTAAATTGTCTTTAACCTTTCAGCTGATGAGTCAAAGTGTTTGTCCCTGCTGGAGCGTGACGAGTGTGTGTGTGTGTGTGTGTGTGTGTGTGTGTGTGTGTGTGTGTGTGTGTGTGTGTGTGTGTGTGTGTGTGTGTGTGTGTGTGTGTGTGTGTGTGTGTGTGTGTGTGTGTGTGTGTGTGTGTGTGTGTGTGTGTGTGTGTGTGTGTGTGTGTGTGTGTGTGTGTGTGTGTGTGTGTGTGTGTCTCCAGTGTAACCTCCCTCACAAATGACTTTATCAGTGACCTTTTATTCTTGGGTTTTCCATGACAACAATGATTGTGAGGTTATTGTGATATTTCTCTCTGTGGCCTTGTGTGTTTGGCTGGTAAAAGGTGCATTTACATTCAACCTTGTGAAAATCCTCCTTCTTTGTAACATATTTCTGTTTTCAGCTCATTATCTCGCTATGAGATGTAAAAACGCTGTACAGAAGAAGGTTGAATACATGATGTAGAATCCAACCTTTGTTTGTGTCGTTTTCTTCCGTGCAGGTGAGCCTGAGTTCAAGTATATCGGCAACATGCACGGCAATGAGGCTGTCGGCAGAGAGCTGATCATCTACCTGGCTGAGTACCTGTGCAACCAGTACCAGCAAGGCAACGAGACCATCATCGACCTCATCCACAACACTCGCATCCACCTAATGCCCTCCATGAATCCAGACGGCTTCGAGAAGGCCGCCTCTCAGGTGATGAAACATCACGGCAATAACACACAGTACACAAACCTGATCTGAGGATTTAGTACCAGACAGATTAAGATTGCAAGACAACAGATTTAGCCAACACGCTCTTGGCACATACAGGGAAGGAATAGTATTTAATAAAGCTGTGTCTGAATATCCTCTCCTGTTCCTGCTCAGCCCGGAGAGATTAAGGACTGGTTTGTGGGCCGCAGTAACGCGCAAGGCGTGGATCTGAACCGTAACTTCCCCGATCTGGACCGCATCATCTACATCAATGAGAAGGAGGGTGGAGCCAACAACCACCTGCTGCAGAACATGAAGAAGGCTGTGGATGAAAACACCAAGGTACACATGTTTCTCAGCATTAATCCATTTCTTGTAAATCTCTACAGATGGATCAGAAATGTATAAAGTTTAATGTTTTTTTCAAAACACCGACATCTACAGTGTAACTGAAGCAGGAGTAAGATTTGCTTGCCTTTCTATCATTGAGTTTTCTTGATCACCTAAAATCACCTGAATCTGCAACTACCTATCTAGCTGTTTATGTTCATTCTCATAGCCTCAGATTAATTGTAGTTGGCAGGAGGTAACTGCTTCGGATCTCATATTAAAAGAGGATGATATGTCAGTGCTTAAAGCAGTGGCCTAAAAGCAGATCATTGCCGGTTTATGATACATTATAGAGCCATTATCTTCACTATAAAGGGACATGGCACCTGGTGCAACATTGCAAATGTGTTTTGGTTATAAGGAACAATGAAACTCCGTGGCACGAACACTATAAACTACATCAGGCATTACTTATCAATAGGATCAATAAGGAAAGGCTTTAAAGGACATCAGATGTGTGAAGGTTGGAAGTAAGGTAATATTTTAGATACCTGAATGCCTATTTGAGTTGTTTGCAGGTGCATTATTTATTTTTAAAGGTTAGTAATGCCTATGTTTTTCTTATCAGCTGGCTCCCGAAACCAAAGCAGTGATCCACTGGATCATGGATATCCCCTTCGTGCTGTCAGCTAACCTGCATGGAGGAGACGTGGTGGCCAACTACCCATATGATGAGACCCGTACTGGTACATCAACACACATTTTGATCACAAAATCTGAAACCCACCCTAGTTTACTGTTTGTGTTGTTAAATTGTGTACATTTTTCCCCTAGTTTATGAGACTTTTCCACAGATTTAATGAGGCACATTTCTGACCTTTTAAACAGAACAACAAACAATTTATGAGTTTATTCTTCAGAAAGTCGTAACTTTAATCTAAATCAGATGGAAAATGTTTCCTTCTACGGCTTCCTGCGCATTACTACTCAAAGTAAACAAAACGTTTGTACGCAGGCATGCCTTTAATTTGTTTCAGATGCAGGTGTTCAGTTAATTAATACTTTACCCCAGCCGCTGTGTAAACATTGTGCTCTTGTGTGTTCCCTTCCCTCTCGTTCCTCCTCCCAGGCTCCACTCATGAGTACAGCTCCAGTCCAGATGATGTTGTGTTCAAGTCTCTGGCAAAGTCTTACTCCATGTACAACCCAGTCATGTCCAACCCCAACCGCCCCCCCTGCCGCAAGAACGACGACGACTCCAGCTTCAAAGACGGCATCACTAACGGAGGGGCTTGGTACAGCGTCCCCGGAGGTAAGATACAACCAGAGCCCAATGTGTCGGGTTTAGGGTTTTGCAGGTGAAGGGTTGCCTGGGTTTATGGGTTAAGAGGCTGGATATAGTTTAGGCTGATGTTATTAGAGATATTTGAACTTAAACGAGGTCATCATAAATCATAAGGTTCCCTACATATACAGAAGTATTATTAATATTGGTCCTTAGTATTTTCTTGCTGACATTATAGCTTCTGTAATTTGTTTCAATCAGGCTTTTTTTAAAGGCATGTTTCATTAAGCAAAGAAGCTTTCTTTTTGGTTAACGCTCTTTTTTTTTACATGATCACATACATTTTTATAAGTATCTGTTATGTAACTAAAGAAATGTGCATGAACAAGATATTTTACAGTTGAAAAATACAGTTGTAGGTGCTCTCTGGTGTTCAAGTTAAGCAATGTCAACACTTTCCAAATGATTCCAAACATATCTTTCTGTTAAATCGTACTTATCATCCAGACAGGTATATATTTATTTAAGCCAAAGCCATAAATTTCATACGTATGTTACTCTGATCTCAACATGTCTACTTTCTGCTACTTCCTTATATCATTTTAGTCTGTTTCTCATTGTTTTTTATTTAACTTACCACTCACAGGAATGCAGGATTTCAACTACCTCAGCAGCAACTGTTTTGAGATCACTCTGGAGCTCAGCTGTGACAAGTTCCCCAGTGAGGACAACCTGAAGACCTACTGGGAGCAGAACCGCAACTCACTGGTCAACTACATCGAGCAGGTAGGCAGCATCTCCTGGACTGAGAATGTGTCCTAATTATGTCTTTTCAGTGGTTTGAATTAATTAATTCCACGCTTGACCTCAGAGTTTTTCTTTATGTACTGTATGACAACATAAAACCACTTCCACCATTGTTTCTTTAACAGGCCATTGTTAGCAGTATCACAAAATGTGCCTTGACAAAATAAAATCATTTGTTGTAAATATTGTTGTTGTATTTATTTCCTTGTCTTTTTTCTTGTATGTTATCCGCTCCAAAGAGCACAACGCCATGTCCATTTAAATCCCATTAAACACATTTTCCGCCCTCTTTCCCTAAATCAAACATTGATTATTCCTCTTTGTGTATTTTTAGGTTCACCGGGGTGTAAAGGGCTTTGTGCGTGACCTCCAGGGCAGCCCCATTTTCAATGCCAGCATCTCTGTGGAGGGCATCGACCACGACATCACTACAGGTATCAGCATCCATTGCAAAGCACACAATCTTGACAACCATGTGTACCTCAGTGCCATGAGGTGTGCCGCAAACATAATGTATGATGTTGTAATGCCCTCTGGTGGACGAACCTAGTAGTGCATGACTTTCTCAACAGCTCTGCGGGGTGCTTTCTGACATGTTTTAATGAGAACATCTTTATTTTATAGCCAAAGATGGAGACTACTGGCGCCTCCTTGCTCCAGGAAACTACAAAGTGGCAGCCACTGCCCCAGGATACCTGACCGTCATCAAGAAGGTGGCTGTTGCCTTCAGCCCTGCAACTAGGGTGAGACATTTACTGTGTGCTCACTTTTTATTTTCAAAAAGGTAGTATACAAAAACAATGATATGTTTTCAAGTTACATTTTATTTAATTGTACTTTTAATTGAAAAGAATGTTTGTTGTTTTCAATTACCTATCATTATAGATGCAATTATCATCCTTTTCCAGACTCATCAACATGTGGGAGAAACATCTATGAGATATTTTTAAAATAGCTTAGTTTTGGGATATGGTAATAAGCCTTATTCCTTTTAAGCTGTGAAGGGGGAGTCTTTACTTATCAATGAATTTGATATTTGCAAAATCTAAATAATCCAGTCTATGGTAGGATAAACAAATTGGAATATGAAGAATTAGAAAAAGCTCTGGTTTACTTTGCTAGGTCTAATCCGCCTTTTTCTCTGCATCAGGTGGACTTTGAGTTAGAGTCTCTGATGGAGAGGAAGGAGGAGGAGCGAGAGGAGCTGATGGACTGGTGGAAGATGATGTCGGAGACACTGAACTTCTAACGCGTTTGTCTGGCTGATCGGACCGTCTGCACAACGATGTAATATATTCAACATTTTGTGTGCCCGTCCACTCTTAAACGAAGAATATATTGTCTCTTTATTTGTTTTGTTCTCTTTTCGATCATTATTTTATTGATTACCGTTTATTAATGTAATGGTTTGCCTCATACTCCTGTTGAATATCCTGCAGACAGAGAAATAGGCACAGGAGGAATTTGCAGGTAGTTTGTTGGCAGTGAGATCGGTGTTGATTTCTGTGGTATTGTGTTCTTTATCGTACACGTGATTTGGTAACCATGGCACCCATCTATATAACCAACGAGTGACTGAGTAATTGTGTATGTAAAAGAGCTGTTTACATCATTACCACATGGATCCGTCCAAAATAATTCATTATTTTAACTGTTTTAAATGTCTCTGCTTCTCCAGGCTTTAGTACAAATACAACACAAAACAACACACATCTTTTTGATTCACAGTAATGTGCACGCACGCACGCACACATTAACTCTGTTTTTCTCTATGTAACATACGCTACGGTTTAGAGGAAATCTGGGACATTAAAAACAATTACTGTAAACATTATATTGTAAAAATATATACATGCAGTACCGTTTCCCTGTTTGTTATCGATGTTGAGATCTCTTTTTTTTTTAAACTGACTGCAGCACAGCTTTGATTTTAGCACAAGATGAATGGTTATAATATATACTGTATTTACGAACTCTAGGTATAGCAAGAAATGTGTGGTTTTTGTAACTTAAAAATCAAGAAAACAAGGCCATAGCATTGATAAATCAGTCCACTTCAGTCTACCCAAAGCCATTTTCCTTTGTACGTGCATTTCACAGGTAATACTGTGGTACATAAAGAAAAGTGATACATGTACAAGTTGTGTTTTTCAAGGATAAATTAACACTTTTCTTCTCAATTCAGATACAGAAAGTTTAGCTGACTGTGGAAATGAAGTTCACCTGGTTTGAGACCACAGAAAGAAATGATTGAATGTAAATCTATAGAAACAGTTACAAATGTAAAGAATGAACTGATCAATAAAACTCCCCTCTTTATGTTGTCAATCTGAGGTAATGTGTCACCTTTTGTTTCAGCTCACTCACGTCAAAAGTGGCAAGAAAAAGACAGAATTTAGGAGTGTCCTACATGTTTAGTATGTTAAGGTAAAATGATACCATGTACTGTAACAGCATACACCAGATTATATGTCTATACTGTATGTTGTGATTAAATATAGGCAGGATGTAATATGTAGTAGGCCTAATAATTTTAGGCCTACTAAATTGCATAATTTAGACCTTTAACCATGACTGCTTTGGCAGATACATTTAAATAGAATACATTCAGATCATATTTTCAAAGCCTTATTATATATATATATATTAATTATATATATTCAAACATGGATTTCAGTGCGAGCTGTCAGTCAACAATTCTGAAACTTTTTGTCACAAAATACTCATATGTGCCATTTTCCCTTCGATGAAGGTTATAATATCCATGGATTTTCCAAGGGATCAGTTTTGGTATTTCCTATCGATATAAGTTATTGACCTAGTGTATTGACCTCATATGGAATAATGGTAAACACATCAGAATTGTAAAAAAAAAGGTCCCATATCATGTCTACTTAGTCTTTAATAATATAGGAAAATGATAGAAGTCAACATACATTAACTAAACTATTCCATATCCAGTTATTTTGAATAATAAATAAGATACACTCCTTAGGGAGTGGATGCAGACATGTTTCAGCTTCATGGTTGGAGGAGGCTGGTTGCTAGGGTATTGAATATGCGTGTATTCTATAATACGACCGCTAGGGGTCTGACCAACCAGTAAACAAGCTAACAGGTGCACAACTAGCATCAAAACACCGGTCTAAAAAGTTATGGCTAACGAACAGGTATCGAACAGTCGATTGCTTACACATCGTACAGATGAGGAACAACATTGTCACCCACCCTGAAGTCGTGTTTCTGACGAATGTAAGTTCAGTATTTATTACCTTGTTTTAGCTCTTGTTTGTTCATCTCCAACTACTTAACTTTCAGCATTAGCGTTATCGTTAGCTTTCTAGCTAGTTGGTTTATTTGGTGGTTAAAAGATAAATACACGGTTAAAGTTATTATGGTATGTGTATGGCCTTTCATTCATACACTTTTAATAATTATGGGTAATAAAATATTAATTTAGGGGCTGGTGTCATACTTTCTAAGTCTGTCTCAAGCCAAGTCTGTATTTTCTAACTCTCAGAAGACTTGTGTTGGGAGTGCATCTGCTGTGCTTCTACAACACATGCTGCCATGATATACTTTAATCATCAAAATGTTAAATATGTATTGAACAAATGAGGTTTCATGATGAATCGAAGGCATTTAGTAACTTCTGGAATGCATTAACAACCCTCCAAAAGCTGTTGGAAGGATGAGCGTCTGAAGTTTGATTATACCAGGGGGGTCCAAACTTTTTTCACCGAGGGCCACATACAGAAAAATATACGGAGAGCTGGGCCACTTCTAGAGGTGAATATTGTCTCAAAAGTGAAGTTATAAGTTAGCAAAACAAATCAAATGTAGGTGAATGATGCTCGATACTTGAACACGCTTTCAGAAAGAACAGCCTATAGACAAATGTATATGGACCTAGATTAATGTTAATATTCTGTTGGCAGCTCATTCCTTAAAACAGAGCCTCAGAGTGCTGATAATAAGAGTAAATATGAAGGTTCAATTTCAAGCTCGTTATAGAAATAAGTTATTGTTTTTTTTTAATAAACTAAGATTTGTTAGAAAATGTTTTAGATTCTAAATGACTGAATTTATTTAAATTGGGCTCATTAATATATGTGAACATATATATTTGAGAAGTACAAAATAAGACAAGCAGAAGTTTAATTTGTGGGCCATATTGCATTATACTTTTAGAATTTGCAGAGGGCCGATTCAAAATGGCCCCCGGGCCGGAGTTTGGACACCCCTGGATTATACAACTGATTGGTACCAACTATAGGTCTTACTGCACACTCTGTGCCTATATTCTTAATGACACACACACACACACACACACACACACACACACACACACACACACACACACACACACACACACACACAGAGCAAGGACGGCACTTTTAGTCCAACTATGCAGTTGAATCAGCTGTTTTAGAACGAGATGCTAACTCTGCAGATCAATGGCCACCTCGGTCTATTACTCATACTGGCCCTATTAGCATCTGCTATTAGCATCTCCTCATCAATACCATTGATCAAGCTGTTCTGGCTTCAGGACAGAGTGGGACAAAAGAGAGGAGAACTACTGAAAGAGCAAGAAAAAGACAGAGAGAGAAAGGAAGGTACAATGTGAGATCGTATATTTATCTGATCAGAGTCAACACTCAAATGGGATGTTGTTCAGAGTGACATTTTGGAACTATGGATTGTGAAATATGCAGACGTTACAGCTGACGATTATTTGAGAAGTTGAGAAAATCTGCAGTTTATTTTGAGTTGCCATTGTCGTCAAACTACATTAAAAAAATAACGTTGTCAGCAGACCCCCAGTATGCATTTGTGTTTGAGATTAAAGGCATTTTTTCTTCACATACTGAGATGATCTCAGGTTTTTAATGTATAAAAACATATTTTTTAACTGCAAAAGCTATCACTTCTCAGTTAACATTCTGGCCTGGTGTCACAGGTGTCACAGTGTGAAAACACTCCATCTTCCTTTGTCATTACTCCTTTAATCCTGCAGATGACAGTAGTGTGCTGATGACCTGACAGTACATTAAGGGAAGTTCAGTCTACTCAAAGAGCCAACTTGGTCTCCGCAACCGCTCTCTGAGGATCCACCGCCTGGTCTTGGATCATTATTTGGATGTGGATTTGAGCTATTGCATCATAGGGGGTAGCTGTTATGGTGTTGTGATTTTGGATTCTGTGAGTTAACATTAAACATTAAAGAGTTGTTTTGCGTTCAGAGCCCACCGAATCCTAGAAAAGTGGCTGCATGCCCATCTTTTAAACCACCTCATCTTACTAGAAAGTTGTACTTATTTGAAAGTACGTTGGAAAAGAACATCCTTGTCATCTCTAATGTGCTAATGGTCACTTTTACTTTATAAAAAGAGTTTAGTGAGGTCATTGTTCAGTAGAGCAAGCTGCCTGAAAAACGACTTGGTTATTTACCATGTGGCCACTTGATGATGCCTTCATTTCTTAGGTGGTGCAGACTGATAAGGAACATCCCCCCACCTGTGATGAATCTGCTACACTTGACTGAGTGAGTTTGTGAATGTTCAACATGAGGTGCTTCATATTTACATTTTTATAGACAACTTTGAAGTTGTCCAACAGTTAACTGTAGAAGGACATCGAAGTTCACAGTGTATTAAAGTTGCTTTGTACATAAATTCATTGTTTTACACACACACACACACACACACACACACACACACACACACACACACACACACACACACACACACACACACACACACATATTGTCAAAGGTCTTCACGGTTTCTTCCTACAGTCTTTGCGGAAGCATATCTGCAGGGAGCCGAGGCCACACACACACACACACACACACACACACACACACACACACACACACACACACACACACACACACACACACAATCCCAAGTTCCTGAAGAAGTGCTGTGTCAGCAAGGGACTACTGTTTACACACACTAATGTTCACACACACCCACACTCAGCATCTTGGCCTTTCATAGCAGCGAGATGGTGTGAAAAGGAGAATTGAGGAGCTATTGCTCACTTCTGCGTACAATTCTTTCTCTCCTTCAAGTTTCTATTCACTTAAATCAAATTTGGCATAAAGAATGTTTTCCGGCTAGCTTCAAAACCTGCAGATGGGGTGACATTAGTTCACCTGAGTTCAAAGAAAACTTCACTTTTCATTCTTGAATTGGGTCAGTACACCAAACCCATTTTTTTGTATGTGCCCAATTACATTAGTATCTTCAAACTCTCTGTTACAAGCTCATCCGTTATGCTTATTAAAAACACTTTTCTTTTATTCTTATTGATTGACATTTTACTTTATTCTTGACTTTAAAAAGTACAGTGTAACCATCCATAGTTTTGACCATTAACCCTTTTCTATTACCATATACTGTTCTTAATGGTGGCAGCTTTGTAACAGTGGTTTTGTGCTATGCAAATAAACATTATCTATCAAGAGGACATTCTACTTCATAACTAAAACTAGGGAAATCTCCATTCCATCATCCCTGCATCATTTCCCAGTATTAATTTCTCTTTCATCCATCTTTTCCTCCTTACAGCTGCACATATTTGTTTTCTTTTACTCAAACATATATCCTGTGTTCATTCTCTTCTTCCCTGTTGATTAATTCTGGTGGCACGAAGACAAAAGCGGTCCGTGTCATCTTTCCAAACGCGCGACCAGGATCATGAATGTGAGCCACCAGCTGGCACGTGCACAACCACACAGTCACATGCACGAAAAAAACAAAAGGCAGCGGAGGAGAGGCGAAGGTGGAGAATCTGAGCCCTGAGAGGTGCCGAAAAGAGGAAATAAGAGCAGGAGAGAGAGAACGGCACGCACAGCTTGGCATTTAAACAGAGGATTTCCTCTGTACCTCGTCTTCCCTCCGCTCTCTCTGTTTACATAAGGAGAGACTACTTCAGATAGCTCTTATGAGGAGTGTGATTGTGTGTATAAGTGTTATCCACTTACACAGGACAGTAACAGCCATCATTTATTAAACATTTAAAATAAAAGTTGTATACTGTTTCTTTACGACTCGAAAGGAAGTGTGAATCAAGAAATCTGATAGTTCCCCTTAAAGATTCCCTTAAATTGCTTAAAAGTCAATACGCTCTTATATATTTTTTATTTTATTAACTTCAATTTAAGAAATAAGGGGAGAAAGAAAGGACATTGCATTGACATTTTTGGTGCTACTAAACAATATCCCAGCATTATTATCCTTGGGTTGCTGAGGTGTCAGCAGACTGTCTTCCTGCTGCATTTTAGCCAATAGGTGATGGATGTCTCTAGCCACCTCTTTGCTCCCTCTGGGGGAATTTCATGAGACACTTAAGGCACTATCAGAGTCAGCAGGCCTGAGAGAAAACTAAATATTTTTCTTTTTTCCTTAACTCTTCCATCTCCACATTTTATCAGCTGTCAAATGTTTGAGTGCCAGAGTGCAGAATGGTCTCACACAGCACTAAAAACAGAAGACATTAGAGGCAACCTATGAATAAAGCAACAACACAAGAAATGGATTTAAAAGACTAATTAATGATATGCCTTAAATTGTATATATTCACATTCTATTTATGCCTGTTGTCCTGTTTAAGGTTTTTATTCAGTCAAAACTTAAGCAGTCAAGCGCAAGTGAAGGGACTGTGATAGCAGGCTGAGAAGTTTTTTTCACCTCTATCATCTCTGGTTTCTTGTATTGGACTGTTACGTCAGGAATCAGTTGCATATTTATAAATTCATGTAAGTGGAGCCACATTATCATGCCTTTGGATTTTTCGTTCCGTTTGATATTCACTCTCCTTCTAGCTGTCTTTTTGTAGCCATTAACTCTTGACATATACAGTGGGGCAAAAAAGTATTTAGTCAGCCACCAATTGTGCAAGTTCTCCCATTTAAAAAGATGAGAGAGGCCTGTAATTTTCATCATAGGTATACCTCAACTATGAGAGACAGAATGAGAAAAGAAAATCCAGGAAATCACATTGTAGGATTTTTAATGAATTTATTGGTAAATTCCTCGGTAAAATAAGTATTTGGTCACCTACAAACAAGCAAGATTTCTGGCTCACAGACCTGTAACTTCTTCTTTAAGAGGCTCCTCTGTCCTCCACTCGTTACCTGTATTAATGGCACCTTTTTGAACTCGTTATCAGTATAAAAGACACCTGTCCACAACCTCAAACAGTCATACTCCAAACTCCACTATGGCCAAGACCAAACAACTGTCAAAGGAGACCAGAGACAACATTGTAGACCTGCACCAGGCTGGGAAAACTGAATCTGCAATAGGTAAGCAGCTTGGTGTGAAGAAATCAACTGTGGGAGCAATTATTAGAAAATGGAAGACATACAAGACCACTGCTAATCTCCCTCCATCTGGGGCTCCACGCAAGATCTCACCCCGTGGGGTCAAAATGATCACAAGAACGGTGAGCAAAAATCCCAGAACCACACGGGGGGACCTAGTGAATGACCTGCAGAGAGCTGGGACCAAAGTAACAGAGGCTACCATCAGTAACACACTACGCCGCCAGGGACTTAAATCCTGCAGTTCCAGACGTGTCCCCCTGCTTAAGCCAGTACATGTCCAGGCCCGTCTGAAGTTTGCTAGAGGGCATTTGGATGATCCAGAAGAGGATTGGGAGAATGTCATATGGTCAGATGAAACCAAAATAGAACTTTTTGGTAAAAACTAAACTCGTCGTGTTTGGAGGAGAAAGAATGCAGAGTTGCATCCAAAGAACACCATACCTACTGTGAAGCATGGGGGTGGAAACATCATGCTTTGGGGCTGTTTTTCTGCAAAGGGACCAGGACGACTGATCCGTGTAAAGGAAAGAATGAATGGGGCCATGTATCGTGAGATTTTGAGTGAAAACCTCCTTCCATCAGCAAGGGCACTGAAGATGAAGCGTGGCTGGGTCTTTCAGCATGACAATGATCCCAAACACACCGCCAGGGCAACGAAGGAGTGGCTTCGTAAGAAGCATTTCAAGGTCCTGGAGTGGCCTAGCCAGTCTCCAGATCTCAACCCCATAGAAAATCTTTGGAGGGAGTTGAAAGTCCGTGTTGCCCAGCGACAGCCCCAAAACGTCACTGCTTTAGAGGAGATCTGCACGGAGGAATGGGCCAAAATACCAGCAACAGTGTGTGAAAACCTTGTGAAGACTTACAGAAAACGTTTGACCTCTCTCAATGCCAACAAAGGGTATATAACAAAGTATTGAGATGAACTTTTGTTATTGACCAAATACTTATTTTCCACAATAATTTGAAAATTAATTCATTAAAAATCAGACAATGTGATTTTCTGGATTTGTTTTCTCATTCTGTCTCTCATAGTTGAGGTATACCTATGATAAAAATTACAGGCCTCTCTCATCTTTTTAAATGGGAGAACTTGCACAATTGGTGGCTGACTAAATACTTTTTTGCCCCACTGTATCTGGTTCTTAACTGCTAAATCTTCCAGCAGTATTTGTAGAGTTGAGGGGAACTGCCGTTTTTGGTGGGGGGGTTTTTTGATACTATTTTCCTACAAAATACAACTCAGGGGTCTCTCCAAGTACATTAAAGTTATTGAAATGAATCCAGTGTTTATGGTTGATATCTCTGCATTACATTAAGGAGAAATGCCTTGTTGCTTTTTAGAAGAAATTAATTTGCTTTATTAATAAAGTGTCATCAAGTTGTTGCTTTAGTGCAGCCTTTGTCTTAGGAATTTATTGAACTGAAATTCGTTGAGTATCTACTTTCTTTGTTTGCACGACTTGTGGATAGAATAGATTTATTCATTACTGACTTATTGGGTTTTTAACTTGCCAGGCTTTTGTTCAGGAGCGAGATTTGTTGAAATCCTTGCACATAAATGATATAAATGACACGAATAAACACTCCTACACTGCTTTTTACTGTCGTTTATGGTGTGGGGTGATTCACTACGGGCGGGACCTTCAGTCATTTTTAATATAAAAATCTTGATAAGTTGAACTTAAATCTGAGTGCAGTCAAGTCTCAAGTACACAGCTCATGTATTTTGCCAAAATGATGAGAGCTTTTTTTTAAAACTTTAATGCTCCAAAGCACTGCCCACCTTTGTTTAGAGATATATCGAAGAGTGACGATTGTTTTTTACACTTGGGAGTTTACGGCAGAGAAGAAGAATATGCTGCGGGTGTGGTTTGAGAAGTCCCTATTGATGTTGTACTGTTTCTCTGCAGTAAAACTGGCTCATTGCTGAGTGAAGTTAATATTACCACATTCTAAATTCCCATCTTTAACTAAACTATAACCTTTGTTATAGTGTTTTAATATTCAAAAGAAAGTTTGGGCCCATTATATACCTTTTTAAAAGTTAAACAAGTAAAGTGCAAACCTTGTGTAGTGGAGCTCCTGCATAGAATTGATGTGAAAGTGTGTTTGAAGCAAACAAAGCTAATAATAGTGCTCCAATACCTGCAGACCACAGCACTTGGGGAGTCTCGAGGGGCTGCTGCTCTGTGTGAGGGTTCCTCATGGTGTGTGTGTGTGTGTGTGTGTGTGTGTGTGTGTGTGTGTGTGTGTGTGTGTGTGTGTGTGTGTGTGTGTGTGTGTGTGTGTGTGTGTGTGTGTGTGTGTGTGTGTGTGTGTGTGTGTGTGTGTGTGTCAGGGAGGGGTGGTGTTGGTCAGAATGCTGGCGAGGTACTTTCGCAGAGTTTCAGAGACGCACTGATCAATAAATGCTTTAAATAGGGACACAAATACCCGCACACAGCATTAATCTCAATAACTGGATCCTATTTAAGAAGGAAGCAGTTTGCTGAATAGATTGGCTGGGTGGCAACCGCACAGAGCTACAGTAAGTGGTCCGAGAGCCCAAAAGCCACTCAATGCCTTCCCCATTGTTAATTAGCAAACGCTTAGGTGGAAACGGCAGGCCAAACACACAGGAACACACACGCACAAAGTTCAAGTGTGGTTTTACCCCCACAATGGCCCAAGTTTTGGTGGATTAGTTCAAGATAACTTTATTAAACTTTCTGCCAAAACAGTATCACACAAAGTTAAACCATCACTCCACTTATACTGTCACCTTGTGTTTAATTGATAAAAGATGACTAGAAGTGATACACCTGAAAACTGGCAAGTAAGTAGAGCCAAACATTTGATATTAAACTTTAAAAATGAAAACACCAAAAACGAAGTATTGCACATTATTCAAATGTATTTGTTTTGTGTGCACTAAGGGGCTTCAATATTTCGCAATCCTATTTAAACGCTCCCTCAACTTGCAAAACAAGGGATTACCTTTTAATTTGCAGCACTGTAAGTATGTTTTTAGAACTTTAAATGTTATATTTTGGCCTTTTATGACTTTTATTATCTGACAGGAATTCATGTGTTACGTATAATTGTGTGTAGCTTTGTGCTGTTTGTCGTGTGTTCTTTCTTGTATTCTTTTTTTTAAATTTTGTTTGTCATTGTTTTTTTCTGTATTGACATGCCAAGGAACTCAAGATGTTTGGTGACCTATTAAATACAAAATATGCCACTATTTGTTGTACACTCTTGTTAAAATCATGTGTTAACATTCTCTGAACATCAGTATGATCATCCAGATGTTTGTATGAATTTGACAATTTCAACCTGCCGTTAGTTTGATGATAATAGACATTTTTCACAGCACACTCTTCAACTTGTCATAGCTGGAAAAGCCGAACTGAAATCGATAACATTAATGACGGCTTTGTTGAAGTGTAATATTAGTGAGCAGCATACCTGATACAAGATTGTTACCTAAGTGTAAGGCAGGCATGTTTAATGTTATTAAATACTTATGTGCTTTCCCCTATATCTTAATATCAGCCCTGAAATAGACTTGTTTGGGAACACTTTCTTTTTTTACTGTAAGGTCATTCACATTCTTCCTCTTATGAAGGTTATAGTTGTCACTTAGGCCTGTGTGTGTATGTGTGTGTGTGTGTGTGTGTGTGTGTGTGTGTGTGTGTGTGTGTGTGTGTGTGTGTGTGTGTAGACTCCAGGGGATTTGTGTCCATGCCTCGGGGCGTGTGTAGTGGACAGCTTGCGGCTGGATTGATAGAGTGACGTCAGCACGTCGCTACCTTTCCCGGAGGGCAGGATTAGTCGGGAGCAGCAGAGACAGCGCTCCGGTAATCTCCCGTTAATAAAATGGGTGGAGACGGGCACGTTCGGAACTCCCGGTACCGAGTGATACCGGAGGCCCCCTGAGACCCCTGAGGTCTGACTCCTGCATTTGAAGCATGATGGGTCGCTTCGTGACGCCACAGCAAACCGACGCGCCCCGGGCAGGTAAACGCAGCAGGTAAGCTGTGGAGACGCAGGGTGAACTCGTCTCAGGAGGATTTACCTTGGCAGGGTGTCCGCAGGCTGCACTGTCCGTCAACAACTGCTGTGTTTTATTTTTACTGCTTACTGTCTGCCGTGTGTGTGCGTGGAGGTTTCACTTGGGAGATTATGGGCTGGTTGTTGACAACTTTCTACATTCCGTACAAAATTAAAGTGAAAAGAGGCGAGATTTAACTGGTGGCAAATGTTGTTTTCTCAATTTTTAAAGCGTCTTTGGTTTGACACACATACACACACACTAATAGTAGTGGTTCATTCAGCGTACTTTTGGGTACCAGTGATGCAGTGGAGGATCGTGGACCCATTTGAACTCGGTTCATCTGTTGTTGACGGACCGACTGCTGGCAAGGTTAGTGTTTATGACAGATTAGAGGAGACATCATAGCTGCCTGTCAAACTGCTGTAGTTTCTTTGTGGAATTTAAAGACAAACCAAACGTAGAAAATAAACAATTTGAAATAAAAACACTCCAAACAGGCTAGTGTTCTGTTTCATGCTAATCACCCTCTGAATGTCATAGATCTGTTGTTTTAAACACCATACTAATACTTCTGTTACTCAAACACATATATCCATAAATTGCCAGAAAGATGTTCAACATGCTGAGGCGTGCGTCCTTTTACGCACAAGTTTTAATTTAGCTTTATTGCAATGAATTAATAATCTAACCCTTGATCTTTTTCCATGTATTTCTCTCAAGGACATGCGTTAGGGGGCAAGAGGAAGTGTAAGAACATACTTGTCATGACCATAAAGGAGTCCTAGTCCATATAACCCTCTGGGAATTTATGGTTAGGCTGTCACCTACTTGGCACCTGCCTCTAAATCACCAAATAACACCCATTATGGACCGGGTATAAGAGGTGATAGATACTACAACCACAGGCCATTTTGAAGACGCCGTGTTAATTTTAGAGCTACCGGTTTTTACCCGTGTGAGTGAAGTTCCAATAACGTGAAGATCGGTGCGCGCGAGATGAGGAAGGAGCTCCTGAAATGTATTTATTATAGTGGTTAATTCAAATGCTTGTGATTTTGCTGCTGTGTTCGTGCGTAATAAAGAGTGTGCAAATGAAACGGCAGCAAATGCTCAGTGAATTCAGACAATAGGGAACAAAGAAAGTTTTGGTTCTGCATCACTTAGGTCGAACAGTGCAGGTATTTGTGTGTGTGTGTGTGTGTGTGTGTGTGTGTGTGTGTGTGTGTGTGTGTGTGTGTGTGTGTGTGTGTGTGTGTGTGTGTGTGTGTGTGTGTGTGTGTGTGTGTGTGTGTGTGTGTGTGTGTGTGTGTGTGTAAGCGTGTAAGCGCTGAGCTGACTCCGGTTGAGAGAGATAGTACCGGACACGGGAGAGAGAGGGAAAAGGGAGAGCGAAAGAGGTTGCCCCGAGCTGAGACAGTCAGTCAGTGCTGGTTGGGAAAATGCGAGGCGGTTGTTTCTTGTGAGCAGCACACACACTTTGCGCTCACGGATCATCCAGTCCTGGTCCACTCACCGCGTCTTTCTGTCGCTTTTTCCCACAGCAGCCTCACCTGCGAAGCCACAGTGGAGGACAGCAGAGCTCCTTGGCGGACACTTTGCTGACTGACAGACACCGGGACGGACAGACGGACACCTCAGTGTACCTTAACCATGGAGGAGAGCCGGGCAGAGTAACTTCCAGCAGCCTACAGCTCCCACAGCCAGGCTGTCAGAGAGGAGAGCAGCTTCACAATGACCCGTTAAATTCCTGCAGCCGATGCTTTCTTTGGAGAGTGGATTGACCATCTCCTAACAGCCGAGAAGACGAGCAGAGAGGCCTTTTTTTATTCTTTCAGTCTGCAGATGGACCGAGTGCCCTCGGCACTGGCAGCTAAGATGCGCTGGATCACGCTGGTGCTTGCCGGCTTGACTTTCTGGGGCAAAGTGACTATCTGTAACTGTTTCGAATACGAGGAGCCAGACTATGACTATTACGAAGAGGAGAAATCGGAGACCATTGACTACAAAGACCCATGCAAAGCTGGTAAGTCCTGCATTTACTCAGTTTTAGTTTGATAGGAAAATCGTATGATGACGATAATGCATATTTTACGCGTATGGTCGCTGTGATCCTTTCCCTTCACGCACGTGTATCAGCAAGAACAGCAAGTTTGTTTGCATGTGCGTGTATGAGTGTGGGCACTGGTCCAAATGCCCTCTTTTTCCCACGATTCATAACCGATGGTTATGGTGGTGGTGCCACGTGCAGCCCGGTGACTGTCCCGCTTTAAGCTCGTGTCCAGCTGAAATGCGCATCCATCACCTGTAGGCAGCATTCTGTTTGTGACCGAAATGTCTTTGCATATACGAACAATCTGTGGACGAGAATCCAATTTCGTGTTTGTGTGTGTTTGTTCATGAGTCCAGATGTTATATCAACTATCAGTGAAGATGAGAAACAGCTGGACCTAACTACACCAAAACAGCGCTGATGCACGCTCACTCTCTTTTTCTGTGAACGAACACATACAAACAGTGATACAATTTTGGTTGGACCATTAATGACAGAGTTCCTCTGGAATGAGAGCGTATGTACATTCAATTGTGTCAGAGTTTACATATTAAGTATGCACGTTTTACACAACAGATTTGAGGTCTTTTATATTTGTGTCATGTCTGGTGTCTTTGTTGGCTTCACCCAAATGAACTGATTTGCTAACACAGAGCTGCAGATTCACTTAGGTTTTTCTATGCTGTCCCATTTGTTATCTAAGATTTCTGTCCCTTTATCTTTCTCTAACGCTATAATATAACATTTATGTCCTATAGGCCTATGTTCAGTGTTTGTCGGGGTCCAGTCCATGTTCCTCAAAATATTACCAAAGTTTCAGTGACGGTACTGGCACAGTACATAAAGAAAATTATTTAGCTAAATGTCCTACAATACTCATCATATAACAATACCTAAAGTTCATAACTCTTAAGTGTAATTGTCAGATGTTAAACTGACTGTCGCCACTCAAACTATTTAGCAGAACTCAATGGCCAATAGAAATTATTGTAGCACGATAATCCTCCAACAGCACCAGCATCACTCCTACTGAGCAGGTGGAGAAATCTGAGCAGCTCCTCTCCGCAAGGCAGATGTGTGAGAGACGGTGTTGCATCTTGATGGTCTACATGCTTGTTTTGGTTACAGCCGTCTGACTGTGTGTGTATGTGCAAATGTGTTTCAATGGCTTTTGTTGTCTGTGATGACATATTGGACTGATAAGAACTCAAACTAGAACACTGAGGGTTTACACACTGACCAACACACATTCCTCACATACCAAATACACAAACCTGGCAACCCTGGACACTGGTGTGTGTGTGTGTGTGTGTGTGTGTGTGTGTGTGTGTGTGTGTGTGTGTGTGTGTGTGTGTGTGTGTGTGTGTGTGTGTGTGTGTGTGTGTGTGTGTGTGTGTGTGTGTGTGTGTGTGTGTGTGTGTGTGTGTGTGTGTGTGTGTGTTTGTGTGTGCTTTTATGTTACACTGATCTCTATGTGAGTGATTTTATGTTGATACTGCAATCCCTTGACTTTGTGGTTTTTAGTTATGCGGCGTCCTGACCGTGTGTGTGTGTTTGGATCTAAGCCCAGCAGGTTACAGGGAGACAGTCAGTCTACATATGTTTGAGTAACTGAGCGGCTCTTGTAGGTTAAAATAACTGAGGTGGAAAACCCAGGTAGTGTTTTTATTTGCTGGAAATATCAGTGTACATAAAGAATGTTTTCATACTTTCATGTTTAGGTTTACACACAGCAATTGACTACACAGGTATCTCGTTTCATCTAAACCTCTCCATTTCAGTTTCTTTCTATGAAGTCTTGTGGCATGTTTTACCAAATCTTTACATTTTTTACGTTAGTTTTATGGCATTTTTGCTTTCATAGGAGAAATGGATTTACAGCGCAACTAATAGCATGACAAAGATAGGGGAGGGTCAGCATGTGGCAAATGTCCCTGTCTAGACTCTGGGAACATCAGATTAACATGGTGTGCATGTTGTGTTCAGATTAAGTGCAAATCAAATGTTAACCGTGTATTATTCATGCCAATATGACTGCTCAGTGCAGTCCTGGTTTATACAAACAACCAAGGGTCAATATGGATATACAGCTCAGGAAAAAATCAAGACTCAACTTCAGCATTATCAGTTTCCCCGTTTTATTATTTATAGCTACTGTATGTCTTTGAGTTAAATGATGTTTTAATTGTATTCTATAAACTACTGACAACATTTATCTGCGTTGGAATTCAACAGACACTGGAATGGCTGCCATACATATAGAGATAAAGATTTAAGAAAAATGTGGAGTGGTCTTTTAATTTCTTCCAGAACTGTATGTGTGAAAAAAATCAAAATCTTTGTCAAAAAACTCTCCATTTTGCTCCTGTCCCTTCAGATGAATGATAAGCCATACACCTCGGGATAGCCTTAAATGTTTTGCCCAAGTTGAAACAAATCTAGCATATCTCTACATGACAACACCTACTACATCAAATCTACATCTGTTTGCACTTTTTTATGAACATTTTTTGGATTCATGCCATCTGTAATTCTCAATTGGTGTTCAGTATGAATGCAGGAACGGTTTATTGGACCTTTAGGATTTACCTATACTTCTTCATCTTTTTCCACCTTGAACAACGTCATCCTCTTCTCACACTCTCTTGAATGAGGACATTTTAATGCTTATACATTTATTGTAGTAGATTAATTCAGGAAAACACTTTTAAAAAATAGTTATTTCTGTATATTAAGCAGTCACTGATTCTATATTCACATATCACATACATTTCACACATGTGATTATTTGCTTTTTTGATATCATTGTTGTAAAAATATATTTTACACAACCACATTCCCACTCCCTACACAAATGGAAGAAATGTGTCCCCTCCATATCTCCACATACATACATACATTCATATTTCACATAAACCTCACACATCTACATCCATAGATACAGATTTGCCCTAGTGTGAGTGGACACATGTGCATGCAAGTTACAGTAGGTTTTAGCACATGCACCTCCATCCATAGATTGGGGGGAAAAAATCAACAGATTAATTGAAGACGTGTGTAAAGAGTTGGTGGCGGTGTGTTTCTGTGTGTGTGCAGCTTGTAAGAAGTGGAAGCGCGGCTCATTCCAGGCCTGACCCTGTGGCATCGGTCTGAGTGGTTGGTATTCCGCCTCCTGTTTTTGCTGGGAAAACACAAGGGGAATATTTGGCTGTCTGCTTATCTCCTCCGAGTCCCACACTGGTAGACAAGAGAACACACACTTCCAGGCCTTTGTGAAGTGATTTCCCTACGCGAACACACACACATGCATACAGACGAACGCACTCAATACACACACACATAGAGCTCCCTCCATTCACCCGCGCTTATCTCTTCCTGGTTGTCTGCATCCTGCTACTCAGCTGGAGATGACACACACACGTGCACGCACACACACACTCGTGAAGGCGTGCGAGAGCCCCTACGCTCACTCAAGAGTCATTCATGCTTCCTTCCAAATCACTGTTCTCATAAAATGCTCACACAAATGGAGCGAAAGCTAAACAAACCTCGATGTCCGAGTGAAGCTGCGGGTCATTTCTTCAGGAGTGACCCAGGAGACTAACAGCCTGTTCTTCAAATACAATAGTGCTCTATCGCAGGGCTGTGCAGCAGTACAGTACAATACCTAATGTACATTTTCTCATGGGCATCTCAACTCAGATATTAGGAATTACAATAAGAGTTTGTGCTGCAACAAGGGTGGAAACAAAACAAAGCAACAACAACAATGAAGTAATTTCTACTCAGATCCTGCAGTGAGGAATTATATTGGAGAGCCGAGACAGGTAGAAGAGTTGGTTGAAATACATTTATATAGAGCCAAGTTCATGAGCACTTAAGGAATATGAATGGTTACATCACAGTTTCTATGTGGAGCTTAAACCAGGACCTTCCACTTGAGGCATGATCTCCGCCCTGCTGCCCACACGAATAAGTCCTTATAAAATGTCCTTTGTTTTTGAGATAACGACCAGCTGCTGAACCTTAATGTGTAGGAAAGTAAATCACATTCAATTTGTTTGTTTTCAGTAACTTACAAAGCGATGTAAGATTGATTTATATCGTATCTTATACTGTCTAGTTGCTTATAGTTTTTAATTGGAGTGACTCCAACCTTTTTTAGGTTCCAAAGTCTTTGCTGTGACACTTATGTGGGTTTCAAAATCACTGTAGATGCATCATATTTTGACAAATTCATATATATGTTTGGTTTGGTTTGATTGGAGATTTCTTTCTTTGTATTGTCTGTGTTGTTCACAAACAGCACATGTAATGACTGTTGTTTCTTCAAGTCCAAGAAAGAAATGAAGAGTGCATTTCGGTTCTGCATTAAAGGGCTGTTTGTATGTTGTGCATGCTCGTTGGACTGAAAGCACCCATTCACAAAAGTTAATGTCTCTGAGGTATATTGTCTGTAAACTTTAGATCATTTAAAACAGAAAAGCAACTTAAAGCAAGCTATAAAGACTCAACAATCTGCCAGTGTTTTGATTTTTCTTGGGATTCAGGTGACTTATCGACTGCAGGTGTTTATTTATCTGTTTTGATATAAGACAACTAACACTGTATCCTATCAGTGCGTCAGGTGTATATAGCTTGCTCTGAGTGTACCTGTGTAAAGTGTTTGTGTGGTTTTGAGTTTTTCAATCAGAGAGTGAAGCCCACCATGTCGTGACAGTAAGCTGCAGCTACTGTTCACCCCTTCCCCCATTCCTCCGTAGGAAGGAAACTAGAGCAATGTGTGTATGTGTGTGCTTGACACTGAGGCTGCATTGTGTGTGTGAGCGAGAGGACGAGCGGTCTCACTCATATAATATTAAACAGGATTTTCCCGAGCACAGTGCTCCTGCCACTGAGCTTCCGAAGTCTTCTCCAGGATTCCCGCCTCAGCACAAACTCTGCGCCCGCGCTGAGAGCCGACTGTTTGTTTTGGAGCGTCATTGTTCCGGAGCTGCAGAAGCCATGAGTCAGCACCGTCGTCACTCCGCCCACCTGCCACGCATTGCTCAATTATTAAATGTCTGCCTGCTTTTATGTCACCTAGCTTCCCTGATGATATTTATAGCAGCAAAATCATTCGCATACACCTATTGCTCGCTTGGAGAAAGCCTCCTTCTTACAGTCAAACTTTTAAGATGTACCTTGGATTGTAGGAACCCAGCTGTGGTCACAGTTGGAGCCTCCCCGCACCACATGATGCACAGCTGCGAAACCATTTTATACAAACCTTTGCACAATTCATGTTCACAATTCAACTCAATCTATTTATTGAAGCTTTAATTGAGTTCATACACTTTACTTAGGCTGCTGTTATTGAATAACATGAACGGGAACACCACACGTTTATAATATTAACACTATAAGAGCGGTAAATGTGAACAAAAACCGTACAATTGTGGGCTAGAGAGCTAGTAATGAGTTGAAATGTGCTATAAATCTCCAGCTCTTAAAGCAAGGCGGCTGCACATAGCTGATCACATAGGTTAACCTCGAGCGACCTCTTTCATTTTGCCTCACTTTTTGTCATTTGATTCATTGCTATAGTAGAAAATATAAATGATTGCCTCTTTTTAAATAACGTTTCTACACTTCTAGACCTGAAGATAGGCCAGCTGTGTCCAATTATTCCATTTATTCGTTTCTATGCATCTGAAAAACTCATCAGCCTAAATGACACCCAACGGTTTTTTTTACATCAAGCATCAAAGAAACAGTCATTTAATGAGTGAAGCAGTTGGGCATTAACAGACTTAAAGACATAAAGAGGGAGACTATCCACAAAAAGAACCCTGCCTTCTTTTAAATATCTTCCATTTCGAGTAAGAGCGTGTAACCATCCAGCCCCTGGGTGCACTCACTTGGACCCCCTGATGGTTAAACCGGGTCATGATCTTGTCTCATCACTATGTCTGGCCAAACCCATGACCTGCTGGAGAGGAATCTCTGTGTCACATAATGTGATTAAGAGACTACACCAACTGCGTGTGTCTGTGTGTGTTTTGTGTATGGGTGTGTGTTTCTCTCTGTCATATTGTGTCATTGTGTCTCATACCGAACATTTCTTTGCCTTTTATCCCTCTCAGTTTATGTGGTGGAGCGCTCTTTAAGTACACACTCTTTTGAAGTTGCAGATGTTCCTTTTGCTGAATATTATAATTAGCTACATTTTAAATTCAGTTACAGTACATTGTAACAAACACACCGACTGTTTGGAAAATAAACTCAATAACCTTTTTTTCTAAATGACTGTCTCTTTTGCCAATATTTTAATTAGTTAAGCTCTACACCGCTGGCCCTCACTTGTGTCACCACACACAGATTTTAGATTCATAGAGATCCTTGTTTAAAAAATTAAAATATAAATAGTTCTCCTCGGCACGAAGGCAGCCTGACAGTGTGTCCTTGTTAATTGGATTTGTTTATGATCAGTCTGGGCTTTATTTCCGGGTCGTTTCAGATGTACAGTGATTCGCCTCACTGCTCTGCCATCTGTTTTTAGCTGCGTTCATGCTTGAAGAAACTTTCCTTCCTAATCTGTAGACAAACATACACACACTGCTGGAGATACACAGGGATGTGTCCGTGTGAAGGTGTGCAATTGGGTCTTTGTCAGCATCTAGGAATGTGTTTCAAGCCAGCAAAAACATATGATCAGGGTGTT
The DNA here is from genome assembly GCF_036324505.1 of Eleginops maclovinus. Taxonomy (NCBI): domain Eukaryota; kingdom Metazoa; phylum Chordata; class Actinopteri; order Perciformes; family Eleginopidae; genus Eleginops; species Eleginops maclovinus. Next base: position 7,478,442 of record NC_086353.1, read on the forward strand.
TGTGTGTCAGGGTAAAACTATAACGTCACGCATAACTGATCCTGAACCCTGCAGATGCACAATAAACATCTGGTAAAGAAAAAAGTGAGGCTTAACCTGTCTGTGCTGCTGGACGAGAGAAAAGATTGCAATTATCATGGTTTCAAACTAGTTTTATTTTTCAGTTGTACGCACACGCACGTGCGCACGCACGCACACACACACACACACACACACACACACACACACACACACACACACACACACACACACACACACACACACACACACCATTTCATTTTATGTCACAGAGGTATCTCTCTCTGCACTAGGGTGGGGGTGTGAACTTTTCGAACTTGTACATTTCTAAGCAATGACACCACAGACTCCTCTCTTCACATTGCAGAACCTTACATGCTCCAATTGGCACATTGTTACTCCATCCTAAATACTCCCAATCAAAACTACAAGTCATAATCTCAATTTAAAGTGCTTCTCAAAGTGATGCTCTGTAGTTTGCAACACAATGGAGGCTATGGTTAACTTTGTTTTCTAAAGTGGTAATGGTTTCCAGCAGAGACAAAAATCAAGACATCCACAGAAACTTCTCAAACCAGTCCTACCGTGTAGCATATTCCAGCAAAGATGTTCAATGACAACATGCAATGCAGATGTAGCGATCCGTTGATGTAGTGAGGTGGAAAGTCAGTATGTGAAGTGGATCTGACTTTGGAGCCTTTCCCTAAACTTCAGCATATAGTTTATCTTCTGTAACCATGGTGTTTTCCAAATGTAAAACACATTGTAGGAGACATGCAAAGGTCAACTACTAAAGGTCGACCTTTGCATGTCAAAGAGTTTGGAAGAGTTAGCCAATGTTGACATTTCCGTCTGTTTGTAGTGTTATATTATCCATTTCTATCTTTTGACAACCGGTAATGTTAATATAATTCTTAACGCTATAATTCCGCCCAAACATGATAATAAACTGTGCTTTCATTCGACCCTTATGAATAACCCTGCATGCAATGGCTCATTGGTCGGATGCTGCGCTTTCTATGATAAAGAAAAGTTTGAATAGGAGTAAAATACAAAGTTACCATCATAAACATAGAGAAGGTTAACAGATTCAGATTAAGTCAAGTGAGTTTCCAGTTGTCAGACCAGGGAGTGAGTCTGTGTCAGGTTTGTCAGGCTTGTTCAATAATCTCGGAAATGTCAAAGGATGCTGACAAATATTTATATTTATGTCCAAACAACAACCGACACACTTTAGTGATAAAACAGAGTTACAATAGTTGCCAATTTTCTGACAACCACCAAATCAATGATTAAGTGTCAGGAGGAAACATTAACAGTGCACACAATTTGGCAATATTCTGAAGAAAATCTGGCAAGCTTTGAATGGTACTTTGAATGGCCTATTCCGCTCTGTAGTATGATGTATTTCTTGTTTCACCGTACAGTTTTTGGGCCTCCAGTTTTGCAACCTTGCCACATTTCAGCAATGTCAACGTCCAGTGATTTCAAACCGCAGCACCTGTTGTCACTCACAAAGGGTTAATGTGGATCAAACGGCTCGCACAACAATTACTTTTGGAGAAAATCCTCTAACAGGGCCGGGATAATCTCTTTTTTAATATTACACTACATTCACAAGCACAGCTATATACGGTCTAATAATATCACACAAGTGGAAGGACACACACACACACACACACACACACACACACACACACACACACACACATCTGAGCCCACCTACAGTATGACCTTATATTTGCTTAATGAGGAGCTTAGTGAGATGTGTGTGTGTGTGTGTGTGTGTGTTAGATACACCCTGGTGAGTACAGCATGAGTGCATAACTGCGCAGCACATAAGTCTCTCCTGCATTGTACTGTAATGTTTGTAAAATGTCAAAGGAACAAATTAATCTGTTCAAATCAAACCCTCTTTTAATCATGCACCCGTACACAACACCCACAGTGTAATTTAGTCTCTGCGTTTAACCCATACTTGTAATAGCAGTTGACAACTACTTCACAGCACCTGGGAAGCAGTGTGGGCTCTGATGCCTTGCTCAAAGCCAACTCTGTATTGCCCAGGAGGTGAAAGGTCCACACTTTAAACTTGGTCCATTCGAGCACACAACTGACCCTCAAAGCTGGAGGTTCCATTTTTTTGTATAAACGTCACTATAATTAATTAAATGTAACTTTAACAAAAGCCTTAGTAAATGCAATTCTGGGCCCTTATGTAGCTCTTCTGGTAGAACTGGCGACCCACAGAGTCTGCTCTGGGGACCCTTTTACGTTTGTCAATCCCTATGTCTCCCCCTTTTCAACTTTCTCTCTCTCCAATAAAGGCACTAGTGACCAAAAAAAATACCACCGTCCCTAAAATATAAATCATTTATTCACCAAATAAGAATATTAACCCTATGCTTTAATTATTTCATTGTTAACTTAAATCATTAAAGCATGTAAACATTGTATTCTTGAATGGGGAATTGGAGGATTACTGTCTTATCTTATAAACTTGTACTGTGTTTTCAGGTGCAAATGATGTTTTAGTGGATGTTAGTCTTTCTGCTCTCACAAAGACACTGTTGTAGGTTTGACATTTGTAAGCAGGCTGCAGAGTGAATCCTCACAAAGCCAGAGAGAAAGAGAAGTTGATCAATACGACACAATACGATCCGCCTGCTCGCTAAACAGCCACCATGTTGGAACTGCTGGATGCATGTGAGGGAAGTCTGCCTCTCAGTTTGTATTTGGTGCATTATTGTGTGTGTGTGTGTGTGTGTGTGTGTGTGTGTGTGTGTGTGTGTGTGTGTGTGTGTGTGTGTGTGTGTGTGTGTGTGTGTGTGTGTGTGTGTGTCTGTGTGTGTGTGTGTGTGTGTGTGTGTGTGTGTGTGTGTGTGTGTGTGTGTGTGTGTGTGTGTGTGTGTGTGTGTGTGTGTGTGTGTGTGTGTGTGTGTTTGCTGCAGTGCCCCTGCTGAAGGGCGAACAGTAAGGCCCTGGTCAGCATGATGTAGGTCTCCTGAGATGTCCTGGGGTTTCTGGATCAATACCTTTCCTCTTGCATCTCCCTGCATCACTGTCCTCACCCCTCCTCACCCACTGGCTTGACTTTGGGCTATTTATGGTATCTCTATGGATTAACAAGACCCCAACAATCAATGGGCCAAACTTACTACCACTGTACTCTCCCCTCCTCTTCTCGCTTTGTACCTCTGCTTGTGTCAGCTCATTTTCTCTGGAAAACTTTTAGTCCTTGTAGTTTCTCTTGTTGTCCTGAAATAGCTGATACTACTGGGAGTGTAATGTCACATCCACACTGTGAGGCGAACAGAAACAAAAGCAAGGGGAATATTATTTCTAATGCAGGTGCAACTTAATACGGTCTATGTTCCTAAGAGAATTCACACGGATAATGATTTTTTTTCCTGCTGAAGTGTGAGTCTCTCTTGTTGTTTCCCATTCTGTGTCTCGCTATGACTCCACCACAGTCTGCAGTAAATGGGAGTGTCAGTAGAAATGCTATCACCCACAGGGCAATTTGTACCAGCGCCTGTTCAGACCACATCATAGCACAAGCCATGGTGTAATTTGGTTATTTTTGGGTCTTTATATGGTTACGTTTTTAACAATCACATAAAACCTTTTATTTATTTTTTTTATAGATGTCAAGTTTAAACGCTTTACTTTTCACCTCACTTAATGCAGCCTTTTTAGATAAAAGGGAAAGATGATGAATGGTTTTATGATGTTTCTTGTATCCAAACATTTTAATATAGTGTTAACATTCATTTTCCAGACATTAGTTTTAATATCAAACATTTTGGTGGCAACCTTGAAATGCCAACTTGGTGAAAAGCGACGGACTCTACACTACACCAAAACAAAGACTGTATGAGTTTTAGCTGCTGCGGGATTGGACCAATCACAGTTATATCTGTGCTCGTGCTCGTAGTGATTGGCTGCAAACAAAGCCATATTTTTGTCTATATCTGTGTGTAAAGAATATCAAATGCAGATTACATTTGACTGGAGAAGTTATGATGCCACTTGGCATATTTCGGGTTTGGGTTACAAAATTACAAATATCAATCATATAGATATGGTATCAATCCATTGGTACTTAAAGGTGTTTGACTGTTTGAGAACAAGGTGTAAACATGGTTGATATCATTATACAGCTTGTGAAACGTTTGAATGGTTTATAAGATGTTTTACTGGCAAAGAATGGGTCATTAATGGTTAAAGGGCTTTACCTGTTTAAAGGTCGTACTGGTTTAAAAAGGGTTTTGCTCATTGATAAAGTATATTATTCACAAATTGTATTGCCGTTACTGATTGATTGTATTGTAGTTGTATTGTAAGTAATTACTTGTATTATTAATATAATAATATTTTTAAAGCTCGTGGTTCATGCTTTTAGTTGTCTTATAATATAGTAAATGGAATATCTTTGGGGATTATATTAACAGATAGGTCTTACATAGTATTGTCTGCATCATAAATACATACAGTATAGAGTAATAGATACACATGATTTAAATTGGCTGTACCCTTTGGATCAGATATTGTCCTCATGTAACCAACATACTGTATCATAGAGCACAATTTAACAGAGCACTCTCCCAGTCTTTATCTGATAAAATGATTTGTAAACCATCTGTGGTCATTGTGGTTTGCTCTTCACTTTAACAATAGTTTGGAGTCGAGCTCAATGGCACCCTGACCCCCCGTTTCCTTTAGTGGCTATCCTGATTAGCTAAGTGACATGTTTCTCCCATGCCATTGTTAATGTATTAGTGTCTCGAGTCCCTGTGGAGGTCAGTAGCTGCGCTCTGCTAATCATTTAGAGATGGTTATCATTCAGTTGTTCATTGTTAGATGCTGGGAGATGTACTGTAGATATGGAAGGAGAGGTAGAGAAAAAAGAAAGAATTATGTTGTAATGAGTCATAAAAGATGAGGGAGGATGGGAGACGAAGGTTATTGAGTAAGATGCTGAAGAGAGGAAGGCAGATGAGGCCTGCTGTCGTAACAGGAGCGATTTTAATGTTGTGAGAAAGGGACTTTTTAACACTGCAAACATGTCATTTAGCTCTTGAAAATCGAAACACTGTGGTACACATCGGTTTTGGTTAGCTTTCTGTCTATTCTGACAAAAATTTGAACCAAAAACATTAAAAGGGTCGCTAAAAGAGATGCAGTTGTAGCCCTGTTAAACACAAAATGTATAAACAGACATTCAATTAGGTAAAGTAGAATAGAATAAAACAATAAAATCGGCAATAAAACACAACAAAGTTTCGAGGTAGCACTAATGAAAGACTTAAAAGGAAACCAAGTTTATGTTTATGGGAAGAATAAACCGTAGCAAATTTAGAAGCTCAAAATAAGGTGCAAAAGCGTTCACATTCCCAGATACAAATACACTTTAGAAAGGTCAACAACAAAGTCAAAAGCAACTCAAATTTATATTTTATTGTTATCTGTTGGGTAACTGTTTCTTACCTTTAACTCAATAACCAACGGATTAAATGACATTGTGATGACTTCACCTCTATGGATTAAAAAACACCTGATCTACTTCCTGGTATGCGTGTTATTTGACATCTGATGTGACCCAGTACCAGGTACAATGTATTTACCTTATTATAGGGTCTTTGAGTTCTGCGGTGCAAGTCTTAACGGGGTCAAAACAGTCTGTGCTAGAACTGAACTTAAGTGCAAATAAATCCGAGCTATAACGGCTTTAAAAATAAAACATGGCGTCATTCAGACTGTTGTTAACCGGATCTGATTTATTTCGAGTCCCGTGATTTTAATTCCCATACCTTGAAGAAAAGTGGTCCATGTACACTACTGTACTTATTTTAAGTACTTGCACAGTGTCTGCACATTCAAACCTGGAAGCTGCCATAGTATAACTACAGTCTAATTTGACGGCCGTTCAGTAACTCGGCAGGAAAGCCAGTGCTGCTCTTTCACTTTACTTGCCCTGATTTATCCTGAGTCACTTTCTCTTCATCAACCTCTTCTCCTGGTTTCCTTCTTCTTCAAAACATGAGGATGAGTTATATGGAAGCTCTTGTTCCAGCATCAGACATGCAAGTAACATGTGTTAGACAAATACAAGCTGTAAACCCTACTGGGGATGGCTCACTCTGGACAAATACTACTTTTGTGTAAGTCTTATTTCCTAATCAATACAACTAAGCCAAAATGAGACTACTTGATAAACACTAACTTTGTTCAGGTGGAAAAACTATTTTTCGCAAGAATATTAAAATGAAGGTGTGATTTTATACCAATTGTGGCTGCAGCACCACAATAACGTTTATTGATTTTGATAACATTGTTAGTTATTGTTCAGACCTACTTCCCACAACGCCTCCACTTCAAGATCCTTCTCCTCACCCACAAAGCTCTCCATCACCAGGCCCCCTCCTACCTCACAGACCTGCTTCGACAGCACACTCCTTCCCGCAGCCTCCGCTCGCCAGACTCAAACCTTCTCTCACTTCCTCCCAGGACCAAACTCAGGACCTGGGGGGACAGAGCCTTCGATGTCGCTTCCCCCTCCCTCTGGAACTCACTCCCCAAAAACATCCATGACTGCCCCGATGTTTAAATCCTAGATCAAAACTCACCTTTTCAAAACTGCTTTTAATCTGTAAATGAATGTTGTGTTTTAAATATATTAAGTGTGTTGTATGAATTATGTTTTGATGAACTGTATGTCTGTTAAGCGCTCTATAAATAAAATGTATTATTATTATTACTTCTTATATTGACAAATATTATTTTTAGACATGTCCTTCACATGTGATGATGATAAAGTGTTATCCTGCTGTTTGTGATTATAACAGATTGTTCTCCCTTAACTTCCAGCTGCATTCTGGGGAGACATCGCTTTAGACGAGGAGGACCTGCGTATGTTCCAGATCGACAGGACGATAGACCTCACACAGCACACACACATTCACACACACTCCCGGCAGGGCCACACGTCTGGTAAGTGGACTCAACATCTCACTCTCACTCAATAATCATCCTTTAATCCTCTCTCATGCTTCCTCTGAATCTCTCCCTGATTACCCATCGTAGACTAAAGCCGCTCCAATGGGAAGAGGACAGAGGCTACCCGAGGATATCAGCGTTTATTGTGCATTGTTTTGATTCTTTGCTGCTGTGTGTGTCAGGTGGCCTGGAGGAACATGACATTTCTAAGAAGAAAGGATCTTTATATCTACTGCTGGAGAGAATACGCAGGTTTGGCTTTGGTAAGGACTGTAAACTCAACTACTCCCTCTAATGATGGTGGGTTTTCATGTTTTAGCCAATAAACTACAAATCCAAAACCATTACCTTACTTGCCATAATGACATGCTAGCTCTGCTGTGAAGCCACTGGTTTCCATTATTATTATTCAGTGTGAAAACTGACTGAAAGCTTTGAATGATCCTCTCAAAAAAAGCAATTTAAAGGAAGTTTCAATACACTACCAAGAAGATTTCTGGTTGCCTCTTGCCACTGTAATCATGTCATTTTTGACAAAAGGGGTAATGAAGTTTCACTGTTATAAAACATTTAATCACGTTTCAAGTGTCTACAAGTTGATGATTAAATTAAGGGACTTTATTTGATCAGTACTGCGCAGAAAGTTGTTTCTTCTTCTGCATATCTGCTTCATTTAAGGATGGAGGATAGATACATATTTTTAAATGTATCTGCTGCACAATCACATCCAGATTGTTTGGGAGTTTTTAGTGTTTGATTAAACAGTATGATTGCTGAGCCACATCTATATCTGTCTGAGTTTTATTACCCTCTGAGCTGAGAACAAACTCTGAAAGGTCACGTATAATAAGACCCAGTGCAATCCAATAATCCCACAGTGCATTTATAAAATAGCATTGATAATAATGGACCGGTCATTTATTCAGTTTACATATCAAGATCTTGTTTCTTTCCCCTTGCTCTGTTAGACTATCTTCCAAAGAACTTCAGCAAAGTAGCGGCCAATCGAAGAGCCAAACCGGGAAAGTTGGGAAAATTGGAAAGGTTGTGAAGAGCCGTATTCCTCGAGCAGCCACATCCCGTGCTGAGAGGATATGGCCTGGAGGAGTCATTCCCTACGTCATAGGAGGAAACTTCACTGGTAAGCACCTGAACTCGACTGCTGCCTGTATGCCTCAACTATGAAATACACACCGATGTGTGATTGTGTGAAAGTAGGATGTGAAATGTGTGTGTTTCAGGTAGTCAGAGGGCCATGTTTAAGCAGGCCATGCGTCACTGGGAGAAACAGACGTGCGTAACTTTCATTGAGAAAACGGATGAGGAAAGCTACATCGTGTTCACCTACAGACCCTGCGGGTGAGTTTGGTGAAAGTCTTTGTGTATGTGTGTGATTGTGTGTGAATGTGTATGAGTGTGCACCTAGAGTTCAGTAGTGACCTTGTCACAGCGAGAGACAATACGGTCGCTCAACAATGGCTCCACTTTCCTTCCTGTCCTGCTGCTGTTTCCCCATCCCACCAATCACGCTGCTCACTCTAAGTTTTTGTACGTTTGTGCAGTTTTTTTGTTCATACGCTGCAGAAGAGCATTGTTCTGTCGAGTGGCAGCACGATGGGGTCAGAGTGTGTTTGTACAGTGGTGGCTCTTCACTGACTGGCTGAGAGGTTTCAGATGTTAGGGTTTATCTCGACACACTGTCCTTGTGCAGACGGATGAAAGAATAAGACATGTAGGATGGAAATAAGTGGATAAATGAACAAGTTGACCGGCGGTAAATGTACACACAGAAAATCTGAATCTGATTTATACTGCAAAACAACATTCTCTATTATTTTATACTACTGTCGGTAAAATCCTTCTGGATATTCACTGCTTGTTGTACAGAAGAACCAACTTGAAGACTTGAGTTATGTGTGATTGTTGCAGAATTCTGCGCTCTTCAGGATTCAGACATATTTGATATGGAAAAAATTATATTTTGACTATAAGTGAACAAGGCTGGTATCCAACATCTGTACTGTTCTGCTCGTGACAAGAAGCAAGTGTTTGCTAAGTGTCAGTAGCACAAAACATTAATATTTATACTGTATAAGAATTGTTAATTGCCAAAATCTTGCCCTTACTGTCTTGCCACGTTTCTAGACTTATTTTCTTACCCTCCTTCTAATGGAACGGAAAGGGTTTTGAACAAACTAATCTTTTGGTTTCTCAAGTATTATGCCCAGAAAACAACATGCAAACTTAATTATTGTTTCTATTGCAACTGTAACAATAATAGTTAGGCAAAACAGTGTCCAATAAACTGTACGCTGTTTCTTTGCACTCAATATAATATTAATAATGTTTCAGAAAATGCTAGTTGTATGATGTTTACTTTAAGATTGTCTTGTTTAGTGTAGCGCCTCGTATACTTTCTTTATGAAGATATATTGTATTTTAATTAAAGAATGGAGGAGCCTGCAGAAGTTAATTTTGAAATATATTTAAGCGTAAATGCCATTTAAATGAGTGAAAGATCAGCGTGTGTACAGATGATGCCAGTTTTCTCGTGCTCTGTGATTGGCTGGCTGCATCAGAGATTAGACACTTTAATCTGATGTATAAATACCCTGCAGCTTGGATGTGTGACAGAAACAGGCCGACACTGGGAGAGAAAAGAAGAAATATAAATTGTATGTTTAATACAAGAAGCACAGCACATATCATGTGGAACCTGTCGTGGGTCAAGTGCGGGTACTAAAGCTGCAAATGCTGGAGGAAAATACTCTTTCCAGTGACTCCTGATCCTTACCCTGCAATCAGCTCGCTGGATAACTTTAATCAGATTTGTTAGCCTGGCACAGATGTCTCGGTTAACCAGAGAAATGTGTGTGTGTGTGTGTGTGTGTGTGTGTGTGTGTGTGTGTGTGTGTGTGTGTGTGTGTGTGTGTGTGTGTGTGTGTGTGTGTGTGTGTGTTCTGTTAGCAGAGATATGTGCTATCACAGCTTATTTTTCCCATTTGGTTATGAAACCACAGCGTTGTATGTAAATAAATCCGGATTCTTTCCCTGCGGTGGACGTAGTATGGGGCAGGAAATCCTGGAAAGACTGTGTGAATCTGTGTGTGTGAGTGAGTGTGTAAGTGCGTGAGTGCGTGCGTGCGTGTGTGTGTGTGTGTGTGTGTGTGTGTGTGTGTGTGTGTGTGTGTGTGTGTGTGTGTGTGTGTGTGTGTGTTAAAACAGCACTGATGAAGCTTTTTTCCACTGCCAAATGTGTAGTAAATATCATCCGCCTATCTCCCTGCTATCAACTTCCTACTAATCCTTATTAGGTGTTGTTCCTATGTGGGTCGTCGTGGCAACGGGCCCCAGGCTATCTCCATAGGCAAGAACTGTGACAAGTTTGGCATCGTGGTGCACGAACTGGGCCACGTCATTGGCTTCTGGCACGAGCACACGCGGCCCGACCGTGACGATCACGTGACCATCATTCGCGATAATATACAACCAGGTGAGACGCATTACCCACGATGCACCTGGGTCTCTGTTAAGGAGACGATAGGGTCATTCGTTACATTTTTCTACATGATTTGGACATCACAGCTGCATTTGAATTGTAACTTGTTGTTTTGCGAAAAGGACCGGATGCACCGTGCTTCGTGTTTGTAACAAAACTCTTATTTACGCTTATTTTCGAAGCCTATCCCCTTTTTAAAAAAAGTTAATATAGGAAGGAAATACATACAGATAAAGCACTTTCACAAATACAAGCGCAACTTGAAAAGCTTTCAGAGAGCGCAGTCCTCTTCCAAGGCCAATAGCCATAAAGGGCTCTTCAGGTGGTCCGATTTCCAGCGTTAGGAATTCTGTCTTTCATCAGCCTTTACTCGTAATGTAGACACATCATGGACTCTGAAAAGAACTGCTGTATTGTATTCCTCAGAGTGTACAAACAACACGTAGATATTTGTTACAGAATTATTGTTCACACTTAACGATGGGTTCTTGGTCATTCCTTCTAGTTTTGGGAAACTAATTTTACCAATTACTCTGGCACCATCTGACCGCAGCACTAATGTCCTCTCTCACAATGTGCAGACATTATTAATGTATCCGCCCTGTGATCAGATCTGCTCCAAAATGAAATGACTTCATCCTTGGCCCACGCTACACCCCTTTTCAACAAGTTTTATGACAACCCGGCCAACAGTTTCTCCTTAATCCTGCAGACAGACAAACAGACTTACCAAAAGGAAAACAAAACCTCATTCCAGGAGGTTAAGATACTTTCACAAATACAGAGACAAAACACACATGTGTCAGCAGGGGTATTAGGGGTGAAACAGTTTCATCTTCCTTTTAGGCATTACTTAATGAAAAACATTTGTGCTGCATTATCAGAGAATCTGTTTAGCGTGATACAGGTTTCTAAGAGGAGTTATATGAGGGGGTTTATGGACAAGGCTTGTGTCATAGCTGTGTGAGTGTGAATAAGCCCTATATTGGCCGTGAAGTCACCTTGACCCTCCGGACAGTCTGTTTTCCTCCCACACACTCCTCTCAACCCGACATTGTCAGAAAGGTGTTAAATCAAATGACAGACCTGACCCAACAAATCCAAGCTCTCCACTGCTCTGCTCAATTGGACTTCAAGTATTTTTTTAATGCAGTAATCTTGATGCACCTAATCATTTAGTTTTTACTCTGTGTGTTCTGTACAGCTTATTCTTATGTTTGTGTTCATGGTTTCACTCTTGGATGTGAGATAAAACTAAAATGTTCTGACGCTGCTGTGCTTTGCGTGTGTGCAAATGTGTGCATGTGTGGTTCGCAGGCCAGGAGTATAACTTCCTCAAGATGGAGCCAGGGGAGGTCAACTCTCTCGGGGAGCCATATGATTTTGATAGCATCATGCACTACGCCAGGAACACCTTCTCACGGTAACTAGCACACACTCTGCTCTCATGACCTGTGTTGAATTTACTGTTTATATACACAAGCTACAAAACAAAGAAGACTTCAAACCTGAAAACCTTGTTTTGTAATGTTGATTTGAATGTTTTTCTATGTTGATGTTGTTTAGTGGAGCTGATAGTTAAAACTATCCCTGACCAACTTTTAAAAGTGCATAAAGAAAGACCGCAACTATTTATTACCCTGGGCACATAGTAAACAAATACCCACAAGCGTATGTCCAATTCAGAGTTGAAGAGTTTCTTCATTTATTTTGACCTTGTTATTCGTTTTGTATGTCTTATAAAACAAATAAAAAGGGATTTCTTTGCCAATTTAAAAATAATCTGTATATATGTTTAAAAAAATTGGTTTTCGAAGAATAATAAATACTATTAAAAACACTTGAACAGCTGCAGAAATCCCGGCAAAACACGGAAAATGGTCCTCATAAATTCATGTGTGCTGCTATCCTAATTCTCCTGACCAACCACACTTTTCCTGAAACCCTTCCTGGGCGGTCATGCCTCTTGGGTTAGACCCCACTGTGTTGTTTTTTCTCAAACATGTGGGATCAGCCAGATATTTGTCACACAACACTGAACACAGCAGTGATTTGGTGAATAATTTTACATCATAAGTTATGATGTTTCAAAGAAATATGAATGTGTGTTGAAATCTCTCGTTTCCCTCCTGAAGGGGGATGTTCCTGGACACCATCCTTCCATCCAGAGATGAAAACGGGGTCCGGCCTGCTATTGGCCAGCGCACCAGACTCAGTAAAGGAGACATTGCACAGGCAAGGAAGCTGTATAGATGTCCAGGTACTGACATATTTACTATGAGACAGTGTGGGTGTGGGTGTGTGTGTGTGTGATCCAGCCAGAAAAATAAGGAGGACTTTTGTTTATCTGCTAGTATCTTTGGCGTAACGAATGTGCCCGCCTTTGCGTTTTCCAAGTCACAAAGGCGAAGTTAAGTAATTTGTTTTTCCATGTGACGCCATCTCCCTTTTTTTGGGTCTCACAGACATAATCACTCTTAGTTGCGCACACAGCCGTGCTGTTCGGGGCGTCCCTCTGGTCCCTGTTGCGCGGTACTTACGTGATCTGGATATGCTCTCAAGCGGAGCTGTTTGGTAATGTTGCGAAATGTGTGATCGCAAACGTGCTGCCATCACTTTTTGGCCAGCACAAATATCCCCAGGACAGGTTCACGCTTCAGGTCATCATGTGTCCTCTGTCTAGGAAAAACAGATTGAGTAATATTTGTCAGCATTCTGGTCTATTGCATTCACCAAAACCCCTGTTTTACTATTATTTTTGTTCAATTTGATAACATTGTTCTGGGAAAATACCATTCATCCGATGATATGCTACTATTGCATTTATTTTTTGTGTTAATTTTGTTAATTCCACATATATTTCAGGATATATTGTTCTACTAATTTTGATACACAAGCAAGAACAACACTGAATTTGCGTGTCCTAGCTGGAAATATACAACTTCAACCTTATAAGGTCATATTTGAGTGATATCATATTCACTGACAGATGAACAGAGCCCTAGGGCATTGTGGGGGAAGATAGCATGCATGATGGGATAGGAGTGGCACATTTGGCTAACCTCCTTTTTGAGAGGGAGTGATGGCGTAAACTCCGAAGGAAAAAGGAAGACAGCACATTGTCTGAGAAATTTCCGTAAAATTCCAGTCCAGCTGGAAATCATTTTTATTTGTTGTGTTTTTGTGATTAAAATAAAGTCAGTTTTGATCACTTACAGTAAAGTACTTTATTCTGATCAACGGTTTAATGGCTGCGGTTAGACCTCACGATTGTGCTGAATACACACAGGAAAACAAACACTCGTACTGCTGTCTCCAAAACTAGTTGGTTTTGCAAGGTAATTTTAATCCTTTACAGTTTTCCAAATCAGGAAAACCCCCTCTAAAAGTTTCCATATGGACGGATCAGATATTATAGAATGAAGATGTTGTTTTGGACAAAGTAATCTGTTGTGTATTTATTTTGGTTAATTGGCAGTAAACATTTGAGAATAATAATAGATATGAGAGCCATGTGTTCTTTAGTGATGTCCCAATCACAAGCATCGGTACACAGATGCAAGTATTACGCAGAGCAGGACTCACCACAAAAATGTAACTCTATCTGTGTGTGTGTGTGTGTGTGTGTGTGTGTATGTGTGTTTGTGATTTGCAGCATGTGGAGAGACACTCCAAGAGTCAACGGGTAATTTCTCATCCCCTGGTTACCCAAACGGATACCCTTCATACACACACTGCGTCTGGAGAATATCTGTTACACCAGGAGAAAAGGTGCACACACACACACACACACACACACACACACACACACACACACACACACACACACACACACACACTGACACACACAAGGTAGCAACCTGCAGTGCAGTGAATGTGCGTGCACTAACAGTAAGAGCCTTCTGACAGGATGAAGATATATTGATTATATCCTCACACACTACAGGTACCTGCCTCCCTCCCCCCTCTCTTCATCTGGCCTCTGAGGTTCAGACGTCTGTATTAAACATTTACTTTTGCTCCTTCAGATTGTCCTTAACTTTACCACCATGGATCTGTATAAGAGCAGTCTGTGTTGGTACGACTACATTGAGGTTCGGGACGGATACTGGAGGAAAGCTCCGCTGCTCGGTAAGATCAGGGGACAGTCAGCCAGAAAGGCACCGGCCACTCTTTAGTAAACTGGCTGTTGTTGTTAGCACACATTCTTTAGCTTATTAATCATTTTACTCATATGATTTAGAATGCATTACTTTGGCAAATTTTACGTCCAGCTTCCACACTACTTTGAAGTTTTAAATCCCTGAATCTGAGAATTTTTTCCAACGCTGCTGACACTGACGCTGTTTTAGTTTGATACTCCAGGATTGCGTTGTTCGATTCCTCATTGTGTCATATTAGTCACTACAAATCTTGCCTTGATTTGTCACGGCTCGATCGAATAACCCTTTTCCAGACTAAAACAAACCACATCAGCTTTAGCCACCCGTGCTTAAAATCCAGCATTGATAACAAACTATAAACATGGCTGATCTTTTAAATGATTATTTTGTACCACAACGGTTCAGATAGACCATAGGACTCCATAGAAAATGTTTCATGTTTGTGTTATCAGGTTTTTCTCATCACTTTTCATTGCCTGTATTTCATCAAAAACTATTGGCCGACACAAGTTGTGTTTCATACAGGGTTTGTTTTTATATGTGTGTTTTTAACAGGCAGGTTTTGCGGGGACAAAGTTCCTGAAGTCCTGATCTCCACTGACAGCAGGATGTGGATTGAGTTTCGTAGCAGCAGCAACTGGGTGGGAAAAGGCTTCGCTGCCATCTATGAAGGTATCGCTTCTACCATAGAGAAAACAATATTCACATCAATAAATAAATATGTTTGTATACACAGATTGTAACCTCGCTGCACCCAATGAAAGAAAGCCTGGTTTTAAGTTTGATGTTTGACTTTGAGAAGTCTTCTTGCTTAATTTGTTCTTCCTCACATGTTTCAGGTGTTGTTGGTCTGTGCAATTCATGCTAATTTGTCCCATCTGTTTGTCTCTGTGTCTTTGTCTCTTTGTACAGCGATATGCGGAGGGGAAATCACCAAGGACTCAGGACAGATTCAGTCTCCCAACTATCCTGATGACTACAGACCATCCAAAGAGTGTGTGTGGAGGATCACTGTGTCTGAGGGATACAACGTCGGACTCAGCTTCCAGGCCTTTGAGGTGAGTCACTCCGTATCGGCGTGTGTGTTCTTCCTTCCCCTTTGCATGTGTGTGCCCAGGAATGTCTGGGTCAGATTTCACGCTCGTATAGCTCCTGGGAAGTTAATAATGTTAGTCCTGCATGTGTTTTGTGTGTGTATGTGTGTAGGATTGGTTTTGCACTGTAAAAATGTCAGGGTGTTAAATGACTCAAGATGTCCCCATCCTGACTTCACTCTTGTAAGGTGAAAGTTTAACGTAACATATAATCGCTTCAGTCTCAGACACTTCTCTTGGCTTTAACGGCACATATAATGTCTTATAAAAAGATGGAAGTTTAACTGAAATGTTTGCTGTAATATGTGATAATGACAGGATGGATGTTGATATTCACTGTGGTTTTGTATCTGCAATGTGCCTGAATGTTTTTGTAGATCGAGAGGCACGACAGCTGTGCCTACGACTACCTGGAGGTCCGAGACGGCCCTCTGGAGACGAGCCCTCTGATTGGTCGATTCTGTGGCTACGACAAACCCGAGGACGTGCGTTCCACCTCACACACACTTTGGATGAAGTTTGTCTCAGACGGAACAGTGAACAAGGCCGGCTTTGCTGCTAACTTTTTCAAAGGTGTGTGTGTCAGCTGATTATGTTTTCTAAAATATATCGTGACACAAAGCCTTTTTGTTGTGTGTGGAAATAAATGTGCGCTGACGTGTCTGACGTGTTTTTCAGAGGAGGATGAGTGTGCCAAGCCAGACAATGGTGGATGTGAACAGAGGTGTGTAAACACTCTCGGCAGCTTCAAGTGTGCCTGTGACCCGGGCTATGAACTAGCTCCTGACAAGAAGAGCTGCGAAGGTAACAGAGTGTGTGTGTGTGTGTGTGTGTGTGTGTGTGTGTGTGTGTGTGTGTGTGTGTGTGTGTGTGTGTGTGTGTGTGTGTGTGTGTGTGTGTGTGTGTGTGTGTGTGTGTGTGTGTGTGTGTGTGTGTGTGTGTGTGTGTGTGTGTGTGTGTGTGTGTGTGTGAGAGAGAATAATTCATGTTTGTATGTGCATTCCTTTGGATGCTGCTGTTTTTTTCTGTAGGATATGAGTCTACCTCATTAGAAAACAAAACATCCCAGCGGCCTCCATCAACAGGAAAAAACATCTTTTGGACACAAAGCCACATGTCTCTCAGCTCCAATGCCAACAATTCTGTGAATGTCCTTTAATTGCACAAAGTAGATTGAGTTCCCATAATTTCCCACATACTGAAACAACTGAACAGACCACTTCTGAAGCAGGGAGAGAATATGCCAGGCTGGTGAAATATCGGAAGTGTGGTTTTGCTATATTCTTTGAAGAGCAGAATTGAATCAGGATCCCCAGTGAATTAGTGTGTGGGAAAATCCTGAAGATGCTGGAAAACATTTAATTAAAAAAAAATATATACATATATATATATCATCTTTTCCATAGTCTGTATATACACAAGTCACATTTGGGCTAATTTCACTATGACCAAATAAAAAATGATCAGCAACAGCTCAAATAAATAAGGTCAAGTACAATGGTAATAAATATGTTCAGAAAAATTAACGGAGAATAGCAAGAAAGTGAGTTGTGGTGAACTTTCAGTTATTATATTGTCTGGTTAGGTCACGTAACCTAAACAACATCAACAGTAATGTATTTCCACTCACACATTTCACTTTTCATTCAAGCGCATTAAGATAAATCTAGTGACCCTGTGCGAAATACTCCCATTGGCGTAATCAGTCGAAGCCGAATCTGCGTCATTGAATGCATCACATATCTCCACAAAACCAACAACGTCATCTTGCTTTGTTTCTTTATATGTTTGGTAAATTATGAATTTTCTTGAATCGAAATGATTCACAATGATTCACGACTGAACAAGCATGGTGTTGAAATTGTAGATAAACAAATTGAGGCCTTGACCTGAGTCACCCTCCCATGCTAATGCACGAGACGGTCTTTCAGGGGAACCCCACCAGCTTGTAAAATAAACAGCTCAGAACCTATTTCTCAATGCAGTACTGTCCTTGTGGCTTGTAAAACATGCCAACAGATATATAATATCCTAGGCATGTGTGTGGGTCTGTGTCTGAATTGTTTGTGTGTTTCCAGCGGCGTGCGGCGGTCTCCTCTCTAAGCTGAACGGCACCATCAGCACTCCTGGTTGGCCTAAAGAGTATCCGCCCAACAAGAACTGTGTGTGGCAGGTGGTCGCTCCCACTCAGTACCGCATCTCCATGCAGTTTGAGGCCTTTGAGTTGGAGGGAAATGAGGTGAGTGTTTGTGTGTGTTGTCTTTTAATGGGCAAACTTGTTGATGTGTGTTATAAGCGCCCTATTTGTGTGTTAAGGTGTGTAAATACGACTATGTAGAGGTGCGCAGCGGCCTTTCATCTGACTCTAAGCTGCACGGTAAATACTGCGGCACTGAGGTTCCTGAAGTCATCACCTCTCAATATAACAACATGAGGATTGAGTTCAAATCTGACAACACCGTCTCCAAGAAAGGTTTCAAGGCTCACTTCTTCTCAGGTAAGACACGTGTGTTACACCTGTGTGTGTGTGTGTGTGTTCTTGTCTCAGTGGGTGGGAAGAGCATTTTTAGTTTTTGTTTGGATAGTGCAAAAGAAGACATGTATTATTCTGTGTGAAACTGGCTCACCTTATACGACAAATATAATAGCTAACCGGGTGCTTTGCTAACCCCCTAAACCTTACAGTAGCATTATAATTGGATGAATCTGCAACCCCCCCCCCCCAAACAAGTTTTAAATGTAAATTGCAAACATTATGTTAATACTTTGTAATTGATTTGATTGTGTAAGTATTTGTACCTATGATATACAATTCATACTGACTTCTAGTGCTGCACAATGTACTGTTTTTACCTCTTCTTCGCCAAAAACACATAGAGAAAAGAATACAATATTGGGATTTTTAGTGGAAAGCAATTACAGTAGTAAATCACATAATATAATGCAACTATCATTGTTGGGTTTTTTTTATAATTGGTGCCTTTCACTTTCAGTTAAATTCTCAATTTGTCCAAAACAAAAAATGTGCAATGCTATTGAGTACATTTCAACATCTTCTTATTTATTGCATTAATAACCTTACTGTCTATTTTTCTCATATTGTGCATCCCATGTGACTCTATTGTGGTTTATCGCTTGAGTTTAGTCAAGTAAAACCCCTAGTTGGATCACTCGCATGGTTAAACATCAAAAGCAGTGAAGCTGGTGAAAGATGGAATACAAACCAAAATCTACAGCCCTGATTCTTTTGCCTCTTGCCGCCTTCCACTGAGTGTTGTTTGTTTGTTGTAAAACTTTTTTATTTGTGTTAATATCCATGTGTTTGCACACCCCTCTGTTTTATTGTCTGTGTGTTGTGCTGTGTCCTGCTCCTCCACACACCCACCCTGCCCTCTCTCCCTCAGACAGGCTGGCTCTGTGTCGTATGATTGTGTTTGAGTCATGCAAGGACATAAAGCGCCGCCGCTCTCCCCACCCGCGGCCTTATCAACAAGCTGGCAACCTCATCAAAGGTCAGAGGTAACATGACCTCACAATCGGACTCTCTGATTGGCTCTGGTCTACCATGTGACGGGGGAATGGAGTGATCCCATTTTAACGTGGATCATCGTTTCACTCCATTCTCCTCCAGAGGGAAACATGTGCTCTGTCCAAATTCCATGCTACAAATTAGTATTACTGACAGTATTTATTCAACACAATAATAACATTTAGGGAATTTCAGCAAATAAATAATATCCTTATTCAAATGGATATGGGCCATATGAAGATTCAGTGCAATTAGAAAATAAAATAAAACGTTTATTGAAGTTGTGTTTTTTTATATTTGCCATAATGAATTATATTTTTATCAAACAGTTCCCCTGTTATTATTTGCATTAGGCAGTAAAAGAAAATAATAAATGTACTAAAGGAAATAGATCAAACTTCAAGCTACAGTACAGTTTATTGTCATGGCGTGTTAGACAACTTTCCACTTTTAGTTTTAGTTTGAAATTAAATTGAATTTAGTTAATTTAATTCCTTTCTGTTGTGTAATCGGACAAAAAGGTCTATGAGCACCACAACCTAAAATCAAATTATCAAAGTAATTATATAAATTATTATTTAATACTGTTACTTTTGAAGCATGCGCAGTGCACCCTGGAAACCCACAAAGACTTAGCTCGTAGTTATGGAATTGGGACACAGCTATGATTCCTCAGTAAAAAAACACAACAAATATTCCCTACTCGCCGCTCCTGGGATGAATTTGTTGGATGTTAACATTAGATAATAACAATTATAGGAAGTTGTCCTGAAGCAAAGATCCAAATTTCTCTTTTATTACTCTAACATGTACAGGGAGTAAAAGGGAAAAGTTGAAACTGCTCCAACAGGCAACTTCAATTTAACATTTCCCTCTTCGTCAGAAGAACTAAAGCTGTCAACTGGATGAGCTCGTCAAAATTAAACTCCCTGCAGAACACCTGGAAGTTAAAGCACTCAGTGGTGCGCAGCTCCACAGAGGAAATACTATGATTGTGTGTGTGTGTGTGTGTGTGTGTGTGTGTGTGTGTGTGTGTGTGTGTGTGTGTGTGTGTGTGTGTGTGTGTGTGTGTGTGTGTGTGTGTGTGTGTGTGTGTGTGTGTGTGTGTGTGTGTGTGTGTGTGAGTGTGTGTGTGTGTGTGTTTGTGATAAAAGCTGCTGTGTGAGTGGCTCTTCTATTGTCAGAAGCTGTTAGTTGGCAAGGATCCATCAGCTTTAGGGAGGTCCCTTTGGCCTCCCACACATCTAATCTATTTGAGTTCGAGTGTGTGTGTGTGTGTGTGTGTGTGTGTGTGTGTGTGTGTGTGTGTGTGTGTGTGTGTGTGTGTGTGTGCGCACGCATGAATGTGGACATTGTGTATTTGACCTGAAGAAAGCTAAAATGATCATCCATGGCAAAGTTAGGGTGAGAATGAGCCCACAATAACACCATTAAACCACATCACATACACACACACACACGCACGCACACACACGCACACGCACACGCACACGCACACACACACACACACACACGCACACACACACAGAAGTGTAAGATTTAGTAGTTTCATTAAAAGCAGATCTAGTTTGATTCACAAGCTCTTGAGTTGAGGTGAGACTCTGCGTCTGTGTCTAATCTCAGATCTCTTTATAGGAATCTGTCTCTCACTCACCATCACAAACACACTCTGCTCTGTCTCCCACACTCTCCCTACCACATGCTCTGTCTTCCTGTGCGGTCAACTGAAAATTCCCACCTCTCTGTTTCTGTCTCTGACACTAGCACAGACCCACACAGAGCAAGTCTTTCCCATGATCTTCCGGTGCTCAGCTTCACTAAAAAGGGCTTTGTCATCACCCAGTCACAGTGACGAGAAGCCATGTGGGGAAAGGAAGCCATAAATTAAAGGATGAGGGAAGGAAAATTAGCGAAAAACCGGAACAAAAAACCCCCTCCGTTGGTTTCTTTCAGTTTTGGTTTAAAGGCTACAAATATTTAAACATTTGAATCTCTTAACGAGCAGCTGCTTGCCACTTATTATTAACTCAAACATCGGTAAAGTTTACAGACAACTTTATTCCCAGTTCTTGTGGAAGTTAAATCTCTAAAGATACCAAATATGTCAAGCTGAATTTGGGGGAAATGTTTATAAAAACATCTGACATGAAATCTGGAAATAATAAATTAGGTCTTTATGTTTCAACATATATTATAATATTACTTGAATGTTATTATTTCACTCACTGTCAACATCATAACACTTTAATAGTCATGTCAATATGTGTGAAATAACATTAAAGCTACTTACAGCTATAAGGGAAATAAGAATATTTGGTTTCCTGCTGAGAATGATAAAGTAAATAAAAGTCTTCAGCAAACATAAATTGTTAGCTTAGCTTAGCACAGACTAAAAACAGAAGGTCCCGAGTGGAGGACCCGTGTTTCGAATCCGTCTCTAAAGCTTTTGACGCATGTCATACCACTGTCTCTACAATAAAGGCACTGGTTGACCAAAGTAAAAATAAAAAACAAGCATCTGAAAAGCTCTGTAATAAAAACATATTTCTTGCTTAATCCATGCAATTACTGCAGCATAAAACAAAGTCCCACAAAGATTGAAGTTGTCTTGCTACCAACTTTACTGTATCAACAACAACAACAACAACAACAACAACAACCCTTAATTAGGATTTTACTAAGCAAAAAATATGAACATATTCAATAATTTAATTCTAGTTGGTTTTATGCAACTGTTCCATAAACAGCAGTAAGGCCTCATTGAACTTTCAAGAAAACCAGATTTTCTTGTTTATATGCAAATATGGAGCAAACTGCCCCAAAACCGACTCAATTTATTCATGGAATCTACATTTAGGCGTCACCCTGACAACTTAATGTCCCACATATCCTACCATGTACCGTGTTAGCGAACAACACAACACAAATCCCAGAGAAGTAGGTCTCAAGAATCTTTCCAAATTCATATAATGAGGTTCTCAGTATGACGATAGAAGGAGACGTGTCGACAGGAGCTCTCAGCACATTTTTACAGTTCTCTGCGGTCAGCTGAGTTAACATCAGACTGAACAGAGGCAGGCGGCCCAGGAGAGAACAGCTGATATGAAAGCAGCTGTTCCGGTAAGAGACTTTCAGAGACAAGGCGTGAGTCTGAACACAGAGCAACCACGAGCATGAACCCCAGGAGCAGCAGAAAGAAAGTTTTACAGGCTAACAGAAACACACTTACTCTCACTAACTAGCTTAACCCTTTGTGTTTGTAGTCGTTTCTCGTTTTCTTAACTTCTGTTACTGCTTTTTGTCATTTTTTGTAGGGCTGCCCCCTATCAGTTGATTGGTTGGTAATGTTTATGTCCTGTAGTCCATTACTAGTTTTTTAAGGCTTCCTTTCATGAAGGAAACTTATGAGCAAATCTCTGGAAAACAACTCATCTATTTTACAGCAATAACTTCCTTTCCTCTAACCTTTTTTTGGAAATCTTTACAGAGGCACCGACACAAAGTAGTATTCTACAGGATCGGCTTCCACACAGCGGGTTGTAATAAAGAGTGGATGTTTCCTGATTGTGGTTTTTTAAAACATAATCCAACAAAAGAATAAACAGTTGCTTATAGCATCGAAGTAGTGTTTGATTAGTGCAGTTATCAATCAGTAAGTTAGCTGGGCATGCTAACGTTGGCGTCAAAAGTACGGTTTCAACCATTCACATTTTGCTGTTTGTTCTGGAATTTTTTGGGGGACAAAATCTTGACAGGCCTGCAGTGCCAAGTGAAGCTGTTTTGGGGAGGGGTTAACCTGTCAAACCATCTCTTCTGGCTTATTATCTCCTAACGCCCTGTAATAAAAACTTTAACTTGACAGGTCAGTATCTGCAGTCTCACAGTTGTTGTGACTTATCATGTTTGCCTAGCATGATTGTTGAATATGTACTGTATGTTCATGTTTCTCACTATTTGCCACTTTCTCTTACAGTTACTCTCCCTTTTTCGATGACCTTAATTTCCTAGTTTGATTTGATTGTTCTTCTTGAAAAATCCCTCTTTGTTTCTTCACATCTGCTTCTTCAATGCTATCTATTCACTCCTTTTCTTATCTTTTTTTAAAAACTCTCCTCCCCTTCCTCAAGGTCTCATCTTTCCGCTCCTCTCCCCTGCTTGACCTCTTGCTTCCCTCCACACCTTCTTTTTTTTTCTTTTTTCTGTTTCCACACGAGTGATGTGTTGCATGTTTATCTCTCACAGACAAAGATGAGTGCAGCAAGGACAACGGGGGCTGCCAGCACGAGTGCATCAACACAGTGGGCTCGTACGTTTGTCAGTGTCGCCACGGCTTTGTACTGCATGAGAACAAACATGACTGTAAGGAAGGTGGGTTTCACGTGCACTCACATCAGCACACACAGTGGCATAAAAGCATGGGAGTGCACATGCACGTGCCACCACATTCACACAAGCATGTGCTCCTTCACAAGAACAGTCTGCGTCCGGCTTACAGCCCGTACTCTGTTTATCCTCATCAGAGTCCTCATGACAACAGACTGGACGTTTCCATTTGAAGACAGTGTTTTCTTTACATGCTTCCTAGAGCTGATGGTTTCAAGCTTAAGATGTGGAGATTTTTTACGTATTGTTACAAATATGACAACTGAAATAGTGAAAAGGGGATGACTTCGACTTGAGGTGTGTGAAACTTGATTGACTTGAAATTTGAAAACCTTACAGTCTGGTATAATCCTTGAGAAACACCAATCAATAATAAAAACGCAGTGTCAGGCAGGTTTAGCATCGCACGTAGAGTAATTGATAACTATAATTCTATTATTGTTGAATATTAAAACTGCATTCATCTTCAATTAGAATTTTCTATTCTTACTTGTGACTGGCTCTGAAAGACTTGAGTTTCTTTAAGTACATTAAAACATTTTCATTGACTGTGTTGCTTTTCTTGGACAAAACTTCAGACGTTACACTATTCAATTATAGATTTTTAAGTTATTTTGTAGGTAATCAAAGATGCTTAACTTAATTTATCTCATGAGACTTATAGTCACAGAAGCTGTGTCTGCTGTGATGTGTGTTTGTGTTTTTGTGTGAGGGACACACAAAGAGGGAAGAAGGTGTTCCTTTGAGTGAAAACATTATTTATTAAACGCTTTTAGCACAGTCCCCTGTGCACACACATACACACAACTGTTGAATTGTCATATTGTATTCAACTCTTTGAAGTTGAACTTTTGAACATGTACGCACACACCCCATCAACACACACGTACACAACTCTCTAAAGGCTCCCTGTGCTGCTCATAAAAACAC
The DNA here is from genome assembly GCF_036324505.1 of Eleginops maclovinus. NCBI lineage: Eukaryota > Metazoa > Chordata > Actinopteri > Perciformes > Eleginopidae > Eleginops > Eleginops maclovinus. The sequence goes on from NC_086353.1 coordinate 7,503,057, forward strand.
TCATGTTTCAAACATCTGGGAGCTTGAAAGCTTCACATGTAGCGCCGTCTTCCTGTGTGAGTATGTGTGTGTGTTCATGTGTGCATTAAACCAGCTTGACCCAGTAACCCTGTAAATCCATATTCCCATCATATAGCTTGTGTGTGTGTGTGTGTGTGTGTGTGTGTGTGTGTGTGTGTGTGTGTGTGTGTGTGTGTGTGTGTGTGTGTGTGTGTGTGTGTGTGTGTGTGTGTGTGTGTGGTATTACATACACACACTATGAGCGTGTGAAAGTTTAAACAAGGGGAAATGTACATTTGGATAATGTGACATGTACTGTTAACATGTTGGATAAATGCAAACATCACTTAGACGTGATAAGGGTCTCCTGCCAGAACTGTGTGACACTATGAGAGCAGTGGGAAATAAAAACCTAAACTTATCTTTTTCCTTACAGGAAGACATCTGTAAAACTTGAAACTGTTGGGTTATTTACTTTATTACTGGTTATATTTTGATGGGGTGGCATTGGGAGATATTACATTTCCTGTTGCAGACAATAAGTGAAACTGAAAAGATAGTTTGTTATGTCACCTAACAGGAATACAGAGCCTAATGTTATTAGCTAGATTTCTTCACGGTGTGAGGGTTTGTGTAATAATAATGTGTGTGGAATATGACGTCTGTATTTAATATTATGTTTGACTCTTCTTTACATTTATACATTGTTATGTTAATTCATCCATCTCATTGTGTACATGGGTTCAGTTTGTCTGACTCTTAATAAAGACTGTCGCTCTGGAATACATCCTGTTGTCCTTTGCATGCCTCCTGTCTCCTATCACCCCTATTAAGCCACTCATTTAGAAAGGCACGATGAGTAGGATATTCCTAAAAACATGTACAGACTAACACAAACAGAGTCTGTTCTGTCTGTTCTCTGCCTGCATTTTCTCTTTTATTCTCATTCTCTCGTGGGAGTGTTTCTGGGCGGCAACCTCGATTAAAAACGTATCGACCAGCTGCCAGAACATAAGCATCCAGAGGAGGTGCCGAGGTAACACGCCAAGCAGACGAAGCTCATTCCAAAGCGAGAGTGAATCTTCTGATTGGCTTTTACCTTCTTGGGCACCCTAAACCTGAGTGAGGACTGAAGATAAATACTGCTCATTCTGTCTTAAATTACCATGACACACAGTATCCACGTTTGGCAAGTCACAACACAGTAGGATTAGAAGCGCTGTTGAGGACAAATGGGTAAAAAATTGACTTTTGGCCTAACTGTGGTTTCTTTTTATTGTATGTTATATGTACAATAGAACATTTAAGGAGCAAACCTCAAATAGGCATGTAAGTAAATCAATACAAAATGAACTTCTAGGAAACTTTCTGGATGCAGATCCCTATAGCTATTTTTACCCAGAGACTGTAGGACTTAAGACTTGATCGGAAAAACTATACGCTGACTTGGACTTGCCGGAAAGATGCAGCACAGAATTAACAGAATGCACCATTTGAGTCCCAAAGCTGTTTTTATTTATTGTTTTGCAGAAGGGTATTTGTTGCATTGGATGTTCAGTGTTTATTGATATAGTTTTAATGGGCTGAGATGAAGGTGACTGTGATTCATATCCTTTTCTAATGAAACATCTAGTGATCGCTCATACAACATATAGCAGCATCTGAATTCTTTATGTTCCTCATCTATATCTGTCTTCATTCTATTTGTCACTCATTTCTGAAATCATCCTGAATGGACCCTGAATCTTAAAATGGTTTGATTGAAATGGTGAATCTTGTAACTGTGGCCGGCAAGAAACAGCAAGAAACTGAATTCAGAGCTCAATAATTCATGTCCCACTCCTACACATCATTTGCTTTTGAGAAACCATTACCTGATCATCGAATCACAAAGGGTTTAGATTTAAATAACAGTGTTTACAATGAGTTCTCTGTTTTTGTAGGAATGGTTAAAAAGTGTGAATGTAAATCAATTAGCAAACAAACCCAATTTTCTATGCTTTTATGCTATTGGATGATTTAAATTCCAAGGTTCAGTCACATCAAGAACATTAATAGTAATTTCACCCCTAAAATGTGTATGTAATGAATGACTTTTACCACTGAAAGAGGTTTTTTATGAGTCCTACTCCATCCATGCTCAGTACACAAGGCTCACTGTAGCAGTGTTTGTTTAAAGCATGCGTGCGTGCTTCCATGTGAAATTCACACTGAGCTTGTCATCAGGATGTGTTTCTTTGAAATCTTTTCTCTCTCATTTGGTTCTCTCGTTTCTCCTCTTCCTGTTCCCTTTCCATTTCCTCTGACCTTTTCCTGTGCAGCCATGATTTTAACTTCCTCTTTATGTGTGTGCTTGCGTGTCTGTGTGTTTGTGGATGTGTGTGTTCAGCTGAGTGTGAGCATAAGATCCACAGCCCCAGCGGGACCCTGAGCAGCCCGAACTGGCCGGACAAGTATCCCAGCCGTAAGGAGTGTACCTGGGACATCACCGCCACGCCGGGACACCGAGTCAAGATAGTGAGTGATCTGAAATCAAGTGGATTGTGAAGCTTCTTAACCCCTTTTCCTTGAGCATTACTGGCCCTCTTCCCTTCCTCATAAATACGCATTATTCTGTCTGTGGGGTCCTATCTCATGGTAAACCCTGCAGGCTGCCCCCCCCCCCCCCCCCCCTTCTCCCTCTATGATCTCTCTTTCCCATGTTCCACTTATGAAACCCAAATGTGAACAGGGGAGAAAGTGCACGTTTGTATATTCGGGCTAACCGCAAGCGTGTGCTCATGCGTTAGAAAGAGGCCTTGGGCCGTGGCCATCTGTGTCCTTGTGGCTTTCTGTGCGTGTGTGTCTGTGTGTTTTTGTGTGTGCATTTAGCTGCATGCACACACAAATGCATGTAAGCATGTTTGTCTCAATCTATCTGATTGTGATTTGTAGGAACAAAGACGGAGAGTTAGAGAGGAAATTATCTGAGAGAAGGATAGCTTTGGAATGGAATTTTGTCCTGACTCAGTTGATTCCCAGAAGATTCTTAACACCTTTTGCAGAAGTTGATTTGAGTGTATCGACACACACACGGAGTCTAACCTTGACCCTTAAACAAAATCAACCATCAAACAGGCCTTTGACAATCAGACAAAATTGTGAAACACTTTTATGCTTCATACCATCACGAACACTGCAGATAAACAGTTGCGATGCTGGCTGCATTATTCACACACTTATCTGCATATTCTGTACCTGTGGCATTATAACACACATCTGAGAGGGATCAGGGTCATGTATATCCCACACTGACGTGTCCTCCTCGGTAACATCGTTAAACACTTATAAGGACATGAAAACAAGCAGTGATATAAAGCGCATTACTTTCCTTGCAAAGATTCAGCCAGTACTGTTGCCATTTGTTTAAAGACAGCTGCTGAGCTAACTTCGAAGTCATGTGCTTAATTGCATCTTGCCAATATGTAACAATGATTTAATTAGATGCATTCAAGCAAAACGTTCATAGGAGCAGAAAAACACGTGTAGTTAAAACCATTAACGATTGTTTTTGATAATGATTTATATTTCTGATTCTTTGATTAAATATATGGTCTGCAATATATCATGAAATAGCAGCCGCATGCTGATGTTGCTGCATGCATGTTGTAAAAAATCAGCCGTCCTTTAGTGTTTATCTCGGACAATCATCAAAAAAGCACATTGAGTACTTTTTGGCACCCCATTTAAATGTGTGACAACATTTATTTTACACACTAATACACACAAATATGAAATGTGTTGTTGTGTGTGTGGTGAGATTAGCAGGGCTGCTCTGTATGAGCGCGTCATGACATCACAGCGTGAGATATTTAAAACCAGAAATCTGAGTGTAGACATGAAATGAAGGTCATTCAGTTATTGCTCAAACACACACACACACACACACACACACACACACACACACACACACACACACACACACACACACACACACACACACACACACACACACACACACACACACACACACACCCTAAACTCTCTTGGGAGAAGTAAACAGATCCACAAACCAATATCTCACAGTCAGAAACATCTGGAAGCCATCACGACCCTACAATCAAACACGTCCCCTCTTGGTAATGACATCCGCACATCGGCCCACCTTCGCTCTCTTCCCTCTTTCCGCCTGGCCGGTAAAATCAGTGCGATGCGGTGTTTGTGGTGGCGTGACAGAGCACGGTTCAGAAAACAACCAGAAAAGTGTGTGTGTGTGTGTGTGTGTGTGTGTGTGTGTGTGTGTGTGTGTGTGTGTGTGTGTGTGTGTGTGTGTGTGTGTGTGTGTGTGTGTGTGTGTGTGTGTGTGTGTGTGTGTGTGTGTGTGTGTGGGAGAGAGACGCCTGCAAGGTGTTATGAGTCAGCTCACGGTGACTTGATTAGATTAGGAGTCGTGACACTGTGTACATGCATGTCAGTGTGTAAGCAATGTGTTGGCAAAGAAGCGGGCGTTCTTGTTCTGCAGATTTATATTAAAGAATATAAAATGCAAAGATTTTAATTCTGGTTTGAAAGAGTTTTACAGATGTGTAACGGTGACGTAGCCTTCTCTGCATCCCTACCAACAAAGTCTCATTTAGGAACTTTTAGGTACTTTATGACATAAATTAGTGTTATCTTACTTAAAGTGGATAAAGTATATTTTTAACATGAACATGTGCACCTTTCAGCTCATCGTCCACCTTACTTTACCACTATTGTTGTCTTTTGACCACGATAGCCAGCTGTTTTCACATGTAAAGTTCCTAAAAACCAACTAGCTGGTTATGATTATGGAGCACTAAAAATGCTAATAAGTCATTTCATTTTCTATCAGGGTTTGGTGGAGACCAGAGGAGAGCTAAAATCAAACAAATACCATTTTTTATGGTTTCTTACCACACAGATCGTTTCAGTTGCATCTGCTATAGGTTTGAGCCTTCCCTCTTCTTAATGACCAAACTTGTCTTCCCAAAAACGGTGTCTCTTTTTATTCTGATTGTACCAGGGGCCAATAGGCTTCAAAATGTTTTCATTCCAACTATTTTCTTATAGAGAAATAGTCATTGGTTCTCTTCTTCTCTTTCAACACCATCTTGCATCTCAGTGCTCTCTCTCTGTCTCTCTGCTTCCTTTCCAGGCTTTCAATGAGTTTGAGATCGAGCAGCATCAGGAGTGTGCTTATGACCATCTGGAGGCCTTTGACGGGGACACTGACACGGCAGCCATCTTGGGTCGATTGTGTGGTAGCAAGATCCCGGAGCAGCTGGTCTCCACCGGAAACAAGATGTACCTCCGCTTCATTTCTGACGCCTCGGTGCAAAGGAAGGGCTTCCAAGCTACACACTCCACAGGTGTGTATGGGTCTGTTTAGAAGAACAACCAAGCGTTTATTTGCTGGTGATAAAAAAAAAACGTATTTTAGATATTGTTTCTGTAAAGAGCATCACTGACAGATACTAGACTAACTTATAAAGTTTGAATAGTTTTTTCAGAGCAATACCTCCCCCTTGTGGTTCACAACAGCACATGCATGGTGAAATAATTAGTTAATTCTGGCTATAGTTTATTGAGTCTTTAGTAAAACACAACATGTAACAAATGCCTTTTTTTCAAATTAAAATGTCACTTTTTATTGATCCTATCCCTGCAGAGTGTGGAGGCCGTCTGAAGGCAGAAGCTCGTCAGAAGAACCTCTACTCTCACTCCCAGTTTGGAGACAATAATTACCCGGGGCACACTGACTGCGAGTGGCTGCTGACGGCTGAACAGGGCTACGGCATCGAGCTAAGCTTCATCACATTCGAGGTAGAGGAGGAAGCTGACTGTGGTTATGACTACATCGAGCTGTACAACGGGTACGACGCCAACTCACACCGACTCGGTCGCTTCTGCGGGTCAGGGGTAAGATTTTAGTTGTTATTAAAGCCTCATACTTCATCATTTGATTTTACACCAAAACCGACAACAAATACATTTACTCATTAGATACTCCCCCCCCCAAAAAAATCTAAATGTTTTCAGAACTTACAGTTTTAACTTTAACAATGCAATATTCTTGTATAGATGACTGTGTCGTTTAAGAATCAGTGAATTGCTAAATTTGTGAAAGAAAGAAAGAAATTTAAAGAGTGATTCATGTTATTGACACGTGTATAACCAGTAGCATTAATACAATACCTAGTGTTAGTGGTAAGGCAGTTTGATTTGATATTGACAGTAAAGTCACATCACATCCGAATGTAGATCTTAACTGCTGAACGAATGATCCCTATTAACGAACGTGTTTGATTCTTTACTTAAGTATAACAGAAATGTATTAATAACACACTGAAAAAATGACCATTATCAAGAAAGAGAAAAAAGATTTTCCACCAAACCTGTTTCAAAAGTCTTCTAGTTATGTTCATTTCTTAAATAATTAATGAAAATGTTTCCTAGAAGATGGGAAAATATAGCTAAAAACACACCTACTGTATGATATATAGTATAATATGTTTTTGTATTAAAGGATTAAATTATACAGTACTCTCTCTCTCTCCCCCTCTCAGCCCAGGGAGGGGATCTACTCACCAGGAGGTGCTATGCTGATCCGTTTCCATAGCGACGACACAATCAGCAAGAAGGGCTTCCACATCCGCTACACAAGCACCAAGTTCCAGGAGAGCCTTCACACCAGGAAATGACCTCACACACACACATACACACACACACACACACACACACACACGCAGCCCACGACCTCTGACCTCTGTGCAGCCCCCCCCCACACCTCCCCCGTCACCCTGACCTTCACCATGGCAACGAAAAAGAAGTACAGCCCGTCCCCTGTGCTCGGACCCGATGGACAGATGTGGGCGTTCGTCGGCCGTGGGAGGAAGATAACACTTTGACGTGAACATCAGTCTCTCTCTGCGACTCCACGCGGGTCATCAGACAGGAACAACACAAGGGCTGGTTTTCATTTCTGCTCATCAAGCTACCCTCAGTGTGGATACTCACTGTGGCAAAACAAAAGAGTACAAACACAAACACACGAGATTCATATTCAGAATATAAACTATGGCTTCTCGAGGAATAAGGAGCTTCTGCTGAAAAGAAAATGCATCCAACACGGGAGTTTTTTCTGACTTCTTGTGCGACTTACTGTGATCAGACGGCTGCTCATACCCACAGTAACTGAGAGGAAACTCTGAAATAGACATTTTTATTGCCTTTGATGCCTGGGAACTGGTCTCTTCACCCCAGCTCAGAACGGCTGCAGATGATTTTATTTTACGTCTTATTGTAAAACCCATTGTGTTTACTGTGTCTGTGTGTGTACAGAGAAAACAAACAAAAGGCTGTCATTTTTGCTTAAAGCTTATGCAGACGACCATCATGGAATGGGAGAAAAATATGTAACAAAATGCAAATGGAGAGTCTCCAATTGATCTGTGATGTTATTGTAAAGCCTTGCATTATGTTTTGTGTGTGTGTGTGTGTGTGTGTGTGTGTGTGTGTGTGTGTGTGTGTGTGTGTGTGTGTGTGTGTGTGTGTGTGTGTGTGTGTGTGTGTGTGTGTGTGTGTGTGTGTGTGTGTGTCCATACTGTTTTTGAGTTTTTTTGCATCATCCTGTAACAAACTTATCATGGATGTTTCCACCTCACCCATCCCCCAAAAATAAAAGTGGATATCGTAAGGGAATATGAAGCTGACTCTCAGATTGACACAATTCTGATTGAAGGAGAGATTCCCATGGTGCTAAAAATAAAACTACACTGAATGACAGATGACTGCAATGGAAGTAAAGGTTTTCAGTAGGAGAGACAGTCGGCGTGCAAACAGCACAATGCAACAGCACTAGTCCTGTGGAACTACAACATTGCCTTAGAACCAAAATGGATGCTGTCCGAGTGTTTTCAAGGTTTTTATGGTAGCATGTTTCATTCGTTCGAGATGAATGGTTTTATTGTGAAAAACAAACATGGGAAATGTAGTCTGTGTGAGATAAAGTGTCAATGGTGCATGAGTGTTGGTGTTTCATTGTTGGAGCTGCTCTCAGAGATACATATGCACACATGCTTACACATCCACACATTTTGTGTGCTTTTTCCCCCAAAATATCTGAACACACACTTCCCTTTCTGTATATTTGGAGCATGGAGAGCAAAGTGCTGTAAAGTTGAAAGAATATCAAGGTGCAAACAGGTTGCATCGTTTGTTGTGTTATATGCAAAATGTGTAAGTGTGTTATAGGAGATTATAAGAAATAATGTGCGTGTATGTCTGTAAACTGTATGTTTTTAAGTTGAATCATTCATTGCTGTACGTGCCAAGCTCCAGGTGACCCTGATCCACTGTAGTTTTTGTTTTATCACTCAACCTCTGTGTCTGTAGTTCAGAGACACTGACATGACGTCCTCTGCATCAGTCATTAAAATACACACAGGGAAAAAATTGCACTGTGTTTTGTGTATTTATGCTGTGCTTTATGAATGGATTTACCTGTTGAGGCAGAAAAGTGCCAAATATTGATCCTCAAAATCAAGGCAGACAGTTATTTATAAGTGTTTTGTTTCACATGATAATTATATTGTACTTCTTATGACAGCCTTTATTGTGATTTTCTGTTTCCTACTCATAGTCCGTTACAAAAGTGTAGTAAAAGAAGCCACCCTAAAAAAAAGCGAGTACTTTATTTCCAGTGTCCAGTCTAAAGCTCACTTCTTCCACTTGAAAAGCCATATTGTGTGTTTTTAATGTAGCCTGGAATAATAATTTAAACCCTATTCAGTGGTAAAATTAAAATATTATCAAATTATAAACATTTGGGAAATATGATTACGACCACTTGCTATCCAATGGTTAGCTAAGTAGATACGAGTACTGTTAAAAATAATAGATAAACAGTTCATATAATGCCTCCAATAAATTAATATAGTCTGTCCTTGATGATTAGTAAAGAAATAAAAACAGGACACTATTGTATCCCAGCCTAGCTCCTTTATCATCCTTAAAAACCTGCTTATGAAAGCTGCTTAAAACATAAAACCAGACCCAGGTGGCATTCGCAGGAGACAACCAAATATAAAAGCGAGCGGTGTGAACAAGTATCGACAACAACAATAAACAAAGCCAAATAGGCCTTGTGGTTCCTACTGGCTGATATAATATTACTTAAAGGTGCTTTTAACGGCTCGCTTAGTGAATAAACAACGAGCCTCGTGGGGTTGATTAGCTACATAGTTTTCCCCCAGCTGCAGTTTGATTAGACATTTACTAAAATACAGTTGTAGAAATATGTATCGCATTTAAACAAACGAAAGATGTTGATTGTCTTTTAACGCAAAACAAAACGTTATAAAGTTCAACTTGACATCAACACCTCGATGCTCACTAGCCGCAAACTGATAGTAAACACAACAACAACAGATTTAAACTTGAGTGGTTCACGAGACCAAAACACATCACTGCTAGCTTGCCAGAGAACACACTTATGCTTTCCGTGTTCTTTAACTTTACTCGGGGGGCATGGTACCTCAAAAACAGACTTTAAGGAGGTCAAGCATCTTTCTGAGAGGATTATTAAGCATGAAGGCAACACGACAACAAGCGGAAATTTGGCAAACATGGCAACCCAAACTGACAGAATGAACAACTGACAGCACATTAAGGAGATGAGGTGAGTGTTTTACTATCACCTGTGTTAAACTGGGGGAAATATGAAGTGTATAGTAGGCCTACTAAATTGGACAAATCATTTTATTTAAGTCCTAGTAAGGTGTTTGTATTTATGATTATTTTCATTTCCTGGTCCTTTAGACTTCCACTCTACATTTCAACCTTTTGAAGGTTCAGAATAATTCTACAACGTAGATACACCAAACAATGCATCATGTTCAACTGTATTCATTTTTTGGTTAAATTCGCAAGCCACCCAGAATAATAGTAGGCCTTTAGTTTAAAAGTCTAAGTTCCTCATTTACTCCTTTACAATTCTATGTGCTGAACACATTATGCAGTATTTAAATAAACGTTATTTTAAGAAAGGGCCGTTGTGAAGAATGACTATTTTAATGTTAGTAGTTATACGTATATTTTGATGCTAACACTGTGAAAATGTAAATTTAAAAAGTGTGTAATTTTCCATCAATGCTCACAATACATTTTTAGGCTATTAAAAACAATATGATCATTGATGTAGATGGATTAAGATCTATGTTTGACCCATTTTAAGATTTTAAGGATAAGCCACTTACCTTATAGGATCAGTTAGATGAGCTTCAGGTGTCACACTTTTATGCAACCGGGTGCAACCACACAGCCTTGAGCTGCTGTACAGCCAGACAACCACTAGAGAGCGCTCAGTTTAAACCTTTTAAGATCAAGATGTTTGTTTTTAGTTATTTTACTTCTAAAGGAATGGTTGTAGTTTTTAAATGACAGCATGACTGAAAATGATGATCAAATACGTGTAAAACTCATATATGCTTTTCATAAATGTGAAACAGTACTTTTCATTTGGAATTATTATGATGAGAGAATCATGTTGTGTATTCATGTTCAATAAACATCATACTAGTTGACTTTGCATGTAGTTTCACAAATTGTCTGACCCTCTGGGGCCCAAACTGTGGCTTTATCTACAGTCAATGATGATGACCAACCTTAAGTAACAATTTACCCAACTTAAAAGAAAAAAGAAAAAAAAACAGCAGGTTTTGAGATCAACACAACTGTGACTTATACCATCTTATTTCAATGAAGTTGAATATTGTTTGTGCGGCACAAACCATCGAAACCTGACATGAACAAAAGGCAAACTTCATGGACTCGTATTTGATTGGTGGATTCATCCTGAGACTTTTTATAGACTTTCACTGAGTAAGTGCACAATTATTTAGTAGTGCAACAAACAATTGTTGTCATTAATGTGCTAGATATCTTTACAATACATTGAGTCATGGTTTTGCCCCTGGCCTGATGAAAAAAAGGCCAATCACATTTCCCTTAGCCCAAGGTTACATATTCAGATCCCCGTCTTTCTCAGTTCAAAGAGCAAATATGGTCCTTTCATATAAGACAAAGAAAAGCAGCAGAGTCACCTGGACATTGGTGGCATTTCTGCATGAAACATGATTCAAACTATTAATGCATTATCAGAGTAGTTGCTGATTTATTTTCTGTTATCATATCATTACTTATCATATCAGCTCTCAAATGATTAATCCTTAGAAAGAATATCTTGGTTACTCTAGGTAATGCACAGACCCCAGTGTCGCCAGTCTATAAGGAGCTCTTTTCTTACTAGAAAATAAAATCTGCTTTATCTGACCATTTAAACATCTTAACTTGAATTCATAACAGCCAAGTCAGTATGATGAACAGACCCTTTCCGTTTGCATTTTGTAGAACCTGCTATCAAAAGTATTCTCATTCTGTTCACAACACAACATGTCTGTGCTGTTTTGAGCACTAAAGAATTAAAAAGCTGAAATAAAAGCCTTAAAAAAACCTCAGAATTCCAGACTGTGATGAGACTGATCTGCTGAGGAAGATCACGGGACATGAGTGAAAGCTTCAGAACGGATACACATTTACCTTGATTGTTTTGTCACCTTTTTAAAAGGTCAATAATTCAGTGTATTCTTAACTGTTATGCTTAAACATGGACCAAAAAAAGTCCTTAAAGTGCTCCGGGAGTTGTAGAGGTTGATACACTTGATTACACTTTTATGATATCTTGGCAAGCTTCTCTTCCTTTAGAACATTGAGACATAAATGAAAACTCTAGATTTGACAGTAAATGAACCTCATGGTGAGATTTTTTGTGTTTTGCATGTGAGGGTGAGATGCAGCTCATTCTGTCCAAACATCATTTTTGGTCACATAGCATCTTTAATACCACCATTATAATAATTAGGATATCAAAAGTATCGAGTATACATACATCATTTGCATTGCGGTACACAAATCTGAGCTGATTTATGTTTTTATATCTTTCATTCGTTGTTCTCAGGATCAACTTTTATTGTCTCGACATTGTGCTGATACATTGAATCGTCCTGAAGAACTTGACGCTATTTCAGGAAGGAGAACATTTAATTGGACATGTATTGTTAAGTAATATAAAACGTTTTTTTGATATTTCCAAATGTAACTTGAATCCTATAGTCTACTACTTTCCAATACCAATAGTCAAGAATCTTGATATAAGCCAAACTAGAGTCCATGTCACCAAAAATCAAAGTACTTCAGGTAGGTTTCCTCACCTACAGTGGTCTTGTAGTTTTTCTTCTCTTTTTTGCAGTAAAGTTCTTGAAGCTGTGGGAACAGTCTCTTGAAGCCATGCCTGTTTTTGTAACAGTCCCAGTAAATGGATTCTCAGGAGTCTGAAGATGTGTGTTTATGTGAATGTGTGTGTATTGGTTGAGGAGAGTGAAGGTCTAAAATTGGTGAAGCCCCTCACTTCCTCTTTCCTCCACCACCATCCATGGTCTCAGTCTGTGCTGCGGTCAGACACTGGTGATGGAGGCCAGGCAGTTCGATGACTTCTGGAGTTTCTCAGGCTGTGTGGTGGGCGGCTCTGGGATGGCGCGAAAGCTGAAAGGCAGTCCGATACTACTGGTGCCGATGTGGCCGGGGCTCAGCGCTGGATTCTGCCGTCTATTGCTTTCCACAATGCTGGATGTGTTGGATGCAAGGCTTTCACGTGTCCTGCACAAGAGACAGCAGAGAGTCAGGTTTTAGCTCTCAAAATGCAACACAAAATCTCACATTGTGTATGGCATTGGTGCTTCTTGGCTAGAAATAAAGAATACTCGGACAATAAAACTATTTTCAAGTATATCTTGCAGACAGAGTAAAAAATAAATGCTGAGAAAACACAGATGGTGTATTCAGGGTCATTTTCTACTGTCTTGGATCGAGGAATTTGACAGAAAGTGTTATAGTCATTGGAGTCTAAGGACAGGGGATCTTCAGCTGCAATGTGGGTTCTAGCTTCTTTGGAGCTGACTCAACAGAAAAATAGCTTGCTGCCAAGTACATTTGTTCTTTTGATAAACTGATGTTTGCAGTTGTTCGTATAAAGTTGAAACTTTTATTCTCATTTTGTTTCATTTTATCCATTTGTCATTTGGCTCAACTGTAAGTGACTTGCATGACACTATCCGTAAGGTCTCTTTCATTTGTTGTTCAAACACAAAATGAAGCAACCAACAGATTAATAAAATAAATACATTATGGTTATACTACTATCGAATTGTAATAACCATTAAGTGTGTGCTTTACATGTGCTCAGCTAGTTTGGGGTCAAACTCGATGAATTGTGAGCACAACAACACTGCAGTCTTCTTATAGAAACCAATATTTGTGTTGCACTCTGAAAAGTTGTATTATACTGAAGTTAGAGCAGGAAACTGATTCCAAGCCTTGTTTTACCACCATTGTATCCGATTTAAGAGGCGCCATAGGTACTCACTAAGAGCTGCTCCAAAAAATAGCAAATCCATAAAGTGAGTAAATAGAAATAAACTGTGTCCACATTATTATGTTCACCTCTACAATCTCAGGCAATACAACCTCAGTAATTGAATTCACACATTGCTGACAATAATACCAATAATTATCAGCTCCTTAAATGTGTTTTGTAAGATTCAACTATATTTTGCACTTCTATCTGATAAAATGGTCACTGAGTGCTGATAAAGAGTTGAGATTTAATTGTAAGTGTCTAAACCTATATACTTCAGGTTACTGAGGCAGATCCATCCACTGAGAGAAACTGTTAGAGTTGTGTAGTGGACCTTGAGCTAATAATAATAATAAATGTTGTCAAAATAAAATGTTACTTGGCCTTGGAGGGTTACCTAAATGTTTCAAGGTATTTATTTATATTAGGCCCCAATGTGTTTCACCTAAGGTTTGCCTTCCAAAGTAAACCGTACGAAGAGTTCACAGTTTATGTATCATCATCTGACATTATTTATCGATAATGTTCGCACAAACCTGGGGGAGTTGAATCCACTATCCACCGTGACACTGCTGCTGTCCATGCTGTCCAAACGGGCAGAGTGGGCCGACTTCTGGCTGCTGCTGTTCTCCGTCTCCTTGGGGCTGAGTAAGGTCAGGTTGGTCTCCAGTTTCCGCTGCAAATCATGATCCTTCTCCCGCTCCAGGAGCCACTGCATGGTTCCCTCCCCGCCACCACCACTGCCTCCACCGTTACCACCCACTTCCCCATGGTCCTTGTTGTCCTCTGCCGTCGCCAACTCTTTGTGCGAGTCCTCCTCTGCCTCTTCCTCTTCTTCATCATCTGATACATTATAATAGTCAAAGGAGGCGGAGGGGACTGTTGGCTCTAAGCAGCTCTGTAAAACTGCCGGTGACGCTGAGGAAGTGGCTGAATTGGAAGGCTGCTGGGGCTCAGGATTGTCTAGGGCCTCTGTTGATTTGGCATGTGAGGCTTTCCGCAATGTGCCGGACTTGGTGTAGCTGCTGTCCACGTAGCCTGTGGACAAGGCATTGTGTGGAGGTTTGAACAAAGTGTCCTTGCTGAAGATCTCTTTCCTCTTGATCGCCATACCACCGCCTCCCCCACCGGGATCTACATTGTGTTGGTGTGGCGTCAAACGGGCATTTTGCGCCGGCTCGGGCGTCTGGCTTGGCGTCAGACGCACTGAGCCGTTCTGTCCCTTTGCTGCCGACAAGTCCTCTTTGTACTCCATCGTGTGAGGAGAGGTGAGGTGAGGCGTTTGCCGGTCAGCCGGAGAGCCCTTTCGGAGTCCCCCTGATGAGGTTAATGTGTCATATTCTGATTTTGCCTGAGGCGAAGGGGCAGTTAGGATTGTTTCATTTGACGTATTGCACTGGAAGTACTCATCTGTTGAGGGCTTAGGAGAAAGTCCCATTAACTCATTGTACGTTGGCAAGCTGTCTCTGCTTTTGTTCCTCTCCATCGTACTCCGAATCCTTGACTCGTCCAAACTCCCTTTCCCCAAATCAGGCACATTAAAATCAGAGTGGAACTTAGCAGCAGAGAACATGATCCTTGAGAAGTGGGAGGACTTCTGCGTGGCGCGCAGGGTGCCGTCGTCAGTGTAGTAATGACTACGCTCCTCCAGAGTGGGTTCAAAGTCTTCTGGCACCCCCAGTGATGGACCCTTGAGGGAGTTGTCCATGGACCGAGAGCGTTCCTTAGCTTGATCTGACCTCTCGTGACGCGACTTCCTGTCCTGATTGTGACTGTGACTTCTCTGCACCCTGGACTGGCAGGTCCCGCGCGACGGCTCAGGGAAGGGCATCTCCGTCCGTCTTTTGGCTAGCTCCCCAGACACGTCCCACTCAGGGGTAACAGGGCAGTACGATTCTGTAATGTTGGGGTTGCTATGGACCAGGTAAGTTGCGCCTCCACTTCGCCTGCGCTCCAAGGTGTACATGGCCTCCCGAGGTGAGCGAACTAACGAGTGGCTAAAGAAGCGGAAATCCCTTTCCATGAACAAGAGGTCCCAGTTTGAACCCTCGGACGGGTCTCCCCTGGAGGTTCGGGGTTTGCTGTGCGAGCGGGATTTACCATGTGTGGCCCTCCGGTGGCCCCTCCCCCTCCTGCTGCGTGCACTGTGGTGGGCTGAAGAGCCCGCCTTGTTCTTCTGCGAACGCTCCTCCTCAATCCTCTTCATCACAGCCGTGTGTCTTGCAACGTTCTCAACAGTTAGATCGGGGTTGATTCTGCGGATTATCTCCATCTCCACCTCGCGGGGCATGGGCGTGGTTGGCACTTCCTCATCACGAAGAGGCCACTCCTCTGGGGGGAACTGAGCTGAGAAGGTGGCAAGCTGCCTCATTTTGTCCTTCTTGAAACTCAGTCTGAAGAGCCTGAGACCAAACCTTTTGGATTGCTTCTCGCCACTGCCGCTGCCACCACTTCCTTCTTTCTTTTTGGTCAGAGTGTCAGTTTTATAAGGAAAAGAAGTGATGCTTTTGCTCTTTTCAGCGGGCTCTTGAGGCGGCGGTTGCACGACAGGAGGGGAAGTGGGAGGAGGGGGATGGGGGTATGACGGCGGTTCTCCTCGATGCTCCTTAGCTGACGTGCTTGGTGGAGTTTCCCCACTCTTGTGATCCTTGGGCGGCTTACTTTGATAAGAATCTCCTCTGTGCTCCTTTGGTGACTTGGTACTGTGAAGTCTGGACGAGTCTTCGCGATAGGAGTTGTATGAGTCATTGTGATTCTTACGAGGAGGCCTCTCTCTCAGGCAGCCAGGTGTAGATGGTGTTACATTACCAGACGGAGGTGAAGTGCATTGCTGAGGTTGCTGCTGCTGCTGCTGCTGTTGATTTTGTTGTTGTTGCTGCTGCTGTGACGGTAGCGGTGAGCGCTCTTGCAGCCGATCATCCAGGTGATACCACTTGTTGTTGGTTCTGATGAGGGACGGAGTGATAAAGTAGGTCTGGGGGGTGACAATGAAGTAGCCCTCTGGAGTTGGGTAGATCTTCCTCTCTCGCACCAGCATGTTCAGGGTATGTCGCAGAACCTCTGAGCTAGGTGTAGGCACGCCTGCAGGAAAAATATAGATCAGACACAGTTGTAGAACACATTTCATTTAAAACATATTGTGTTAACATCATTAAAAAAGTGAAAAAGACTTTAAAAAAAGGCATATCAAATATAGGTGCACAATTTCACCTAAAGTTGGTTAAAATATAACAAATTGGAACTAAAAAAAACCAAAAAACTGAACTATTGTTTAAACTTTCTGCATCTCCTACGTTTTTTTCATGCTAAATAATTATTTTTTGTAGTAAAATATCAAACAAAAACTAAACTTGACAAATACAGTGTGCATTATGATCTCGCCAGAATTTGAGCTCAGCTTAACTCTGGTTTTAATTTTGCTTGACAATTCATAAATTAATAAATCAATATAAGCTATTAATTTTTTCTCCTCTATTTTTGTTTTTACCATTTTCAAAATATTCAAATAATAGTAATGTAAAGGTTTTTCTTTTTTTTATTCTCTAGAAAATATCTAAATAGTATATGCAGATCTTTTCTGCGCCTCTTTAGAAAATACATTTGAGTTCAACCAAACAAATACACTTTTTCATTTATTGATGATTAACCCAGCTTTTTCATAAATTGACCACAACAGGACACACAAATCCACATTTATTTTTATGTAACACAATGACTTGACATGAAAACCTAAGATTTAAGCTGTATGAAAATAAGGTAATTAATAAGCTAATGATATTTAATCAGTCATCTCAAGAGCTTAGTTTATAAAAATGACCACATAAACATTAAAAGTCCATTTTAAATACAACTATTCATAGCCTTTGTCTAGCATGGCCAGTGTTGCCTGACATTACATCACCCTGTTTTTTTCTACACAGCAATGATGCAACCTATAAGTTCAACTCCTTTCCACGCTGGCATTAAGTAGAGGTTAAGAGGATTTTGAGGGACACATTTCCTTTGAACTTGGTTGTTTCACAGTGGTAAAACCTTTTCAGTGTATGGGTAAAACCTCAGATTTTGAACATTGGGCTTGTTTCAAAGAAAATTACTTTTGTGTTAAAACATTACATGTATTAAAACAAACTACATTTTAAAATGTTATTTTTGGAACAGCGCAAACATTTCGTGATAGCGAAATTAGATTAAAACCTAATCATCCTGCACTTTTAACAAGAGAATATCCACAATTCAGAATAAATCATTTGTTCATCGGCAACGCCACTAATAACAGTACCTGATGAAAACACAGGAGAGGAGGAAGGCAATGCGTTTTTGTGCTTTTTACGCATGTTTGTTGGCATGATATTCAAGTTTAAGACTGCAACAATTTTGTCAACAAAATCAGAAAAAAGTAAAAAATGTTCACCATCATTTCTCAACTTGATATCTTATTATATCTCAGCTTTATTTTTGCGCTAAAAGTCAAAAGATATTCTCTTTTCTATGGTATACACCAGAGAATAGTAGCAAATCTTAAAAGCTGCTCTGAAAATGTAATAATAAAATGGTTACTCGATTATCAAAATAGTTGGCAAATCATTTTCTGTTCTATTCGCTTAACCGTCTAATTGCTTCAGATTTATTCCTGTTGAAAAATAATGCCGTTAGCTTGTTGTTTTATAGGATGACATATTTCAATTTGAAATGAATATTTTGCTTTTTGAACCCGGCTTTTATGTTAGACATGTCTTTACCCGTTAAAATGCTGTTTTATTTTGCTATGCTGCATGTGTTCAAAAAGGTCTTAACATCGGGGACTTTCTTGTTGTTTGTTTTAATTTGTGATGTGTGCCATTTTGTGAAGCACTTGGAACTTCACCGACTGTATGAAAAGCGCTTTGTTATTATTATACAATTAGGCTGAGGTGATTTACCAACAAATCAGAAGACAATAAACCAGGTATATGACACATTCATGGATGTATATAATCACCATTTTAACCTTAGTATTACCGTAACTGATTATTCTCTCACATATGCTTCATTATATATTCATAAATCGTTTTTTGCATGCTTTAGTGCAGTCCCATGTTAAATAAGGAGGTCAAAGGGCGTACCTGGGAAGCTGGCAGTGAGGTGCTCCACCAGAGCCTCCTGGTTGACAGGCTTATGGGCAGAGTTCATAGCAGAGATGGCCAGGCACAAGATCTCCCCCAGCGGGATGAACTGTGACTGGCTGATAGGTGACATACTGATCGGAGACACGTCACCTGCAGGAGGAGGAGGAGGAGGAGGAGGAGGAGGAGGAGGAGGAGGAACGGTTAGATCATGAATGAACAGCAGGCGCAGCGTGTGAAGCTATGATGTAATGGTCAAACGGCAGCAGTTTGCATGCTGCCTCGCTCAGCTCCACCCCTCCTCTCTGTGCTTTCTTACAGCCTCTCTCCCTCCTGTTTCTCGTAGGTTAGCAAAGCGAGGCAGCTGCTGCAGCAACCGTAGTGCAAGATCACCTGATTCCTCCTCGTTCACTTCACATCGTCCCACAAACGCTTGCACTATCAACCCATATATTAACAAAATATGACTGACTTTAGAGCCACATTTAGAGCTTACACACATTCATTCTCTGTTGCCTTTGTTGCATTAAGCTGGCTTTGCTGTCAGCAGTAGTGAGTAGTGAGATCATCCTACAACCAGACGGCCCAGCTTCAAGCCTCCCTGAGAGCAAACATCTGCCCCGCTGAAAGGTTGTAGAGCAACACACCGAATCCATCGCTGCAGCATCTGTGCTGTAGCTGACCCTGTCCTCTGACCTAAATCTGCTGATCGATAGAGAATCACGCGACACAATGAAGAAAAAATATTCCACCACAGCCTCCATCTTTGATTCCTAACCTAACATTGTGTGTCCTGATGTTCACAGATATTCAGAAGAATTATTGCCTCATTGATCACGAGTTTTGTAATTCACCGTCTTCACTTGTTTTACCTGAGCTGCAGTCTGTGCAGGGCCCTGCCTCCTCACCACACTCAGCTGAGTGGTCAGTTAGGCAACACGATGACGTTATCTCTGCTTAGTATCACAGCCCCTTAAGCTTTCTGTGGCTTTACAAAGCTTTACACACATTTATTTTTTCTGTAAACGTGAGAATAGCTGCATCTGCCAGAGAATTGGTCGAAAAAAAATCCTGGTCTTGAGTTCTTATGGTAGAGACTAGTATGGAATAGTAAAGTATAGTATAGGAATGAGGTTGTAGTAGTAATGTTTCACATCCTACGAGAAAGCACTAAAGACAGCAGAGAGATGTGCAAATATTTATATTAAAGGAGACAGAAAAGATCAAATATTCTTGGTAAGGACATGAGTTTGTGATGAGAGATAGCCAAGAAGCCCTTTTTATAATTTCAACCAATGCCAAATATAAATCTGTCACACAATTGGGCACAGAGGTGATGCAACTAACAGTATGAATAAGGAGTAACTATTAGGAACTATAACATATTAAACATAATGGTTTGTATATGGGTAGATTTGCAGGAAATGGAAGAATTTGCTAGGAAGTAAAAAGGTTACACAGAGTTGGACAAACAGAAATATAGAGAAGAATTGTAACATAAGCCAAATGAGTGCCCTACATTGCCTATAACATAAGAACGCTTTACATTAAATCATTTAAGAATATTTGAAATTCTTCTGTTTCTATTTTACCACATTTCATACATTAGAGAAGTAATAAAAGGTGAGTTATCATTTCCTTCTTCTGAACTTTGCCCCCAAATCAAACTGTGTCTTTGCTCTGCGTAGTGAGAGGGAGGAGCTTCTGTAGGTGGGAGTGTCAAAGACTCACCTGGCGCACGATAACTTGGCGGGGACGGAGAGAAATGAGGAGCAGGAGGGGGAGGAAGATGCTGCTTCTGCACACGGATGTCTTTCTCACTACGGGAGAGATTGTGCTCCAGCGGGCGCTCGCTGAGCTCCGAGCTGGGCCAGGCCCGCCGCAGATTGCTGCTGCGGTTCTTCTTCATCGTGACCCCTTTACCAGGTGGCCTTCACCCCTAGGGGCTTGGTGGAATGGGGGGAGAAGGGGGAAGGAAGGAGGGAGGTGGGAAAGGGGGGGTGTGCAGGGGGAGGTCGACCAACCTCAGGCTCAGTGCCTCCCCCGCATCAGTAAGAACGTCCCGCTAGAGCGATCACACACCAGACATGGCAGGAACCAGTGTGCACCTTCACACACATACACACGTCTCATTTACATCCACGAGAAGGCTACAAACGACCGTGTTCGCACTGTGGGGGGTTGTCATCGGCTGCTGGGCTCTCCCAGGCTGATCTGGAGCGATGGCGGCGGAGGTGCAGGTGATTGCGCGAGGCATCACCCTTTCATCGGCATCAGTCCCAGCCACCATTTGTAGCATCCCCATTTGCATGCGTAGGGAGGCACATTACGTAGCCGCTCTGATGTGGGAGGAGGGAGTAGGAGAGAGGTGGGGGGGTAGGGGTAGAGATGAGGGAAATGGGGCATTGGAAGCGAGGAGGACGGTGAGGAGAGATTTCAGTGGAGGTTTTGGGATTTGCTCGTTCCTTTTAGAGTGGAAGGTAACAGGGGAAGGAAGGGAGGGGATGGATGGATGGTCAAATATTCAAAGCTTAAGAGGCCCAGTGTTCGACAATAGCTCAATTCACCACAGGAGTGCTCGGCCGATCCCCGGAAAACAAAAGACCCCACTTAAAAAAAACCACAGAAATAAGAGGCTCCATTCACCCTAACGGGCAGTGAAACCTCAATAGTATGCCAAGCACCGGAGACGCCACGTTCACCTCCATCTTTATCCGATCAAGCACAAGACCCCATCGTCCTTTCGACAACAGCACACCAGGAGAGGGTGGGGAGAAAAAAATGGAGAGCATAGAAATAAATAAATAAAATTCAAGAATAGATATCCACCGTTTCCCGCAATCCAAGGGAAGAAGGTCCCGAGCCTATCGCCGTAGCATCCATTCATTAACAGGGGGGGATGCAAACTCCAGTCAACGGCAAATCTCTTTCAACGCTAATGCTGCAGCTGCTCCCAGCACCTCCAGGAAGGGTGTGTGAGTATGTGTGTGTGTGTACGTGTATGTGTGTGTGTGAGAGAAAGTGTGTATGCGCGCATCCGCCTGCTGCGCGTGATTCTGCGTGAGCATGCATGCGTCTGTGTCTGGGTGATTGAGGCTGAGGGGAGGGGAGGAGAGGATGCAAGAGAGGGAGAGGGAGAGGACATAAGGCAGAGAGGAGAGCAAATATCAACAGCTCTTAACACACACACAAGAAAAAATAAATATTCAGCCCTCAGATGATGTCTGGGGAATATCTCAGTGTCTAAATCTTTGACTGAATTTCCATTCCAATCTTCCTTCCTCTCTGCTTCCCTTACACTCTGCTCTGAAACGGGGCCCCTTAAACTCCCATCCATTGGAGTCTCACCTGAAGCTAAAGATTTAACACGGCCCCAAACTAAATTTGTGTCTTTCTCATCACTGCTGTCCACCGGTCGATTAAGAACTGTGTGGAGCTGTCAGTGAAAAAAGACATACCCCCAAAAGCATCACCTTAATCTCAGAGTGGCAGCTCCTGCAGACTCCTGCTGACTCACATGTGTGGAGTGTGAATGGACGTTTGGAGGGACAGAATAAGGAGCAAAGTGAGAGGGCAGGACGGGCCACGGGTGAGGAGGAGGAGGACGGGGGGGAGGCGGTGTCACAACCAATCTGCTCCAGTTCACTGATACCAAAGAGAAAGAGGAGAGGAAGGAGGGGTGAGGAGGAGGGAGAGCGACACCACGCCAGCCATTTTATTTCTCAGTAGTGCTGCAACAGCCTTTGTTGCCATGACGACGCAAGCCGATGATCTCATAGCTGTTACCTTTGAGCGCTGTCCCGTTAAAGGGCCAGCGACCCAAGATAGGAGCAGACAGACGGCACATAGACGAACACTCAAACCGTCTGTTATTCGGACAGAAAATACTCCTGCAACGCTGCTGAGACATTGACGTCCTCCAGCAGTTATCCTCTGACAACTACAGGACAATCACACCGACCAGAGGAATATATATTTTGAAAAGCCAGATGTCTTGATAGTGGCAAGACATTAAAAATTCTCCATTCTAACATCCTTCATGATCTACTAGATATCCCATTAAAAAAATCCTGCTATCTACAAATATGTGGCAATAAGAGTTTAAACAAATACTTAATAAATTGATTAGTCGACCCACAGTTTTTAAAATAATGTCAATGTAAAATAATTATTAAACGTTTCAGTAATTTTGCAATCAAAATATCTTTATGTTCGACTGATTTCACCTCGCGTCCCAAGATTGATTTTTTGGGGGGGAAATATATATATGAATAACAGCTAACAGAAACAGGATTACTTTGGGCTGTGGGGAACTGTCATGACATTTTTAATTACTTTTTAACAACGGGAAGAAAAGATAACTATCATAATAGATTTAAACAACTTTCTTACCATGTCTTCTAGTGCCAAAGTAATGGCACTTTAACGTTTGCTTAATAGCCAAAACAAAAGCTAAGCAGAGTTGGGCGATATGGAGCAATAACGTTTCATGATATTTCTGACCAAATATATAAATATCCATACTGTTGGATAGAAAACTGGTGTTTCACAAAATATTTACGAGTAATGTATACATATTAACTAAGCAGGTGGTCACTCAGTGAAGAGTCTGAAAAACAATGTTACAGTATAGTAAGGCAGCTAGCAGAAGACAACAATTATACCATATTACAATATCCAAAATGTAAGATGATATCAAATGTCCTGTTTCCATATCGATATTATAATTGCATATTGCCCGGCCCTCAGTTAGTTGTCAGTATATGTTTAAAACCAGAGTATTAGTTGGATTATGATGGAGTAGTCCTGAGCTGTGCCAGTAAAGGATTTGTGGCCTGTTACAACTTCCTTGCAAACAGGACCATTTCTGCCGGTGGTCTGCCCTCCAGTGGAACATTTATGACAGCACATGTTTCCATAGTAAACCCTCTAGACTGAATAAAGAGACAGAAGAGGTTTTGCCACAACAGCCTACATAACACTGCTGACATTAGGATATAAGGCAACAAATCTCTCTCAGCTGCGTTTAACATTTCCCCCAATTCTCTACTGGGACCCTCCCTTTCCTTCCAGTGGAGACCCTGGCTACAGCAGGGAATGCAGTGCCATCGTGTTTTTCTGAACAAATGCTCCACTTTTCCTTCCTTAGGAGCACACACTCCTCCCAGTCTATTGTTCATATCCTGCTCACAAAGTCCCTTAGTTAATCAGATTGAATGTCAGTATTAAAAAACACTCAGTTTCCACACAGTTTGAAATCCACAACTTTGGTCTTTTGGTGTTGTAATCCAGCTGCTTTTTGGCTATCAGCCCTAATCAGACATTCCCAGGCAATTTGGAGGATAATATGCATTATATAAATGTGTAGCAGTCATAATATTAAATGGTTAGTATCAACATGCATTTTACAACACCTTAAAGAAAACTCCAACAATACATTTCTCATGACTATTTATTAATAATGTACAGGTTAGTGTAAGTATAGAATAATATTGGTGTATTAATTAGCACTTATGCATTACATGCCAAATGCTTACCTTTTACACAGTTAATGAACATCCAGTGAAAATGTGTCGAACTAAGTTTGAACTTGTCTTGTAGACTCAAATCTTGACACTAAGCTGTATGCAGCTCATAAAGAGAATACACCCTGCAGTGATTTTAATCTGTATAGAACTATTATTACTTTAGGATATTTTCCATAGAAAATGCATGCTTAAAACTGCTTCAAGTGATCGTAAATAGGAGAAAATGGTTAACGTTTAACTCCTGGTTGAATTCACATGAGGTTACTGGTAAACTAAAGATTGATTATGTTTCCTAATAATGCATTGCAGTGACTAAATTGCAATCTGCGCTAGTTTACAAGTTAATACTTATCCTATCCTTTTTCTTGTAGGGAAATTGGATAACTTATATAAAACAAAATTATATATATATATATATATATAAATCGCATGTGAACCAACTGCATATGCTCTGTTGGTTTTGAGATTATAGTCTGGTGAGTTATTAGCTATAAGACAAACATTCCACAGCTTATCAGTGTTTGCTTTAGTAGTGTCAGTGAAGTAAACCTCACTTTGTCTGACGGAGAGACATAAAAATCACAATCTATTTTAAGATTTAACTTTTGATTATTAAAGCTTTTAAATTCAATACAATCATTATTTATCTGCTCAATGTAGAAATCTGATAACAGAACGGAGCGTTAGAAATGTTTGAACAGTGAGTACAATCTAACATTTACAGTTCAATCTGAACAATTAAGAGTACCACGGGTTGACTTGACAAACAAATTGTTTAATATTTGCAGATACTCAAACACTAACACACCTAAAGGTTTCCTGCATTGTGTATTAGTGTAATGTCGTAAATATAAAAAAACCAGTCTCTTTGCATGTAATATATGAAGGATTTCATTTGTAAAAACTAAATATTAAGCTTAAAGACCCTGTGTTTCTCTCACTCATAAAAGTGTAATAGTATGTTCCCCCCAAAAACACCCCTGGAAATCCTGCTTAATGCCTTTCCAATTCCAGGACAAAAGCATCAAGTCAAATGTAATGACATCAGCTGTGATTGGACCGAGATAAAAGGAGCTTCATATGATGATCAAACAAACAAAAAAGTATTTTCTGTATTTTTGTGTTTTCTCAGCTACTGTAGATGCTGTTCATCAATGACACTGAAGATCTGACGGAGGCTCTATTGTGAGATGCACATAAATAAGGTAATCTATGACATTCTGCATGCTCTCTCATTTGGTGCACACACACACACACACACACACACACACACACACACACACACACACACACACACACACACACACACACACACACACACACACACACACACACACACACACACACACACACACACACACACACCAGTCAGATAAGAAAGGTGGCGAGGACAGTGTGATGTGCGCAGCAGTTGGATTAGACAATACCTCAAGTCGTCCAAACCTGTCCCAGCACATACATGAGTTATAGCCTTGTCAGAAGAACTAGAGTATGAGTGTGGGAATGAATCCCTGTCTTCTCTTCTCTGTGTGACTAAGTCTACCTGATATGAATTAGGTAGGATATAAGGTTAGATGCTGCCTAAACATTCTCTCTTGGGACTAGCTACGACTAGTTTCATGTAAACGTTTTTTTTCTTGACTGAGGGATATAACCTCAGGGGGAGGTATTTTCAATCACGATGATAAAAAGGGAGGTCCTATTAGGTTGAATTCCACTCTTTAGCCAGCTATTAAAAAGGGGTGGAAATCAGCATGAAACAACCAGCAGAGCAAACCGCAGATGAAACTGTCAGAAGCAAAACAGACATAAAGATGCTGTCAAGTATTTTAAAGCACTTCCACATATTGAGTCTTGTCAGGCAGCCTGATTAAGACCCTCAACGAAAAAGGTAGCATTTTTCCTATCTGGTTCTTTGTGACTTGGGCACTTGGTATGCAGGTAACGAAAGCACTAAAGACCTTTTTACAAGAGAGACCGAGGGGAAGACTCTTTGCATTCATCGCAAACAAAGTCTAGCTAGTTATTTTGAACACTTGCAAGTATTTATAAAATATTTTCAATTAATACTTCAGAGTCTCCTAGAAGTGTTGGTGTCTCTTTCTAGTTTGTTTTGCAGTTAATTCCAGTAGTAAGGTGCAGAATGTCTGAAATAAGTCTTTACCTATTTTTGTGTGCAGCTATTTTTTTTCTGTTCTGGTATTTTATGATGTAAAAACCTAAGACGTTTGTTCTAAGTATCAAGTCCCAAGTTTAAGTCTTTAGGGAGTTGTCTGTGATACCTGAGAACACAGTTTCTCCTCTTCGTTACTTTAGACTTTTCGTGTCCAAGTTTAACGTGTCTCTGTACAGAAATATTCACAGTATTACATCAATGCAAAATGGCCCACCAGAGTTCAGAAATCGGGTTATGTCGTATCATTCTGATAAATTACACTGCTATAGGCAAAGATTTTCAGGGTAAATTACATGTAATTATTGCCACTCCTCACTCTCAAAACCTGCTTTTTCTTCTAATGTGTGCAACTTATTTGTTATACTGTGTTTGGTTACTTGTGGATAAGTCTGCTTTGATGGGCATGTTTTTGTGTCCATGCTGCAAGTCACAGTTCCAATTGAAAGAAAAGAAAAAACCCAGTTTCTAAGAATGTAAATGAGACAACTTCTTTGCAGTTTGAAAACCCTCAAACACATTCATGTTAAAGTGGTAAACAAACCCTCTTATGTGTTTACATTCTACAGTTGGATTGCAGTATCATTTATGTTTCCTACAGACTTGATGAAGATTTTCACAAACCCACCTATGCACTTGATGTCATAGCCTTGTGGTGCTTTGAGGGTCCGCCTGGTCCATCCGTTTCTGAGCACCTGCAGATGAACCTCTTTACCCTGAATCAGCAGCACATGCTCATCTATCCAGCCCAGGAAGAAGATCTCAGTCAGTGCGAGTGTTAGAGCCTTGTTCCAGAAATGCTGCATGTTTACGGCTTTGAAATTAGCGAACACCTCGTAGCCGGTGACGCGTTGCTCTAACTTCGGTGGTGATGATGGGGGGTCCGGTTCATCTTCTCCGCCGAGCTGCGACAGCACCAGAGCCAGAGAGTGCGGAGAGACCAGAAGAAACTTCTCCATTCCTGCTTCAGGCAAAGTTATCGACGGTCCGTATCAAAACAAAACACCGTTTCCTCACTGTTGGACGGTGTATGGACCGCGCATGTCTTACTTTTCTATCCCAAAAGTGCCTGATTATCTCAACTGGTTTACTCATATTTAAAGAAATGAACAACAGAGTAAAATATTACAGGATGGACTTATCCGGAGTTTGCAGAATCATGTTGGAAATAAGCATAATAAGTACACGTGCTCCATGTAAAATCTGGGAAATTAACAACCTGACACGCCGTCCTCTGCAGTCAACTAAACCCGACTATCAAAGAGTATTAGGGACTATTTTCAGCGACAAAGAGGCGAGGACTAGTGCTGCGTTCAAGGACCACACGTAAACTCCTACTTTACACTAAGAAAGATCATCAATGTCAGGCCTGTTTGTTAGAAATTGTGAATGGGTTTTAAAATACCAAACGTTTTGTTGATTTGGTTTGACTAGACAATACTATTACCAACAACAATTGAAAGAAAAATTCAAACAACCGCATAGTATGTGCAGTAGAAACCTAATTTTAACTTTATTGTCCCAAAAGGCGCAATAAAGTGTTGCTTAAAGTAAGAATAATAGTAAAATAAATAACAAATATATCTAAAAGGCATGATCATAGAGGGGAAACATAACCAACATGTTTCTCAAAATCCATTTGAATTCTCTTTCAGCACCTTATAGTGGAAATAAAGTTTACAAATCAACCCTTTATTAATGATTGCTCTACTGTAGAGCTGCAATAATTTGGCTATTATTTGATTGGTCAATTTCCAGACAAATAACGTCTTTGATATTTAAGTTACTGCTAATCAATGCTTTATAAAAGTAATGGCCTAATGCAAACATAATCTAAAAGTAAACATAATACAATCATGAAAGCTAGGAATAATTAGCTTTTCATTGCGTATGCTGTCAATTTTCATCCCAAGACTAAACTCTTAACATCAACCAAAATAAAGAAACTGATTGGATGAACTCTTTATAATATTGTATCCAGGGGGGCTTTGAGTCTGGGTATTTTTAATGGCTGGTGTGTGTAGGTGTTGAGCTGTGAGCATTTGTATCAGTATGTCCTCCAGATACCAGGTGTAAGCCTCTTTTGTGAGAGCTAGTTTAGGTAAAGTGGGATCTGTGCTGGCAGTGAGGGATCGGAGACCGAGTTTTATTTGGCCCAGGGCCTCAGGATCTGCTGGCCCACTTCTTCTTACCTAGAGACATGCCAAATCTGGAGTAATCCTGCCTGTTCACACTCAAAAGAAGTGTGCAAAAGTACACCCTTTACTGTGTTGGTAAAGGTTAACTAGATTTATGAGATATGAACAACAATGGCAAGACTTGATGGAAAGTGAGCAGATACACGACTGTAAGAGCCAAGAACAAAATCATTAACACTGTTGTACAACACGTAATGGAAACTTGTTTTTATTTTTTATGGAAACACAACACCAATCTCACAGTATAACTGCTTACATAATAGTGATGGAATATGAATAAACCAAAAGTTACATTCCTAGCAACAAGTGTATTACATTGACAGGACTTAAAAACGGGATTGTCCAACGACTGAAGTATTTTAACAGCAAAGTGATTTCAGCTATTTTGCTGTAAATATTAGAAAATGTACTCATGAATGAGCAGCACCTGGATTAGTACACAATCAAATTGTTTGTTTCTTCTTTTATAAATCACTAAATGCTGGTGGTTCGGTTTACACATAAAGTTTGATTGTTTGATTCACAGTTCAACAACAGTCCATTGGAAATGATTGTTTAAGAAGTGAATGCATGTAACTGTTGAAGCAATGCGGAAAGGCGTCCTATTTGCCATATCTTAAAAAAAAGAAATACATTACCTACTGTCTATCAAGAAAATGAGAACTTGTGTTCAAGTTTTAAAATGTGCCTCAAATGAAAGCATCTTGTGTGTGGGCTGGCTTTACTCATGCATGCTATATGAAGCCTGGCACTGGCTAATGTAAAGAACACACTCACTGCAACAGTTATTTCAAAGAAATTCATGTAAAGAAAACAAAAAACCACAACATTGAAAATATAATTCTGAGCTTTAAAACCAACCTTACACATAATAGCATAGTAGAGCTTCCTGAATTTGCAACACAAGTGCAGCATTCATTTAGGCTTCATCCAATTTATCAGGTTATTGTTCATCCAATTATTCTTCAACCTTAATGTCAGATGTCACCATAGTGATTTGAGAATGAAAAAAAGACAACAAGGATGTAAAGAAAAGAAGAAACGGGCTTGTAAATTACACTCAATCCCTTTCAAAGTTAAAAAATCTGCTGACTCATAACAAGGTTGATGCTTGAGGGTAGTAAGCCTTTTCCACAGTTTCATGATCAAACACACAGAAGGTCAAACTCCCTATCAAAATGGCTCCCAATAGGTTTCCCTGAAATGTGTATAGTGTAAACAGCTAAGAGGCATCCACTGGTAGAAAGCTGTGAGCTTGGAATTACATGATCAATTACATTTTATCTTTAGATTTCTAATTGTACAATGTTCTTTTATGTTTTTCAACTTACATTAACATTGTTTAAAAAAAAACACCTTTGAGTTTACATTTTTTCAAAACGAGAGTCATACATTTTTTAATGCCTAAAACCTGAATTAACTTTATAATGCCAATCGTAATAAATGTGACTCTGCATCTACTCTCCTAAAAACAGGTAAGCTGATCTTCATTCATACAGTTTAAACTAAAATAATTGACAAACACAACCTTGAGCTTTTTCTTCTGCAGATTAAGGCTGGAGATGTAGAGACATCAAGGAAAAAAATACATCTCTTTGGTCAGCATTGACACTATGCATGGGATTTGTTTCTTTGCATTGAAGCCTGGTGAATAGGAGACAGACTCAAACTCTACTGCCACCTTGTGGTTCACTCGGGTCAGGATGTGCTGGAGCTCCAATTCTTTTCCATATTTGCTGATCATTTCACAAAGGGACTGCATGAACCAGGACCCGGTCGAGGTGTTCCTCCATGAGTAGTAGCCTGCAGACACATCAGAGAAAGACGGTGGATAAATACATAAAGCAAAAATAATATGGTAAGTATACAAAATGGCCTGTGTTTTGGTGTATGAGTATTAACCTGGTGCTGTGGAGAAGGCATACAGGAAGTCAGCTTCCACAGGGATCCTGGTAGTGCCATCCTCTCCGCTGTCTGCTTCAATGCCTGCATCAAGCTCAGTGCCTCTGCAGGCCTAATGTGCCGGACACACACAAAATAAAACTTGGTTAGACACTTTAGAGAAACTAAAGGTTAGTTTGCGCAAGAGGAAAAAGGAAGACAAACTATACAGTACAAAAAGTATAAATACAGTACCTGGACGAAGAAGAGTTTGGGTTTTCCGACCAGTGATTTACAGCGATCGCCTCGGAAAAGTGATGTCAGAAACTTGAGCTCCACTGACCCATCCGTACCAAAGAACACGCCCTCGTCTCCGTGACTCAGCAGGACGCAGACGAATGAGGCGTAAGAGCTGTGGTCTTCGTTTGACGCTAAATAAATCAAAATGTATAGCATTTAATATATTTGGTTCAAGAGGCTTCACAGGCCGTAGGTGAAAACAGAATTACTATTTGTCTGTGTATGTACAAATTTAGTATACAGTCTTCATCAACTTACCAGAAGTTAAAACCTGTACCATCTGATCCACTGACTGGTCGTTGTAAACCTTCGTTTTGTAACCCAACTTTCCGAACACTTTCATCGCATGGGCTGCATCTACATCTGTACCGTTCCGTTGATTCATGCCTTAAAGAAACAAAGAAATTATGGTTGCTTGAACACAATGAAAAAAACATGCCAGGCTTGCTCATATGTAGATTCAACCCTCAGCACAAACTGTATGCACTTAATATTGATTTGTTTTCATATGAATATTTTAAAGTCATTGAACACCCATGATACCCCTGCACAAAGGTCCTTCTAATTATTTTTTCCCATTACACTCTACTCGTGGCGTTCAGATTTATTCACGACAAGCCGTAAAAAACATGTTCTTCCTTCTGTAATTTTTACAATGCCGTTGGCACACAGGTTATGTTGTCTATGAGGCACAGAGGACTATTTTGAGTATGCACAGCCTGCACACAACTGAGCTGTAAAGGTGAGGTTTTTAAGTGCACCCTTTTTTTAATGATTTTATGATGAGTACATGAGCACATGTCTGGCTACCTTACATAAGCCAAATGTCTTCACTCTAGTCAGCCAGCAAACAAAAAGACACCTACACAGGTGTAAATAATAACATGATTGATGGCTGAAAAGGACTTGCTGTCACAGTGTGATGGCTGATTAGAACATTTGAAGTGAATAGCTCCATCGTTAATGTGGTGCCTAACACCTGTGCTATTCCTAGTAAGACATGTCAACAGCTCTTCTTCGGAAAATAGTTGTGAACAAAAGATCACTAAAATATTTGTACATCGTGTATATGGAAATGATAAGAAATTCTTTAATTTGTCTGTATTCAACCTCAATAACGAACTGTATCAATATTCTCTTTAGTTTGTTACTATGGTCACCTGTTTTGTTTGTCAGAGTGAGGTTATGGACCGCAACTAGCCTGCTCTCATGGGCTTATCACATAATTAGGTAATAGTCTTGGAAACATGCGTCGGGGATTACAGAGTACATCTCAAGACATATCTCTGTATGTAATGTATGTGCACAAATCAACCATAACAAGAACATTTTCGAGGTTAAACAGGCGTAACCACTTTTGCCGTTTACGCCACTCAGTCATATGATGTACTTGATGTTGAACATTGTTGACCAAGCAGTCATGTGTACTCAGTTAGTCCTGTTGGACAAGTTTTTAAAACACAAGGCTGACAGCAAATTAAGACCATCATACAGTAACTCTGAAGCTGTATTCGCTTGCATTCGTATCCAAGGTCTTCTCAGAGGCAGACTCTTTCAATAACAGCACATACTGCCCCTCAGCTTTGCAAGCTTACATTGCACAATGCTCATAAAGGGAAAGAAAGTACTAAGGTCAACTCAAGGTTTATACATTATCTTACTACCTACTGTAGACACCAGGCCTTTATACCCTCAGAATTGTTTGCACTGGAATAAATGGAATCCTTGAAGCGCAGACACATATTGACATATGTGTCATTAACCAAAACATAAAATGACACACATGTCAATATCTTTAATGTTTTTCTGTATACTGCCACACTAGAGCAAGACCCCACAATATCAAAGTTACTGAGCCTTGAAATAAATATATAGAATTAACATCCTCAAAAACAGACCATGCTCCACACTACAGTTGGAAGAGGAACTAATCGAACAGTGGCTGTTTGTGTGCAAATCCTACTGCACGTCATGCGAGAACCTGCACTTTCTAATAAACAACTCTAAATAAGCTGCACTGGGAGTTATTGAGTGGTCTAATAAAAAGTCCATGAACAAGGGTAAGTACAACTGCGTGTCTGTTTTCATCATCAATAAAGCCCACTTTATAGAGTCATGTCATTTACTGGAAGAGAAGTAAAAGTAAAGTTTGGGTCCCAAACACACCAATGTTTTCATGAAGGTGAAAGACAAACTACAGCCAATGTCTTATAACTAATAAAATATTCAAGAGTGTACACTTGAGCCAAATGACCTTTGACCTTGGGCTAACTCTAAACATTTCAAAGTGGCACTTCGTTAAATCTTAGTGTTGCTTGTTCTGGACTGCTGGAAAATAACCCTGTACAAGAGAATGAAAGATGGACTAAAAATAGATACTTTGACTTCCTTTTTGCCATAAATTACTTTTTCAAAATAACTGAGAATATATAATCACTATACTTAAAGTGTAACAGATGTTTTGTCAGACTAGAGTTAAAAACACAAGGGCATATATAATTGCAATAAAACAGTAACAAACCCTTGTGTTACCACAGGGCTGGGCCATATGGAGAAAATAAATATTACAATACTTTATATGAAATATCAATATAGCACTGATAATGTAGGGTTGACTATTGATTTGTTTTATTTTTAAAAAATCACATTTTCAGTATATTGCCTAGCCCTAGTCACCATTAGATGCTAATTTTTTTTTAATGATTTCCTAAATGTCTGTTCAAGCGTTTCAGCACTAGGTTAAAAACAAGAAGCTACATGTAACGTGTGTGAACATGTATTCAGGGAAGTTTCATTTTGAATAGGTGTCATTCATAAACAAACTGATCCTGGCCCTGACCAAAAAAAGACTAAATGAAATACCTGTTGTCCTTTCGAAGTTCTTGTTATTGATGATGATGCACTGGCCGATGCATGGGAAGTTCAGACTGTATCTGAAGCTTTGAGCACTGGGCTTGGCGTCCACATCCATAGCGGCAGATGCAGACAAAGACGACTCCGACCTGTAGGAAAACAACACCAGAACAGAAGTCTTTACTTTAACTGGAAGATCACAACACACTATAACTAATGCACGACAAGAAAGAGCCTAGGAGGCATTTAAAGAGTGAGTCACAGGCCTGCATGAGTGATTCACATGAATAACACAATGCTGATACAACTGCAGACTTACAAACAACAGCCAATATTTAATAAACAGCGGGTGAATTGATGCTTATTAGCAGCCTGTAAGGATGCTATATAGAGGTAGTACGGTATCGAGGAAGAGCAGCTTCCTCATCCCTGCCTGCTTTTAAAGGACAACAATGAGCTTCAATAGATACAAATCTAAAAAGCTAATAGTAACTAAACCGTAACTTACTGTTGTCCATCGACACGCTTTGCGTCTGTGGAGTCTTCTCCGGGTCCAGGTCCATTTACCGACATGTTTCTGATTCAGAATATTAACCACACTATGAAATAACACACCCTGTATGATGTGCAGTAAACCCGGCAGGCGGCTAATGCTAATGCTAACTCAGAGCTCAGGCTGTAAACAAAGCTGCTGATGTCATGGAGAGGCGCGCTCACTTTAAGACCCCACGCCTGCCGTGTGAGGGGGCGGGCACATATACACTAACGCCCCCTAATTAGGGGCGGTGCTATTTTATTGTTTAATACTAAGGTCAAATTTGAGGAAAACTGGAAACACTTTCTGATCATTAAGTTGTTTTTACAACTCTTTATTTGTAAATAAAATAAATTAAAGCTGAAAAGAAGAAAAGGGAACACAAGGGCCACACTACTACACATATACAACGTTTTGCTTCATGTTGTGATCATTTAGATTTTTATAAAACATTTTCTAACATACAAACTAATTTAAGTTTTCACCGACTCCTAACACGCCAGGTAAGTAGCCTATTTATTTGCAGTTTCATAGCCTATTCCAGCCAGCAAATACAAAGATGAAACAAAAAATAGCTTAGTAGAGGTTTATCAATGACACACAAGGATTGTTAAACTCAATTTGTTATGCTAAATAATTATAAGAAACTCATAGGGCTTTTATTAAAATTCTGTGTTTTTTTAAAATGTCAATAACAGTAAATGCTAAGATCTTTGAGAGTAGTTGCACACCAAAGTCTTTTAGTTCATTCAAAACCTAAAAATGAATTGTTTCAATGCCTGTCGTTTACTTTTTTTTAAAAACGCCATGACAAAGGAGGAAACACTGGAAGATTATGGGACTGACATCATAGACAGTTGACGCAGGAAGAGGCTGCATTGTCCCGATTATTTTCCTGTTTTCAACTCTGGCAGCTGTTGTAGCTGTAGGTCTCGACTCAGTAAGTTACTCTTCTGATACCCACTTACTATCTTGTGCTTTTTTCTTAACTAATGGTATTTGTTGCAACTTTTTAAGACCTTGTATCTTTTAAAAGGTATTATACAACAACTGATAATAAAAGCAAAGTATTATGTTTATAGGTCGACAAGCATCTTCTGAGTACTTACTACTGTAAGGGCATTAACTTACACTTATTACAAAGACTATTATAAATGGTAGTTTTTGTTTTATTTCACTAAACTCCACGGGTTCTTAAATATAACAAATCCCCAGATAACTGATGTTACTGTCCTAAATGTAGTTTCAAGATAATTTGATGCATAAATGTATCTTTTTTTTTTAAACTAAATGATTGTATTCTCTACTAAAACCATATATTTTCAACCTTGAGTCACAATTGAAATCAGTAGCTGGGTTTTACGAATATGTTATTGAACTGTTCAAAGTGTTTGGCCCAATATAGTAGTGTTGCTATGTCCCAAAACTAAACCTGGACTAATCTGAAGCCCAAAGAGATAACAATCTACCATCTAACAAGTAATACATTTACCAACTACTCTAAGTCATTCTGTAAAAAAAAAAATACAGCAAAAATATACACTTCATTTTCATCCACTTTAATATTGGCAACCTCTAACACAACCCTGCAAAAAAAAAAAAAAAAACTGCATTGAAGGACAAAAAAGATGAAAAGTATGCTCAGTAAACGTAGTCGTTACATTTGTATATTTTTACCAATGTAGATATGTTTTAAATACACTTCACGTTCAGTAGCCAACATCAAAAATTGACATCCCGAGGGTATGATAAATAATGCCATGTAGTTAAGTGCAAGAACACCTTTAGTCAAGTTTTGAGAGCTGTGGGAAGTTGTGGCATTGTGCCAATCTCCACCACGCTGGGCTAAAACAATCTTAGCTGGAAAAATGAAAGGGATCAAAAAAGGTAGAAACTTAAGAAAACAAAACCTCAAATCACACATGAAGGAATGCAGCTATGCCATTAAGAGCCATGGCTAAAAACCAAGATTATTTATACGTTTAAACAGACATGTCAAATCTGTAATGCAAGAGACATTGAGTAACATCAAGCTGTACATTCCTCACACACAGTCTTCATCATGTGTTTGAATGATGTATGAAGCAACATTTAATAACACTAAGGGATGGTTCAAACCTAGCATGGTACACTCTGCTCAGACAATTGAAATGCATCCAATTCTGAGTGAACAACAATGAAAAAGAAAGGAGAAAAACAAAAGCAAAATTGCATCACCTCCATTAGATTCTCTATCAATATAACCAGTTAATATCACAGTTACTTTACAATGTAATATATTTACACAGAAATATTTGCAACATTACGTTTTGTGATCTTCATTTTCAGTGTTCTCCTTTTAAGTACACTTGAATATAAGTGAAATTCAGATTTTTCATCAGACACACAATCCTTCCACTCATGTGACAAACAACAACGGAGACGAGTACAATGACAGAATTCAGTTTTTTGCAATTTCAGCAAACTCACACATTTCATTTTGTGCCAAATGTATATGCAGTGAGGCACTCTTATTGCTGTCTGACTACACTCGCAACACACCACGACTATAATAACTCACATCAAGATTAAAGCTATGATCAATAAGTTTGAAGGAAACCAGGAAGACAAAAACACTTTTCCGTTCACTTCACTATTAATCAAGTCAGTACAAATCTGCACAGCTCTGCTTACATTAATCTCAACTGTTCAAATGTTGAGACTCAGCATTAACTTCAAAAGCAGAGTTTCAACGGTTAATCTTATAGTGAGAGCACACACGTTAGTATGAAAATAAGGGTAGTGTGTGTGAGTGTGAGAATCAAAATAGATTTTATCTTACACATAAGGATTAGAGTCAATCTCATACTCAAGGTGATTCAATCTTACAAGGCTTTTTCTCGGAGTAACGTGGTCAACAACTACACTCTTAAGAAACTTAACATTCTGTTTTAGGTTTAGCAGGCCCCCTTCACACATTTTTAAACTGCCCATTACAGGTCAGGGGGAACGAGATGTTGCGTTGCAGTTTTAGGAGGATTTTTTTACAGGCTCTTGGGGTATCTACAGGACAAAATAATAGGATATTCTCTGTAAAAAAAAATGAAACAACTTCTGGTGGAATGAACAGTATCTCATAGGAACAGGATAAATGTTGAGGGGAATGAAGGGACTTTATGTATAATCTTTAAAATTAATTTGGGAAGTAAAATAATGACAGGAAAAACTACAAAAAGACAGGGTTCTGTATGTTGTTCCGCATTGTGCCATTGGTATTTTTTATAATTCATAGTTTGATTGGTACTTTACATTGTTTTCATTAACGTATAATATTGAACAAAGAAAAATATATTCTATTAAGGTTAATGTGCTACACACTGAAAGGTAGTTATTCTTCCTAAATAAAAAATGGATAGAAAAAAACTTTTATTTTTAAATCTTCTATCGTGAAAAAAGGTTTAAAAAAAATCATATACATCTAGTGACTTGTGTACACCCACTACTATTCTCACGATAACAAAACCAGTCTTAATCGTGCCAAAATATGAGTGGCTTTATCATAATGTACTACTTTCACATTTCTTCACCATGTATTTGAGAGTGGGTTTGAGGGATATCAGGGAATCACAAACACATTTTGAAATGGATTACTTGAGGGCAACAAAAAGGCTAATGTGTAGATATAGTTTAACACTTGGGTTAAACAACATTTCTCACTTTTGCCTGTGCCACTAGAACCCATGCATCGATGCATTTGATCTGGGCTGAAATTGCTATGCTCAATATTTACTGTATGAACTATTTAAACATTGGGAATGAATACACGTTGACTCAAGGTGGTGCTGTGCTGGGGAAGTTGCAATACATTAATTGCAAAAGTAGTCAGAATAAGGAGCTCACAACATCAACAAGAACATGAATAACATGCTAGGGAGTAGCTCTCTCTTTG
The DNA here is from genome assembly GCF_036324505.1 of Eleginops maclovinus. Taxonomy (NCBI): domain Eukaryota; kingdom Metazoa; phylum Chordata; class Actinopteri; order Perciformes; family Eleginopidae; genus Eleginops; species Eleginops maclovinus. The sequence goes on from NC_086353.1 coordinate 7,541,026, forward strand.
TGAGAAAACCTTGTATAGATCTCATCTGGATGATTTATGCCTTTAAAGAAAGGGCTTTTAAAGGAAAAATGCATAATAGCATGAACCAGAATAACTTGCTGCCAAAAGCAACATGAAGGCTGTACCAAAGAACCTAGGACTGAGAACAAACAGCAGGCCAACCAAGATAAACATCATGTGTTAGAGAGGCAGTGAGAAGGACATCTGAAAACTAATCACCTGCAATGTGACAACAATGCCACGATGTGCATGGTATCTACGAGGGGGAAGATGCTCTTAACCCTGAGCCAATCACTGCTGGAAAAATCAGTTGACGCTACAGACATTGAAGATTGGTTAATGTCAGGCTTGATTCTCCACTTAAGCTGATGCTGAAGGTTTGTTCACCACAGAGGAAGACAGGCCGGATCAGAAGATTTCAGGGCACGCGTCCCAGCTGCCTTGTTCCTTCGCCTCCCAGTAACCTCCCTTGTAGACATGCAGGGTTTCTCCGGAGGCAGGGTCGTCTAACTTCTCAAACCACATCGCTTGGTAGTTGTCTGGATGGGCGCCTTAAAAGGAAAAGAAAACAAGCATTTATAAAGAAGCTTTAAAAAAGGGACCCGAGGGGAGGGGTTAAGAAGCCATTGAGCCATGACAACTCATCATGCTTAAATCAAGCAGACATGCTCTCAGATAAGGGATGAAGAGGTATACAAAGTGTACGATCCTTGTCCTTCAGCAGTGTTAATTTTGTTAAAAAAAAACTATGACTATAATGTTTTCTAAGACTAAAACGAGTAGTAGACAAGAAGGCACGGGTGTCTAAATGTAACTGTATCAACATACAATACTGTTGACCAAAACCTTTTTCAATGTAGTTGGGTTAAAAAATAAACCTAAATCTTAATTTTTGTGGACAAATAAAGAGCCGTTTTATTTTTTTCTTTAAATCAGTGGAAATGTTCCCTACCCTGTGGTGTGTGCTCGCCATATCATGACCACATCAGCAGCCCAAAATGAGCACAGTGACTTACCAAAGTTTAAGTAAAAGATGACAACAACAGAACTTGGGAGAAAGAAACAGGCTATATTTGTGCTAAACAAAAATGAACTGAAATAAAATAAAATGCCAACACTTTTAGTCAACCATAACCTAAAAAAAGGACGAGGTTAACTAAATATGATAAAAAACAAGGAAATTTGATACAGGACCAAGACTAAATAAAAACAGCTGAAAGAATGAACCCCAGTCTTTAGATGCACCTTATCTGAGCCTTAAACAAAGGAGGCAAATTATAGACAAGTATCTGATCAAATCAATACCAATTCCCCATCTGTCCAAGACCACAGTCTACAGAGCACTGACGGACAAATGCTACTCTAAAATATTCAAGTAGCAGGTTTGTGGCAACTCTACAGTAAGCTAGTCTATAAGGTTTCCTAAAAACTACCAACACGGATCTAAAAACATACAAAATAAAATGGATAATGGAAAGCAACGCAGATTTTTCTTGCTTTGGACTTGAGCTCCATAAGCATTAGGACCTTTATTGCCTTCCACTAAGAGAGACCAAGTTGCAAAGGAAGTGAAAGGGAAATGGAAAATAGACGGGATCTCAATCTAGATTATACAAAATACTAGTATATGGGAAATAATTGCACTTCATGTCATCAGAATACTTGCTTTGAAAAGGAACATGTGATGGTCCATAAGGGGCTGAAAATAGAAAAATTAGGGATGAATCTTTGAGAGTTAGGAAATAAAAGAATGGGTATGATCTGAAGAGGATACAAAGAGGCAGCAAATGTAAATGTAAGAAGCTACTTGCATGCAACAGGAGTGAGAGGGGGGGAGTCCTCTGTGTCAGCTTTACACCAGCACAACAAAAAAAGATTTTAATCCACAACTCAAACAGCTTTCAAAATCAACACACATTTGAGTTTTATGTCGTTTTATGAGGTACTTTGTGTAGCATTTCAAGCAATATTTGACATCTAACCAGTGCATAACTACCTATCATAAAAAGGATCTCTGCTTCCAAAGTCCTAGAGTTGTTTGACTATACCATCATTGAAAGAAAAATATACATTTTGGCCACAGAACAGGCGATTTCCAAGCAAAACAATTGGTGGCAGTGTGAAGTATGATGTAGGATGCAATTCCTCTCAGTGCTGGTTTAATCATTTTAACTGACAAATAGTAACAATTTAGTGATGTCAAATTGGTGGCTCGTATTGTATGATCTGTGTAGATCTGTCTACGATGAACATATTTAAAATGCATAATGAGAAAATCTTGAGCGTTTTGTTCCAAGAAGTGTGGGACAAAAAGTTTCTCCTCCGCCATTATCAGCACTTGTTTCAGTAGGTGTCAACTCACTAGTATTGACAAATAACCCTATCAATCTCCCATGGATAAATATGGGTCATGTTTTGTCATTGCCATTAAAATGCTACAAAAGGTACCTTTAAAAGTATATATTATGGTAAGCTGTAGAATGATACTTGCTTTCATCAGAAACCTCACTAGCTTCTGTGCCAGTCTCCAGTGCATCAGCTAAATGGAACAGACATGGATGAACGGATGGTGAAAGTGTTTAAAAGAAGATGTTGAAGACATTTAGTATCTTTCGATGACACACAAACATATTGCACTTGTGTTTTTTGCATCTAGAGTAAAGAAATAGTGTAGATCTAGGGTTAGGGTTAGGACTAAGAGAAGAGTACTTGCTTTTTAAGGGTGAATCATTGATTGAATCCTCAGTGACAGCTTAGGATTGAGACAGAGACAGACAGACAAGGTATTTCAAGACAGACAAAGTGGGAAAAGATGAATGGAAAGTGAAACATTGGAACGAAACATGAGGCAAATAGATAAAATACAAAGCGTATTCCCGTCTTCTTTTTGTTTACCTTCCTCAGGTGTGCTAGCTGCTTTAACAGCCTCCCTCTCTCTTTCTCTGCGTACTATGCGCTGTTTCTCTTCGAGCCTCTGCTTCTCTGCATTAGCCTCATCCCAGCGGCCTTCCTCCATCATCCTCTGGTCAGGGCGTCGTCGACTGTCTGTTGGCGCCACGCCATCTTCAGGCTCATTGAGTGTCAAGGCCAGTGAGGAGAAAAAGTACATGTTCTCGGCTCCCTCTCTGTAAAGTCATCAACAGAAAAGTTAAAAAGCACAAAGCTGCAACAGTTTACAAGCTCCGTCGGTTAACAAGCACTTTCAACTTTCTACAGACTACCAGCACTCACGGTAAAGGGTTCTTCTTCCAGATTTCTTTGGCTTTGAGGGTCTGATAGACAGTCCTCTGTTTGCCTTCAGTGCCGTTCTCGCCTTTACTGCTCTGCATGATCCTGGAGAACTCCATCTTCTCATCCCAGGTTCCTGATAGCACGTAATGCGCCTTTCCATCCTTATCCGTTACTACTCCTGTTACCTGAGAGACACAATCAGCTTTTAATAAAGAACGCTTTTTAAAAAAGGCCAACAGTATGGAGTGCAATGAGACAACTAAAACCAAAGCTGTGCAATTCATTGATACATGTATTAAAAGACATCTAAAGCTAAAGGTTGTGTTGAGCTAGACTACATCATACTGGCTCTATGGTGCTATATAATAAAAGTAAAAAATACATAAACACACCCACCTTTCTTGGTACATCTCTGGAGAAGTAACTGTAGGGAGCAAACTTGAGGTGGCAGCGATCCCCCGTCTTATGGTTCACCACGTCAATCTCCCCTGACTAGAAGAGAAAATGTTGAGAAGTTAAAGGTAAACCCAGTAGAACTTCAACTACAATGTTCTATAAAAGACATCTATGGTATTTATTAATGAGTATTTATGGTGTTTGGTTTAAAATGTACCTGGTCAATCCATAGTTTTCCAACAATGATATTGTGTACTGTTGTAGTGACTTTCTTCCAAGAGTAATGATTCTCACTTTTGTCAAATAAACACTGGATAGAACCTGGAAAATAAGAGAAAGAGTAATGTTAGACATGTTAACCTTCATGGTTAACCTGCTAATATACATATAATTGTCATATTTGATTCCACACACTCACCCAAAGGCATGATGGAGAGATATTTCCCTCTGAACTTGCTGGCCAGGGTGATTTCTTGTCTGAGGGTCCAGCCCTTTTCAGAGAGGGCATGGTGAGCTGCAGCAGGCGGGTGGTGACTCACCTGACAGAGAGGAGAGAGTGAAGAGAAAAGTAAAATCCAAATAATGATCCAGACTATTCAAGCAATTTAACATGCATGCATTAACATCCTTCAAGCGTGTTTATTTTTCCAGTTGGACATACCTGCTCACAGAGGGAGCGGTAGCCACAATCTTTGAGCCGATCGAGCTCAAAGGTTTCTCCCAGCAGAGGATTGAAGGGTTTTCCTGTGCGGTGGACAGTGGTGGAGTAGGAGGAGACTGTAAAAGCTGCCACATAGCACATCTGCTCCAGAGAGCTCTGACATTTAGCAGCCTTATCCAGCAGCTCGTAGTACTCCAGGTCTTCAGAGAGACGTTGCAGCATTGAGAGAGGCTCATTGAAATTCACCTACAAAGTCACAGAGAGAAGAAGTCAGGTTACTTCTGATTCCTCTTAGAGAGAAATACCGACAATAGTACATGATTCTTACAGGCATCGGTATCTTTGAGAGCTCCTTTCCAATGCAGTTCTTCATGATGCTCCACAGATTGAGGTAATAGTTGGGCTTGTCAGGGATACGAGTCCGTCTCTGTTTAACTGGCTCCAGCTCAAGGGGCTGTGGAGACTCTGGGTTTGATGCCAAGGACAGTTCATCAAACTGGAAGAAGAGAAAGATTTAGGGTCAGGGCTTGGCGTGGCATGTTGACAATAAGTAGATAAGACAAGTCATTACAAATCAGAATTTGCTGAAAAACACTAAGTTTACACACATTTACTGATTGATCGTCCATTCCAGTCTCACAGCTGAACCCACTAACATTGCTGCCGGATCTCCTGGCGGACAGAAGAAAAATGAATCTCAAAAGAAAGAAAAAAAAATACAAGAATATACAACAACAAAAAAACACTGACATTTGAAAAAGAAAGTTATTTAACAACCTGTGATACTTGGGGTCAGCAGGGACAGTAATAAACTCTGCTGGGTCTTCCATAGCATCAAAGAACTCATTGTCATCATCCTCGTCACTGGCGTCACCTTTTCCGGAAACACCACCTATGGTGAAGAGAGGCAGTGGAGGAACAAATGATTAATGGCTCCACTTGCCTCAGTTGATTGACTCAGGTGCGATACACAGCAGGCTTACTTTTAGTATCATCAGAGCCAGACGTTCAGGTGTAGATTTAAGCCTTACCTTTGTTACCTAAGGCTGGATTGCTGAATGAAGAGGGGAGAACTGTAGCTCCTCTGAAAGCTCTTTCCAGGTGATTGTGTTGTTTGGCCAGCTGCTCCAGAGTCTCCTCCAGACGTATCCTCTGGTCTCTCTCACTGTGTAAGGCCTTCTGCCAGCGCTTACTGTGGCTCTGGGCCAGGGAGAGGAAGTCTCTACATGCCTTGGGGAACAAGAGCGACATTTCAGCAAAGGATTCAGCAACAATGTTGGGAGTCCATCTGCAAATTAACACTGTGCTGACTTACATTAATCATGGCATTAGAGGTGATTCTGAACAGCGTGGCTCTCTCTGTAACTTGTTTCATCTTGTCTCCCATGTCCCCGCTGACACGAAGCGCCTCCAGTTCTGACAAAGACCTGTATGTGTGGAAATAAAAAACAAAAAAACAAAATTAAAGATCAGTGTGTTTTTCATACAATGCAATCAGTACTTGCTCTGTCTGATAATTGATACCTTTGTAGGGCAGACCCATGCTTCACAATGAGATCATTGCAGGTGTTGAGGTCCTCCACCTTGCTGCCCAGTGTGCGTAGTGTTGACTGGATTTCTAAGTTACGGCAGCCTCCACCCTGTCCTGAAGAGGGGGGCACTGCAGGACATTCGTCACCTGAGTCATCTGACGGAGAGAACAGGGAGGATAATAGGACTCAAAAAAATAATGATGAAAGAAAATGCTTTACCCACGAAGAATGACAAGCATTTCTGCTAGACTGAAATGTTGCTGTCTTTTTGTCTGAGTTTTTATTCAACGTCTCCTGTAGTCTCCAACGGATTTGTTTTTCCTCTTACCAGACTCAGCCTGCATGTGGACGGCCTTTGCTTTGGCAAGCTCCAGAGCTGTGATCCATCGCTGCCGCTCTACTTCTGAGCTTGCCTTCAAGTGGTAGGTCTGTGCACCTCCGTTAGAGATGACAAAATTGCACGAGTCCTCCACAGCAATATTGGCTGTGGCCAAGTTGATGGTGCCTCTGCACGTGTGACCCATCTCTGCCTGGGTCCTGGAGACAAACAGAACAAAGAAAGGTTAAATACTGATGTTTTAAATCCGTTTCATTCCATAGAAAAATAATAATGTTTTCTTCTGAGGCAACTTTACATTTCCTTCAAATTGTGCAATCAGAGTTCTGCATAAAGGCTATTAAGTGCACTTCTCATTTCAGTGATCTCTAAAAGTTAAAAGAAAATAACCTTATGTTACTGCCGGAAAAAGTGGTTGTATAAATGTCATATATATTCCCCATCCCTATGTTAAACTTAACACACAACCTTTTTTCTCAGGATCCACCTTGGCTTCCTTTTGAGCCATGGAAAACCCATCAGGGAAAACCCTTTCATTTCATAACATTTGATTACAAAATAAGCCTGTAGTGTAACATACCTGTAGTAGGACAGCAGTCCATTGCTCAGAACAAACCAGCGTCTCTGGTAACCTTTAATGTAGTTAGTCCATTTAAAGAGCCAACCCTTGTATGTGTCTCCAGGGGTCGGAGTAGGGGGCTTTGGCTCCGACATCACGACAGCCTGTGCTTTCACTGGGTGAAGTTATAGCCTGTTAAAAGGAAGAAAAAAAAACGTATCAAGATTTGCATTGATATTTATTATTTGTTGGGCATGATAATGCTCAGTATGTCCAATGCATATCTGAAATGTATGAATAAACTGGCTTATGAAGTCTACAGACACTATCATCACATCAGTAAATAGCTCATTCATTTCAACAACTTTAGAGTAAAAAGTTAAATGTGTATTTCTACCATGACTTGAATTACATCTTATTATTAGATGCATAATAAGTATGGATGTTTTTGTAAATACTTTTTTGTTAATACACATTCATAAGTATATACAGTAAAATAAAAGCACATAATTATACAATGAATCTATACAGTTTTCGTAGACCGTTTATTTTATGTATTTTTTGCTTTTAATATAATGATCTTGATTATCTTCTATCTAAATACACCTATTATCTGCACTGTAAAGGCTATTATTTACCTTTACAGTGCAGCTTCGTTGTTTTGTTTCTGTCCGTCACGGCTATTTTTGTGTGTGAACATTAAGAGAGTTGCACAAAAAACAAAACGGAATCAAATTCCTTGCATGTATCCACATACGTGGCCAATAAAGTGGCTGACTGTTTCTCAATGTTACAAGAGCTATGGACGTTAGGTAAATAGGCTACATCGAAGCAACCAAAACATAAATCGACAATAGAAAACTGAGCCAATAATCTATAATTACGCTATTATAGTTTGCTCATCGTAAACAGGAACTCTGGAAATTACAACACATTACAAACGCCTCAGTGCTGACATGACTCCCAATAATCTGTTTAGCTAACAGTTAATGGCACTGCGTTGTAACGACATCCCTCAAAGACTGAGAGCAGCCGACAGACATGTTAACACTATTAGCTATTTACAGGATCACTAACAGGTAAACACAGCCGGGACACAGTGAGTGATTCGAGGAACTAAGAGTCATTTGCGAACGTCAAAGCTACTTAAACAGTGTCCGTCACTAAGCTCGCTGCTAGCTACACAACAGGAAGCTGTCAAACAGCCTGACAGACGATGCTAACGATCAATCCCCTCATCTCCGTCCTATATCTTAAGTGACATTAAGACATAATATTACATGACGCTCACCCTTACCGTGCAAGACTTCAGCTGTTAACGGCGTGCATGTCGTGTTGGATGAAGCGATGTTAGCTCGCCAGTGTTAGCTTTGCTAACTACTTTCATGGATGCATTAAGGAGAGCAGCTACTTTGCTACAGGTTATTCATCTTCCTCTTCTTTGGATTTAATGGCAGCTTGCTTCCTGAATGTTGCACTACTGCCCTCTTTTGGTGTTAGATACCTCCTACAGTGTCCAGTTTCTCATATGTTATCATCAGAGCTGTACTTATTTGGAAACTGACAAAGCACTTTTTCCTTTTTCACTTACTAAACTCAAGTAGAATCTGAACTTCAGCTCAGTGGTTAAATAAGTCCTTTTATATCAAGCAATATCACAGTGTAAAATATTATATTAGAACTAAAAGCCCTAATAACATTTTACTTAAATAAATATAATGCAGTTGTGGTTAGTAACACTCTCCTTTTCCCTCTGCTTTGATTTGTCCAAATATTTTACATTCTTCCTCTCTGATAGATACTTCACAAAGTGTTCACAATAATCAGTTATATGCTTACCCCTACTGTTAAAGTGTGCTTTTCAACTTTCTGACAATCCCAAATGTATTATAGGAGTATTTTTAGGCAGGTAAAAGTATGTTTGCCTAATAAAATAATGTGCACACCTCTTCCGCCACTACTGTTGATCAATTTTCTTCTCTGAATTAAACGGGTAAAATAACCATTTTTCTGATCGTGATATTTTTTCATTGAATAACTTTTCCTGAAATGTTGAACAATGGTTTATTTTAATCACCAACTATTGTCTTGAGACTTAGCAAGACAACCTGTTGTAAACACCCCATTTTCAGACAGTCAAGTAAATATTTTTGGAATACATATCTGTAATGTGGGATTATATTGTGTCATTTGCAAATCAAAAGGCCAATATATTATTGATTATATATTATTATAAAATCATATTGATGACCTACTTATATAAATATTTAGACATATTTCATGGATGTATAATTTTAACATAGCAGAGAAGATGTTACTGTTGTTTTATTTGCAATGTGTAATTAAAAAAACATGTTTTGGTTATTGTTTACATCTTTTTTTATAAAAACAGAATTGAATTTGCCATCTACTTTTGCTGCCTAAAACCAGAACCCAATGCATGTTAAATATTTTGATAAATATATCTTGCCTCGTTCATTACTACTGAACCCGTTATAATCCTCATGCCACAAAATGTGCAAAGGCTGTCATTAAACTAAACAAAAGCATTCAAAATTGTTACACAACAAAATTAAGGTTCTCATTAAAACAATATTCTCAACCTGAAGACAATTCCTGTTACTCTTTCACCTTGTAAGTTAGCAACAAAGAAAACAATAAAACATTGATCTAATTTGCCTTAATTTTATTAGACAAATTGTAACTACAACAACAATGATTGTATGAAGTAGGCATAAAATAGGAGCAGTTACTTTACCTAAAACATCTTATGTGTATGTCTATGTATGTGTCAGTGTGTGTTTATGACGAGATATTTGCTCATCCCCCAGACTTATTTGGTGATGTTATTTGCATTCATACTTTTCCCACTCCCACTAAGCACAAGATAAGGTGTTTTCTGAGATTTCTGCTTCTCCTGAAGCAAAGCCACCGTCCCCAGAGGAGTATCACTGCTGCTCATCTTCTTTAGCAGGGCCTCTTCCTCCAGCTTTTTCATCCTCCTCTCGGTCTTCATTTTTCCAGACCCTTTCCCGTGGAATCGATGTGAAAGCTGCCTGAAAGCTTCTTTTGGAGTGAGTCTCCGCCCAGATTCATCAACATACTCAATCTTGACCTCAGGCTTATAGCTGTCTTTATCCTTGAAATCTTGAGCGAAGCCTCTATATTCTTCTCTGCGACTATACTTGTCATCGAAGCCCATCTTGTCCTCAATGCAGTAGTTGTCATTTGGCAAGGCGCCTTTTGTTGCTCGGACACGGGATATCTTCTGCATTTCAGTGTCCAACAGACCTTTGTTTTTGCACAAATGCAAAGCAGCAGCAAGCCCTGAGTTGACAATGGGCTCCTCATCCAAAATGGTGGCAGAGGCTGTGGTGAAGTCTGGCTGTTTCAGCTCTTCATCCAAGTTCACTGTGCTCCATCCAACATTCTCATCCATGTCCGAGTCTGGGTCTCCAGCATCATCTTTCTCTTCTTTCTCCTCAAAGTCCATAATGTCCTCTTGGTCTTCTCTGTTGCCCGAGAGCCCATAAGTTGGAATATCACCCAGAGTTCTGCAAAACTCTGAGATGTCGTTGAAAACAATGTTATTCTTTCTCTCAGGATCATCGTCAGGACTGACTTTATCAAGCTCTTTGATCTTCTCAGCCACCTTCTCCCCAGAGTCTTTGAGTAGCTGCCTTTGCCTCAGCTTCCTCTGCTTCTCCAGTTGTTTCTGCAGCTCTTGCTCTGCCTCATCCTCCTCAATTACAGCTGGCTCTGGAGGTGTAAAGTCGTCATCATCACTAATGTCCATTTCAGCCATCCTAACATCATCAGATAACAGCGGGATATCATGGGACAGTTTGACCGGCTCCTCCACCTTTACTTCCTCACTTTCTTCTTCCAGCCGTTTGCGGCCGCGACCACGTGCCCTGGAGCCAAAATCTGTGTTGCGGGTGTCATCGATGGAGAGCTCATCTGCAACTGTCAGCTTGTCCTTCTTCCTGATCTTCCTCACACGCTTTTTTGTCTTCTTAAAGCCTACCATTTCCTGAGGTGTGTAATACTCCGAGGCAATAGAAAGAGCAGGCATCTCCAAAGACTGGGCCTGGTCTCGTAGCGCTTCTCTCATGGCCTGAATCTCCCGCTCTCGCTCCCCGTCAGCAAAGCCCCCTGTATTCAGTCGGAAACTCTTTTTCTTTTCGCCCTCAATTTCCTCATCATACTTTGACAGTACAGTGTGAGGCTTAAACGTGACCATGTCATCCACACTCTCGTCTTCTTCATAGGGCTTGTATTCAGGCTTCTTCTTTTTTAACTCCACATTCTTTTCTGCATGTTCCTTGTCCACAAGTCCAACATTTACAAGCACATCTTCTTCCTCTTCAAGCACACCTTTGTCTTGTAGAGTCAGGATGACTGTCTGACCCTCATTAAAGGAATCCACCTTGTGCTGCACTTTGAGTCCCTTTAGATCTCGGGCTGTGTAGGCATCTTTTTTGCCATGTGCAAACTCCTCCTCCACCAGACTGCTGACACCAAACTCCTCGTCCATCTCCTGCAGAAGTTTGGCTCTTTTCTCTGCCAATTCTTTCTCTTTTGCCATCAGTCTGCTTCTCTCAACCCAGGCAGATGTGTCATCCAGCCAGTCCTCCTCTGCTATGGTCTTGACTTTTCCCAGTTTCAGGTTCTGGATGCGTTTTTCTTTCATAGCAGCAAGCTTTTCTCTCATATCTTTCTGCTTCTTGATGAGAACAGGGTTGATGGTCTCTGCTACCTTTGGATCCTCTTTGGTGCCGAGCTCCTTCTTGGCCGCCTCTAATTCCAGAGGCTTCAAACCCAGCTTGGCTCTGAGTTTGTTTGTCTCCTCGATGCTGAGAGACGCGTCTCCGCTTGCAGACTGAGGGGCAATTTCTGCCTTGCTTTCTTCATATCCAAGATCAACTTTCTCCTTCTTCACCCGTGGCTCCCCGGTGCTCCTCTCACCTTTGCTGCGGCCCTCTCGTCCGCTTCTTTCTCGGGACCTGGAGCGTTTTCGTTTCTCTTTATCCCGAGTCCCATCTCGGTCTGTAGCGTCTCGGTCCTTGTGACGATGTTTCTTATGTTCACGACGGCGCTCTTCCGCATCTTTGTCGCGGCTCTTCTCCTTGTGTTTCTTGGATGACCCCATTATTTCCTTCAACGATTACAGCAGTTGTTAAAAACGATGCTGTTGTGGAAAAAAACGTGTTTGAAACGTTGCTCCTTCGATGACAAGCTCACATTAGCTTTCAATGCTAAGTGGCTAACCGACGACGCAACTCACTCAGTACGGGTGAAAAAAATGATCCTCACAATGAAAATCTGGTATCAATCAACAACGAGTACAGATGTGGAAAAAATACCCACGTAGCTGTGTCGCCTTTACACAACAGTTTAACCACTCAACACCACGGCCAGGCATACAACTTCATATATCGTCAAACAAACAGCGACAGTGTTTCTGTTTCCGGCACTTCCGGTGGTGGAAGACTATCTACAAACTAATGTATACCACCACCTGCTGTATGGGAGTGTACCTATCAGGCCGGGATTATATCCATGAGTTGATGTTGCTGCGTTTTTGGACCTATAAAACGTTGTTATTGATCAATTGTCTTCAACAACAATGAGATATAATCTGTAAAACCTTGACTGCAATATATGAAGTGCCGAGCACCGACGACTCCTTCTCTTTCTCGCTCTCTCTGCATGGTAATGGTAACATTCGTTATCCTACAGTGTAAGCTAACTTAGCAAGCGCAGTTTTAAATAACATGACTTAAAGCCAGTGTTTTAACCTTCTGCGTTTGTCGTTAGCTAATGTTAGTGTCATTTAGTCATGACAGTTTTCAAAACCCTAGTTTGGAGCGATAACGTAATTATCAGCTTGAAGTATAGCTCTGGTCCGCTAGCTAAGATGCTTGTTTGCTTCAACTTTTATCGAGACATTTAAAGTTAGCTCCGTTCTGAGCTGCTGTTCGATGCTAGCTAGCATTAGCGAGGTACCTCAGCAAGCTTGACAACTTTCGCTGCTCGTTAGGGTAAGGTCTTGTGATTGTTTGACCGACACATATAACGCTTAGTGTTGTGGTGTTAAATATTCGACGCAACGTTAAGCAGCGGGTTAGCTGCTGCAGATCGGGGTTATTGCGTGTTGCCATGGCGATTGTGGGACAGAACTAGGTCACAAATGTTAAGCTAGTAAAGTTTCTCTAAGGGTAATAAGCTACATACAATCACACAATCTTAACGTTTGGTTTAGCTAGGATACGTGTAAGTGCTTTAATGGTGATAGCTACACTTTCTGTTAGCTAACATTAGCTGGTGACAGAGAGCTCGCGCTGCTCATTGTTTTCCCCGGGAATCGAAGCGGGCCACACACAAAACCCACCAACGGCTGCTAACGGTAAACTGACATCTCATATAGATAGCTTCCAACAGTTAGTAAGCTATACGGTCAAAGCTGCGTTAATGCGTCAAAGTAGTCATGTTTTCAAGCTGGTTGTGATTTAAGAGTAAACATTAGCCAAAGTAAAGGCTTATTGAAAGACATTACGCATGTGATGCTTTAATTTAACCTTAAAGCATGTTATGTTAACATAAGCGTCATATCATCTTCTAACGTATGGTGAGTAACATTCATTTGTAATTACTAATAGCCTACTAGCGTTATTGTTGCCATTACAAGATTTGAGTTACAGTTAAAGGTAAAATGTTCTGTTGTTTTTGGGCAAACAACGTCAGTCAGTTGGCTAAACGAAAGTTAAGATTGCTTGAACCCCCATAATTCCCTAAATTACTTTTCTTGTTTGTTCTTTAATGTAGGTTAAGCTTGTGTAATGTGGTTCTAATTATTTGGTCCCATGTGGTGATCAGTATCTCTTTTGTTGTGAAAAAGCTTCTTCCATGACTGTGAAATGTCTTTTTCCTGTTATGTTTTTAATGTGGACTTGTTTAACTTGCCTTTTGTTCTCTGTGGTGACCAGTATACATTTTGTTGTGAATTCCAGCAAGCTGTAAGTGGGTGACATGGCAACAGGAGGCACTCCTTTTGATGACGGTGCAGAAGAGCTGCAAGAGTGGACTATAACCAATGGCAGTCTGGAAGACAGACTCAACAACCTGGTAAGGGCCGACAGAACCTTTTACTACAAAAATCCATGTTGCTCTGTCTTGTCACTATCATCAATGTAATTATATGATATTTTCGATACCTAGATATTCAACTGTCCCTATTCAAGTAAACATTTATAATGAATAGTGCAAATATTTGTTCTGTTCATCAGGACTGGGGTGTTCAGCAGAAGAAAGCTAACCGATCATCAGAGAAAAACAAGAAGAAGCTGTCAGCTGCGGTGGTGGAAAGCCGCCTGACTAATGACATTTCGCCAGAATCCACCCCTGGGGCGGGTCGCAGGAGAGCACGCACCCCTCATTCCTTTCCCCACTTCAAATACTCCACCCAGATGTCTGTCCCAGACCAGGCTGAGCTAGACAAGCTGCGTCAGAGAATCAATTTTACAGACCTGGATGAGGTGAAAAACTGCTACATTTTTATCAGAAATAGTTTCAGTTTTTACATATGTCTCAGGCAAACATAGGCACGAAACGCAAATGAGCGGCAAAGCTAAACATTTCAAGATTCCCTTTTGACTCGTGCCTTTTGTGTATTTTCAAGGACATGGAATAAAATTCCTAATGCTTATCAAACTCTTCAACAAAAAAATGCATACTTTGTTCAGTGGTAAAATGCCAAAGCATTGCCTTGAAGCATCGGCAGGCAGAAAAGAAAAAGCTAAATATATTTTTCATCTAGCCTAGGGTTGGTTGGCTAAACTGCTATTGATTTGAAGCTGGCAGAATGGCAGAACAGAAAAACTTCTTTTAAATGCCCAAATAAATTATCTGACTTTTCTTTTCTTCTGTTACTCAGAGGAGCATTGGCAGTGACTCCCAGGGGCGTGCCACTGCTGCCAACAACCAGAGGCAGCTAGCTGGAGAGAACAAAAAGCCCTACAATTTCGTACCTCTGCATGTGAACACTAACAAAAGCAAGGAGCTGCTCCATCCCTCCTCCTCTGCCCCAGCCACACCAGCTATCACCAAGGAAACCAAGAAGCAGGGCCCAGGACTCAGGGATACTTTAACCCCTCTGGTCCCCAGCAAGGAAGTGCAAAGGTTCAGCCGTGGCAGCACAGAGAGGGGGCCCTTAGCACACAGAGAGTATGGAAGAGGAGAGCCGAGACTAGACAGCAGCCAGGTAACATTGTGTTTGGTTGTTGCCATGGTTTTGTCAGCTCTTACTCTTGTTGAACTGCGACTTGATGCCATGTAGACTGAGGATTGAGACAGACTATGAGGTTTTAGTCAAATCTGGTTACAATATTTTCCAATTTAAGTAGATGCTGAGATACAGTATTAACTTTAAAAGGGAGACATACTGGTGGTGTTTAGGGAGTCACAGTTATAGCTGGTCATAGCAAGTCATTCCATAAGTGTAAAGATATTTCACTATGAAACACAAATCTTATGGTGCTAGATATAAAGTAAGAGGATAAGCAATTATCAGCTAAACAGCCACATATTTTCCTGAGTAGTTGGTAGAGAACAGAAACAGAGCTAAAGGAGATGATTATATTCGTACTTGCATTACTAATTGGCTGAAAAACAACTCAAAATAATAAGACAACATTGCTCCAATTAGCTAGCTGTGTGAATCAAACAGTATGCTAACAAGTTTGCCCTAACTTAATATGTCTTCTCAAGTCAGTGATGACAACTACTGTGCCCCCCGCTGGTAAATCAGGTTTAATTGAACTGATCTTCCTCATAAAGACATTATTTTCACATTTAATGTAAATGAAGCACTTTTCACATCTAAATGTGGCAATGTCTTTGTATCACTTCACTTCTAGCTACTGTGTGAAACCAAAACTAGGATAAAAGTGAGGGAGATGTAGTGCAGCTGAAACTAGGCTGTATTTAGGGCAATTTATAAATATGCCACCCCTGGTGCATAGTGAGTTTTGTGCCCAACCCCTTTCTGCCCTTATTAAGCCCAGTCTGAGCTGTCGCTCCAAATGCTGTCACCTTTCCTTACGTATTCCTCTGTCTCCTTTTCAATTACTTTTTGAAACCCACACCCATACGCCACCCTCCTCTCTCTCTGCCTGGTCTCAGGTGGTGAGCAAACTGGTACAGATCCGGGAGTACATCAGTAAGGCCAGCTCCATGCGGGACGACCTGGTGGAGAAGAACGATGTGCCGGCCAATGTGGAGCGACTCTCCCATCTCATCGACCACCTCAAGGAGCAGGAAAAGTCATATTTACGGTTTCTGCAGAAAATGCTGGTTAGTCTGTCATTTGTTTATTCTCTATATTTTTCAGAATTAGTTCTTGGCATTTCTAAAGCTCTTAGACAGGTAGAGAGGTATACAGCTCTTAGAGGTATACAGCCATTGGAGTGTGAAGCTTGTTTGTTTGCTTATTTATGGTTGAAATGGAACTGGTTTTTGTTGCTATCTTGGCAGCTTGGCTCACATTTATTTTTAAATATGTTAATGTCTCATGTGATGATAAAATGAGGACACTCAGTAGCCGGCTACCTTCCATCCCAGCAGGATGGCTTTCTTAATTGTTTGATATCACTTTGCCTTCACTGGAGCATTCTGAGAAATATGTTGTCGTAATTGCAGGCACTTTTTGCAGGGTTTTGCAAAAGGGAAATCGAAATAATTGCACATTTTTTGCTCCCCATATCCACCCACACTTCAACAGCTTGTACATAAACATTCTCGTATATAGAGCATTTGGAGGAGCTTATTAAGTTTTGAATCATTTACAGTTTTTAGGTTGATACCTGTGAACCGTTGTTGGAAAAATGTTGTACTGCATACCTTCCTTTTCAATTATCATTAAGTCTCTTGTTTTTCCAATATGTCTGTAGACACGGGAGAATGATGAGGATGAGGTGGGGACCCTGGACTCCGCGGTGGGCTCAGGTTCACTTGCTGAGAGCACTTCTCTTAACATTGAGGTCCGATCCTCAGACGCTTCAAATGCAACGGTGTGTACCCTTGCATTAAAACTTTGAATTAGTATAAGGTAATTGCAATTTATGTAAAGAAAGCAATTTGTCTTTGATTAGCTTTTATCGTTGTAAGTTAGATTTATTGGCTGTGTCAGTACCTGATAAGCCTCCTTTACCTTTTTCTGCTGAGTAGTATCGCAGCACTGTTGGTTTTTTGCAGTGTTTGTAATGCAGTGTGGACGGAACCTTTGTAGGGCGGACGGCCAGAAATGGTGCGAGCTGACCAGAAGGAAGAGTTGGAGAATCTGCGTAAGCAGCACGAGCTGCTGAAGAAGATGCTGGAGCAGCAGGAGCAGCTCAGGGCCCTGCAGGGCCGACAGGAAGCACTAATGGCCATGCAGGACAGTGCAGAGCAGGCACTGGCTGTGATTGAAGACACTGGTGAGATACACGGTAACAGACCTATTCAGAGTTGCAGACAAAGGCATACAGTAGCAAAGATAACTTTTCTTCCAAACAGAAATACATTGATGAGAACTCGGTTGATTTCCTTTTAACAAAACAGTTATTGCAAGAACTGATTGTATTAATTGTATTTTCTGTGAAATATTTGTGAGAAATGTATCCACTTAATGTCATATTTCATGCTGAACACATTCACCTGTGTTTCATGCATTTGACATTTGTTGTTGTCATTAGTTGTCACAGAAACGACAGGCAGTGTTTCAGGCCTGAGCATCACATCAGAACTGAATGACGAGTTGAACGATTTGATCCAGCGGTTCCACAACCAGCTGCATGATTCTCAGGTACAGTAGTGGAATATACATTTGGGCAGCCATTGCCTCCTAAAATAAAAGCAGAGGTTTTGCTTTGAACTCTCTTCTGACGTATCTAATGCATATTTAAAAATATATATATGAATAATAACCATTGTTATTCTAAATACGGCATTATGTCACCATGTTAAGCTATTTACTTTGTTCAATTTGTTATTATCTGTTGAGCCCTCCTCTGTTTTCTTGTTCACCCTTAGTTTACCTCTTACTCCACAAGCCATGTCAACATGTACAAATATTTATTTCATCAGGGAAAGTGTTTTAACTGTTAAATAACAAATGTTTAGCTCACGTGTTTCATTACTTATGTGTTGTAGACTAAAGCAGTGCCTGACAACCGTCGGCAGGCAGAGAGCCTTTCCCTCTCCAGAGAGGTGTGCTGGTCCAGGGCTCCCCAGGCTGTTGGTCCACCTCAACACAGGCCTCTCCTCCACTCTGCCTCTGGCCCCCACACTGGCCTAGACATGGGGGCAACAGCTGCCAGTGCCAAACTCACTAAGCTCCAAGAACTCCAAGACAAAAAGCAAACCATGGACAAGATCCTACAGGAGCTGCATTCACTCAGAGACCAGACACTCAACAACAACTCATGTAAGAGTATTTTCAAAGGCTTATTGTAGAGTAATATGTGGCTTTTTTAACTATAAAGTGTAAAAATAAACTGTAAGTGATTCCTTTCAGGTCGTGGCCTGTCAACACAGTGCAGTCTGACTGTGGGAGCGTCATCAGACTGTCCATCTGCTCTCTGCGCCAATGGGGCCTCAGTTTCCATTCCCTTTCATCCTGCACTCACACAACACCACGATGGCTCCAATTCCACAGACAAGCTCAGGTAAACACAAAAACACAAGCAGCTGAATAGGCAGGTCAGATATCAGCAGCAGGGAGTTGTACAGAGTGGGGGGTGGTAAAGTGAAACCTTGACGACAAGCCGACAAGTTTTAGCCTTTGCTAAACATCTTCTCGATCACAACGCCTAGACTTTTATAGGGGTGCTTTTCTGTAGGTGACTTTTCACTTTTTTGACAATTGTATGGCGTAACCTTTATTATGATATAGCCTGCTGCACATTCACATCCAAACTGTTGTTGTTCTATTGTACTCCCTGCAGGAAGCTAAAGGAGGTCCACAAGCGTTTGAATGAACTGCGGGAACTGGTTCAGTACTACGAGCAGACGTCTGATATGATGGTGGATGCAGTCAATGAGAATGTGAAAGAGGATGATGATGAGGAAGAGGAGGAGGAAGATGAGACAGAGGACAGTTCAATGTTTGATGCCATATTTGACTCTGAGCAGGAGAACCGCCAGGCTGTAACCAACATCAGGTGTGTTTTGTTTAAACGAGGATACTTGTATTAATCAATAATAAGTTCAAGGAAGAGTCATAGTATTGTAGCTCATAAAACATTCTTAAGATAGCGTGTGATAAGAAGTCATAGTATAGAATGTGTCAAAATTGTTACATTACACTGAAAGAATTCCAATGGGAGGAGATTGTTTTGTTGTTGTTGTGCTCATGTGTTTATTTCTCCTACTGGCCTCTTGATGTCTAACTAACTCAATTCATCTCCGTAGGAACCCACAGCGCAGCGGGAACTGGACAGACTTGAACAGCCTGACCAACAGGCGCGGTGTGAGGGGCGGCGCCACTAACAACCGTGACGGGAGACTCAACACCGAGTGTGAGATCAACAACCGCTCAGCTGCCAACCTCCGCAGCCTCAACATCCCATCAACCATAGGTACACTCATGCCCGCACAGAACCGCGTTACAGCTGATGGTCATCCCTCTTGTGGCTGTTCTCTGTGTAGTGTTGTATTTTTTCCTTAAAGGTACATGATTAGCATAGATATTTAATGGCGTAAATATATAACAGTCATAACGGTATTCACACTGGCAGAGGCACATTGTGTTCTCCTGTGATATGGTATCTTGTTTTTCCACCACTATTAATAAACATGCTTTTCAGAAACATGTATTGAAAGCGGGATGGAGACCTTATATGACTCTTTACCATCATTTAGAGTGCCAGTACAATAGGGACACCCCCTATAATCAGGTGAAGGATGAGGATGAGGATGAAGATCGTCTCGATAATGAAGAAGGGGCACAGGCTGCCGCTCCAGACAGTGAGGGTTCGGGGTCGAGTCAAAGAAGCAGTCTGGGGAACAACCGAGGTTTTGCCCAGAAGGTTCATCGGCACACAGCGAAGCAGAAACTCCGGCAGCTTCAGGAGCTGGTGGCCATGGTGCAGGTGAGGCCGACACAGAATAAAATGTAATGTTCTGTAGCGGGATGAAGGGGTTTTCTTCGTTGTTGGCAGAATGAAATGGAAGGATGTTAAATATGGTATTTTAAAAATGACTTACTTTGGCAATTTCTATAGGTATAATCAAAACAAATGCTGGGTCATTTTTTTGATTGGTTACCTTTTTATGGGAATGGAAAACACCGTTAAAACAAATAATAAGCCTTAGCCAAGGTCAGTGTTCAACATTAGGTTAGTTGTTTTGAGAGCTACTATTTCTTTGTTTCTGCACTTGAAAAATGTGATGTCTCACCTAATATTGAGCTAATCAAAGTATACATTGTGTGTGTGTCTGTTTCCAGAGTGATGACACTGATGGCACAACAGCTAATGAAGATGAAGCTTTACACCAACAGCCAAATAATACCAGAGCGACTGTGACTAGGTCTCTGGGGGCCGGATCAAAACAGAATCCCAGAGACCTCACTCTGTCCAGCAAAGCCAGGTACAGTATTTAAAGGTCTGAAAGGCTGCCTTTACATTGGTCCCAAAACATTCATTTGACCTACCTGGCAACCTTTCCTTTCCCGCTGTGTGATTTTGGTATTAAATGACATTGCATTGTATCAAAACTTGAATGGACGCAGGGAGAAGCTGTACGAGGAGAAGCTGCGTCAGCAGAAGCACGAGCTGAAGCAGCTCCATGAGGAGCGCCAGAGGCTCATTGAAATCCAGGGCAAGATCCACGACCTGCAGTGGGCTTGCCCTGACATCCAGGTGAGGCATACACTCGCACACAAGCACATACCAACACACACACATAAGCTTATCTATACAAGGATTGGCTGAGCAGTGGAATCAGTATGACAATCAGATAGGAAAACATGTTCTGAAAAAATGTTGTTAATATTGTATATATACAGTGGGGCAAAAAAGTATTTAGTCAGCCACCAATTGTGCAAGTTCTCCCATTTAAAAAGATGAGAGATGCCTGTAATTTTCATCATAGGTACAATCCAGGAAATCACATTGTAGGATTTTTATTGAATTAATTGGTAAATTCCTCGGTAAAATAAGTATTTGGTCACCTACAAACAAGCAAGACTTCTGTATTAATGGCACCTTTTTGAACTCGTTATCAGTATAAAAGACACCTGTCCACAACCTCAAACAGTCATACTCCAAACTCCACTATGGCTAAGACCATGTCCCCCTGCTTAAGCCAGTACATGTGCAGGCCCGTCTGAAGTTTGCTAGAGGGCATTTGGATGATCCAGAAGAGGATTGGGAGAATGTCATATGGTCAGATGAAACCAAAATAGAACTTTTTGGTAAAAACTCAACTCGTCGTGTTTGGAGGAGAAAGAATGCAGAGTTGCATCCAAAGAACACCATACCTGCTGTGAAGCATGGGGGTGGAAACATCATGCTTTGGGGCTGGTTTTCTGCAAAGGGACCAGGACGACTGATCCGTGTAAAGGAAAGAATGAATGGGGCCATGTATCGTGAGATTTTGAGTGAAAACCTCCTTCCATCAGCAAGGGCACTGAAGATGAAGCATGGCTGGGTCTTTCAGCATGACAATGATCCCAAACACACCGCCAGGGCAACGAAGGAGTGGTTTCGTAAGAAGCATTTTAAGGTCCTGGAGTGGCCTAGCCAGTCTCCAGATCTCAACCCCATAGAAAATCTTTGGAGGGAGTTGAAAGTCTGTGTTGCCCAGCGACAGCCCCAAAACATCACTGCTTTAGAGGAGATCTGCATGGAGGAATCGGCCAAAATACCAGCAACAGTGTGTGAACACCTTGTGAAGACTTACAGAAAACGTTTGACCTCTGTCATTGCCAACAAAGGGTATATAACAAAGTATTGAGATGAACTTTTGTTATTGACCAAATACTTATTTTCCACAATCATTTGAAAATTAATTCTTTAAAAATCAGACAATGTGATTTTCTGGATTTTCTTTTCTCATTCTGTCTGTCATAGTTGAGGTATACCTATGATAAAAATTACAGGCCTCTCATCTTTTTAAATGGGAGAACTTGCACAATTGGTGGCTCACTTTGATGGTGGCATACTTTTTTGCCCCACTGTATCTATAAAAGAGCAGTCAGGGGGTGGCCCAAATATCTGCCAATAGAAAACAAAATACACTACATCATCCAAAGTGAACATACTTTCAATAATCATTTTTATAAAACAATTAAAAAAAAGTAAACATGCATGAAAGGATTTATTGTGTAAGACTACATCATTTTACCTTGGGGGTACCTCATAATAAAGTGACACCTACATTTAAATCTGTTTCTTTAGAGGGTCAATTATTATAGGATTTAACACTTTTTGTGGTTACTCCCTAGTCGTCTGTGTCCAGCACCCTGAGTCAGCAGGGCTTACTGAGGAAGGTTCCAGTCGCAGTTTCCACTCCAGCCACTGTCCTGCCCTCCTCTGGACCCAAAACCAACTCAGCTGTGCTCAAACCCACAGCTCCAGAAGCAGCTTCCCCTTCAGTCACTGACAATGAGGTAACATACCCCCCCACGCACACAGGAAGAGCCTTGGCTTCCATTAGTCAGATGTCGGAGGAGATCTGTACTTTCAGAACACCGTTAACAGGCTCTCTCTGGTCCTGTGTTGTCAGCAGCTATGGTCTGAGATGCGTCGCCACCAGATTTTGCGGGAAGAACTGCGTCAGCGCAGAAAGCACCTTGAGTCCTTGATGGCTGAACACCAGAGGCGCAGCGGTCATGGTGACTCCCCCAGGCGGATTGATGACTCAGAAGGCCTAGCTTCACCTTCACAGCCTGTCAGTAGGGATGAAAGGTAGGAGACTCACGGCTCAAGGGACTTATGTTCCATTTGGAGGAGATATTTACAGGTGAACAGCAAAGCCCCAGCAGCAGACACGTTGAACCATGGGAGCTCTCATACTTTCACTAGCTGGGAAATAAAACTGAAAGTTATTCCATAAAATACAATCATTTTCTCCATTAGGACAATGGCTACCTGGGGTTCCACTCCCTGCCACCTAGATGATGATGATGAGGATGACGAGGATGATGATGATGAGGATGAATATCACTCTGAGATCGGTGCAGAGGAGGAAGAGGAGCATGAAGAATGTGCAGAGAGCAGCTCCGATGACGACATCCACATCTACTCATCCAGCAGGAACCAGTGTTCCTACACTAACCGGAAGAATCAAGGAAGGTCCGAACAAGTGAAGCACAGGGAATTGTATTGCTTTTTTTTTTTACCGTGATTTGCTCACATATCTTTTTCTCCTTAGCAACCTGAAGCCCCCTCCAGCCTTCTCAGGTGAAGGCAGTGGGAATCCATCTCTTCAGAACAAGGCTAATGCTAAGCAGCAGCAGCAGCAGTCCAGGATGATGAACCAGTCTGCGAGCAGCCAGCAGGGAGGAACACGGCGACAAGAGAACCTGCGCTGGGCCTCTGAGCTGTCCATCGCTGAGGGCTCGACTCAGTGGCAGGAACAGGTCAGCCAGCTGCAGAGACAGCTGGACTTCAGCACCAGCATGTGTCAGACACTGCTGCAGGACCAGCAGGTTGGTGCGCGCACACACACACACACACACACACACACACACACACACACACACACACACACACACACACACACACACACACACACACACACACACACACACACACACACACACACACACTGGCACTGATATGGATTATGGACACAAGCTTGCACCACATTTGGAGACGTAATGAACAGGTTTAATGAAATTTAAAAAACATAGCTTTTTCTATGCTTTTTGGCATTCATTGAAGGAGGTTTTTTACAACTCCTTCCACTGAAGCTTTTTTCAGAAACTCCATTCTTGGCATTACCCTCATCTTTGACTTGTGTGGGGGTTTTTGGTAGTGGTTCTGTTTTCATGTTTGTACAAAACTTTTTAAAGTTATTTTGTGCACCAGATAGATATATTTCAGGCAACAAAGGAATAGTAATAAAATGACCTGTGTACTTGTTAAGCCTTTGTCTAGGTGCCTTTTGACTTTGTCTTTTGAAACAAAATGAAACCGTTGTTTCAAATAAACAAATTCTCTCGCCTCCCTCCACAGACACTCTCTTATATGTTGCAAACCCTGCTGACGGGTCAGTACAGTGTGTTTCCCAACAACGTGTCCTCACCACAGGTCCACCTGATCATGCACCAGCTCAACCAGTCTTACACCCAGCTGGCCTGGCAGCAAAACAACGTACAAAGGTACAAATAAAAACCATACAATAGTACATCTCTTTATTTATATCAAGCAGTTCCTCTTTTTAAATGTTGGACACTCTCTCAAACTTTTGCTCCAGGCTAAAGCAGGTCCTGAACGACCTCCTCCGCCAGCAGCAGCAGCAGCAGCAGCCGCAGCAGCAGCAGCAGCAGCGGCAGCAGCAGCAGCAGCAGGCTTCCCCTTCAGCAGCAGGTTGGCAGACCCAGAAGCACGGCTCGTCCCAGGAGTCCAGCTCCGGCCCCTCAGCCTCCCCTGGTGGATTCCTCCCCTTCGCATCTAACCTGCAGCCTTCTACCAACAACATGTCCACTGCTGCCTTATCCCCATTCCCTCCCAGTGAGACACATTCATGTACTTTTAGCTCTTGGGATTAGTTCTGTTCAGTCTAGGTTTACATGTGTCTCCTTTCGACCACCTTACTGGTATGAGTCATTTTCATTTGTAAGTACCATAAGTGATAGATTTGAAGCTGCCTAAGATGTGCAGAAATGAAAGGCCAGAAGTCCCCGTTCATGACTTATTGTTTTTTTTGGAACATTAACTTCATAAAGTATATTTTCTTTCTTTTGCTCTGCAGGCTTTAACTTATATCCACTCTTCCCTGCTCCCATGGGCGAGTACCTGCAGAGTGCAGCAAGTCAGCCAAACCCCGACCACCGGAAGCAGCAGCTCGACCCCAACGCCTCCACCAAAACAGAGTATATGAGTTTCCCTCCTCCACTGCAGCGCTCTCCTCTGAACACCACAGCAGAGACGGGGTATATCCATCTGTTTGCATCAATAAACAATTCTACATGTAAACATTATTGTTCATACATTTATTTTCCATGTGACCACTTTAGAGCGTCTGGCTGGCTTAATACGTCATACGTGAACAACACCGTCCAGCATCACCAATCTAATACGGAGCACCAAGACTCTCCCTCCTCCTCCCCCATTTTTGCCAGCCGCCATCCTAGACGTCAAGAATTTGACAGAGCATCACAGGAAAGCTTCAGCAGCATGCCTGACCCTGTTGATCCCACCACCATCACAAAGACCTTTAAGGCCGGACGCAAGGCCTCTGCCCAGGCCAACCTGGCCTCAAGAACCAAGACACCCAACTCTAAGAGCCGCCGCAGGAGGAGCAAAGGGCTCAAGAACACTGAAGGTATCAAGTTGAATTCGCTATTTTATGCTGTAACCAAATGAGGTTTTATGAGTGTGTTTATTTTCTTTTTGTATTTCCCTCAGGCCATGAGAGTGACAGTGTGAGCAGCACTGCAGACTTTGTCCAGGAGAGGGCGGCCCTGTCCCGTCAGAAGGAGCAGAACAAGAGTCTGCTGGACAAGCTGACCCAAGAGAAACTGGACAGCAAATCTAATCTTGGGAGCAAACGAAACGACCTCTCCTCTGGTGCGAATCAGGCCCCCACCCTTCTTGTGTCTGTGTTTCTATTAAATGTGTTAAACACCAGCATTAGACTTTTTTAAGTGCTATTTTCTCCTTAATTGAACATCTTGTCCTTTTGTAATTCTTTTTGCATATTTGTCCTGATCATTTGTTTCGTTTTCATTCTGTGTTAATTGTCTTTGTTGTCACTTTAATTTATCCTACTCACAGCCTATGCTTGGAGGACACCCTTCCTCTCTAACAGAATTGCATGCACAGAAGCCCCAGGTAAACTCACAATGCAAACCCAAGCATCATGCGCTCTTTATTTTGTCACACAAACATCCCATCATCTTCTGCTTTTAGTTTGACCGAAACCACATCTTTTAATTATGAGTACAGACTACCATTGCTTTTACTTGTGTAGGACATTCTATAATTACTAACAAACTGTCAACTATTGTACCTGTAGATGCAAGCAGCGACTTCTCCCTGTTCGAGGCGCTGAGGGAGACCATCTACTCTGAAGTGGCTACTTTAATATCCCAGAATGAGTCCCGTCCACATTTCCTCATTGAGCTCTTCCATGAGCTGCAGCTGCTCAACACAGACTACCTACGGCAGAGGGCTCTGTATTCCCTACAGGTCTGTAGCTGCCGTACAGTATGGATGCATATATCCTCCTTGCACGGCTCGGATCTCAGAATAATCCGTTTGATTTGAGTATAGGGTGAAGTTCCTGCCTGGGTCCTGGGTCAGAAAGGTTTCTTAGCAGAATATCTGCTCAAGTGTCTAAAAGATTAGAAATATATCTGTGATCATCTGTTTCCAGACATAATTAGTACGGTCTGTATCATTCTAAGTGATTAAAAGGTCACCACTGGACCTGCGGGAGACAATGAGAGACAATTAGGAGGAGAAATGAGACTTTTTACACTTAACTCCTTAAGCTGGTGAAGACAATGGGTTTCAAGTTGTAGGATAAAAGCTGGATGAAACGTGAAATGAAAGGTGTCGTAGAAATGATCAGGATGAGACGGAATTCAATTTAACTTGGTGTGAATATGATCTAATGTATTGTAATGTGTAATTGAATGTAACATGTATTTGGCATTAATCTCAGTTAAGCTTATTGAATTTGAGTTAGAAGCCGACTCACTGTAGTTCACTCTTTGTGAGGTTATCTACAAAGTGTCTTTAGTCAGAACTCTAAAGCTCTTATTTGAGCCTGGGCTTGGAAATAAATAAATGTCCCCTTGAGGAATTCCCTTGATGACAACAGTGTCTCTGTGTGTTTGTGGCAGGATATAGTGAGCAGACACCTGTCAGAGAAGAGTGCAGTGGAGGAGCTCCCCCCCCTTGGCCCTGTGGTGTGGGCTGCCGGCTCCCAGTCTGAGCTCACACCCAGTGAGAGTCTGGCCACCAGTGATGCCGTAAGGGACACATTTTTGCTTCCCGGTGTGATGTTCTCACACATTCCTGGTGTTGTTTTTCATTTTAATATTTTTTGTCCCTCCATTTTGAGGCCGATACCACTCCTAAAGTATTTCTCTCTGTCCCTATTGGCACCCTCCCCCTCCTTTTCTTCATTTCAATACATCTGTCATTAGTTTCTCTCAGCCTTGTCTCCTTTCATCCTCCCCCTGCCTTGCCTCTTCTCATCTTTACATGTCCCTCTTCATTCTCTGATTTTAATTTCTCTCCCCCCATCTTCATTGTCTTTGAATTCAACTTGACAGCATGGCTTCAGAACCTGTCTATAAAAAAAGAATGACCCTCATCTCCCCATGTCTCTGTTGCCACATCAGACATGTGTTCTTTGTTCTCGGGCAAGGTCCCTCGAGTTCTACTAATTGGGTGACAGGTTATTTTTTCTGTCTCGATAATGCCTGTTCAGGAGTGATGGATGATCTGTCATTTTCTATGTTAAAGAATGGCAAGAGAAGTCTGAAAAATCTCTTCCCTCTATAGTCATCCATTCTGATATGAACCCAACAGTTTGGGGTCAGTCAGTTATATGTTGCAGGTGCCTAATACAGAATGTTCTACTTTTGCAGGAGGTGGTGGAGAAAAACCTGAGGCTCACACAGGACAGGATGAAGAAAAGGGATGATGCAGAATCTGTGGGCAATGACAGCAACATGTCAACCTCCTCCAACCTCGAGCCATTTGCTAACGATGACCTGGGTACGGCTATGCATGTAGAAAGTATTTTGGGGCTGAAGCTTTACTTATCTGAAACTGTTTCCACATCTGGTTATTCTACTGAAGTGCTTTCAACTAAATAAACCAGTTTACACCTCGGGATAGACAACACATGTTCAAAGTAAAGAAACCTACCTTTCAGAAAAGGTTTGTTGGTGAACATCAGCGACACAGATGAGGAGTGACGGTGGAGGATTAGGAGCTGGCATACCTGGTTTGATCCGGTCGTGTAAACCTGGTTAGAGAGGCATTAATATCAGTTACTGCCTCCTCTCTCTCGCCTCATTGATTTTGAACTTTTGTATCCCTTTTCTGTCTCTTTTTTTCGCTCTACTTTCTTTTCTGCTCTGATAGGCAACACAGTGATTCATTTAGACAAAGCTCTGGCCAGGATTAGGGAGTATGAGCGCATGAAGCTTAAAGCTGAGTTTAACCCCTGCAACGGCAGTTCTGCGGGTGCAGGTGAACTCTCAGTTGCTGAACAACCTTCCGCTACCCTTGCTGCCCCACTGGAAGGTACCTAATCCTATAGCCTTCCTGAGAACACCACATCCAAAGACCCGTAGCAACACAATCATTGCCTTTTGAATGGCTGTTTAATCTAGCATGAATATTAAATCAAATGATTTGTGTGCAGGAGGTGCAGCTGGTGATGTGCGCTGCCCTCAGATCGACACACAGCAGTTGGACCGGCAGATCAAAGCCATCATGACAGAAGTCATTCCTTTCCTTAAGGTAGGACAACAAATACAGAGCTGCAGGGTGGATTTTGTCATATTTTTACCAGTAGAAAATGAACTTAAATTGAAAAAATGTATTTAATTATTACGTTTAAAAAGTATTCGAGTTGGTAATTAATTGCTAAAAGCTTTAAAAAGGTCAAAAGACTTCTTTACACTGTAAATCTGAACAAATATTAAAGGGTTGAATCACTCTGTAATGTCGATGTTTCTTATTAGGAGAACATGGATGAGGTGTGTTCCCTCCAGCTGTTGACATCTGTGCGGCGCATGGTCCTCACCCTCACCCAACAGAACGATGAAAGCAAAGAGTTTGTCCGCTTCTTCCACAGACAGCTGGGAGGCATACTGCAGGTATCACAATACCCGGCTCCTCAAGGCGACACGAGTGTAAGCAGATCAAATGTACAACAGCTTTCATAACATCTCCACTCTCCCCTCCAGGACTCTCTCAGTAAATTTGTCGGCCGTACTCTGAACGAATGTGGCGAAGATCTTCTGGTGGAGATCTCCGAGATCCTCTTCAATGAACTCGCCTTCTTCAGGCTCATGCAGGATCTGGACAACAGCAGCAGCATCGCCTTGGCAGCCAAACACAAGAATAAGAAGAGGGCGGAGCCATCAACCAGAGCAAGGCACAGTCCCAAGGTGAGCTTTTTCCATCGGTTCAGACTTTGTAGTTTTAGTGAAATAATAAAAGTATGAACAATCCTGCACAGGCATTCGTTTGAGACCGAATGTGACTCTTTGTGTTAATGTGTTCCTCCAATTAGGAAAACACAGTAGCAGGTGCTGACAAATCAATGTCTCCGGCCTACACTGATGAAGACAAGGTCAGTCATTTAAATACCGATAACGAAACGGTCGATACCACTTAGAACCTCCAGTAAGCCGTGCTACAATAATGTCTCTCTTGTTCTTCCAGGACCAGGATGAGGCTGAGCAGGAAGGAGCTACCAGCCTCCAGGAGCTTTACCTGCAGACGGAGATGAAGAACATCAGGAGCAGTGAAGCTTCAGAGGGGGAGGAGGAAGATGAGGACGAGCAGGATGGGCAGGGAATCTGTCTGTCAATCAGTAAGGGGAAATAAAAAAATATAACAGCCCCTTTGGTAAAGCCCAAAATCCAGTCAAATCTGATATTTGAATGTTATTATTATTATTCCCTTTCCCTGTTTTTATCCTGTATATGCCAGGATGCCAAACTCCCAGACTTATTTACTAAAAATCAACTCAAGAATTTTAATTTATTTATCCATCACTGTCAGAGAAATTGACAAAAATGTTCAATCAGGATGTAATATCAGTAGTGTCGTTTAACATTTTAGCAGGAATTAAGTAAAAGTCGCTATCAAATGCTAAAACAGACTGCATTATGGATTATAAAATCAAAATATGGTCAAATTGTTTACATTTAATAATCTATTGCTGTAAATACACATGCTTGCCTGCATTACCTCACACATTTGCCTGTGCTGTGTTGTGACTCTCAGGTCTTTCCAAAGCAGAGACTCAGGCTCTGACAAACTACGGCAGTGGGGAGGATGAGAATGAAGAGGACGAAATCGAGGAGTTTGAAGCCGGGCCTGTGGATGTCCAGACATCTTTGCAGGCTTCTGCTGATGGACAGGTGGAGCAGGAGGTCAGCGATGCAGTTAGTCATTAAGTTATGGTTGTTTGTAAAAGATATCTCTGATTCTTAAACGCCTGTATTTTCTGTCTGACCCTGTTATTGTGTCATGCTTCAGGGGACGCTGCCCAGCCAAACCCAGGAGCCCCAAGCTGAACACAGGAGTTCAGAGATCGATGATGGTGAGGCGCTTTTGATATTTACAGTGGAAATGTCATTCAAGCTAACAAATAGACAAGCTGGCTTTGTCTGAGAGAGATTTTGTAGATTTAGACTCCTTTTTTTTTAGGCAAATATTAAGATCAGATTTTCATTGTTTTGCAGAAATGAACAACTCAGCTGTGACTGCAGAGCACCATGACATGAAGGAGGGCCAGAGTCCTGAGGAGGAGAGGAAAGATGGGGCAGCTGCTGCCTCAGAAGAACGATCTAATGAAGTCTCCCAGGATAAGGAGTCCAACACTACAAGCAGCCCTGAGTCAGACTCTCCCGTCATGATCAATGTAGATGTAAGTCCAAGGCTTCAGATTATTAAACTAAAAAAAAACACAACTCAGGATATTTATATGTCTCACATTATCAGTCGCCTGGTGTGAACTGATCTGATAAATCTCCTTGGTGCAGGAGATGGGCTCCGGTAACACCAGTCAGAAATCAGACGAGGAAGACTTTGTGAAGGTGGACGACGTACCGCTGCAGCTGACAGTCATGTGTGAGGTGTGTAACAGCTGAAACCAAACACTCACTAAACATTTACTTTGTGATAATTAAATAAGTAAAGGTGTATGATCCACTTCATGATCTGCTGTGTGCTGTATGTCAGGAGGAACTGCAGAAGAGGATAGTGGAGGAGCAGCAGAATAACAACCTGTCAGTAGAGATCCTCAACGGGAACACTGAATCGCTGACGGGGCTGGTGGGAAACCCGCAGGCGCTGAAGGAACCAGGTAAGCATTACAGCTAAGTTTGTGTGCCTACAAACACACCGTTTCTTGTTGCCATATCGATGCTGTTTGTGTCTGTACATTCTGGGTGAGACCCTCTGAGAGCAAAGGATGTGTTCTCCTCTTGTTTTTCAGACACTGTCGGTGCCCAGAGCGTGTAAAGGTTTTTACAGATGTCTCAAAATCTACTATTTTTCTTTTAGCAACACTATGCTTGCACCCTCGATCTGTTCTGAATGTACGATTGTTGATTCTCTATCTGCTAGTTCTAATGAGCAAAGGCTCAAAATATCTGTTACAAGTTAGCTGTGACTCTCGACACACAACGGATAAAACTACACATAATCAACACTTAGTTTATTTTATTCCTGAATGTTTATTGTGATTTCTGGGTGATCTGGGGAGGGGTTGTCTTTATGCTGCTGCTGATTGACAGTTAAGCCTCTGTCTGAATCTTTATAGTCCTGAAACTCCTGTTCAGATTCGCCTTAGTCTACTTGGTTCTGGGATTCAACACGAGTTCTGATCTTTTTTTAAAAATGTTTTATTTGTCTTGGCCTTATTGTTACACTTCTTTTCTGCACTTGATTCCTAATGATAAAGAGATTACAGTAGGATTGAATTTCAGTTGTAGCCAGGCGGATTAGAGCGATTCGTTTCCCCAGCTTCAACATGTTTTCCTTTGTCAGATTTGATTTTTATCCCTGTAAACACATCTTTATATACTGTTCTGTTAATGTTTCGCCTCCATTGATTTCCATGTTATTAAAATATTGACTACAGTAATAAGTTTAATAATAAAATGCTGGAACTTTAAAGAATGTTTTGTACATCAGACGTCCAGACAAATAATCCATTGACAAAATGTTGTTTTTGCAGACATTTCAATGATCTATTTATCATTTGTCCAAGATCCAGCCTTTAAAATGTGACAACTTACTGATTTTCTTTCCCTAAAGATAGTAAACCTAATACTTTCTGGGTAGGGAACATCTGAAGTCATCGTCGCCTCTAGGAAATTGTGGGAAGTGTTTCTCATCATTTTATGGACGACACAAAGTATCAAATAATTGGGAAAATGTTCGTTAAATTTGTCAATGAAAATATCCATTGGATGCGGCCCTGTTGAAAATAATATCTCACATGTTTAAAAACAAACACCAGAAATGCAAGTAGAAACTTAAATTTCAAAATCATTTTATTAACCATCTTTTAAAAATATACACAGTGCAGGACACCTTTGAGGTACATTTGTCAGTATCAGTGTCCATGTGGGGAGACACTACCTGTAAGTTAGTTCTTGATATGTTAACTTGCAACCCGTATAAAATAAAAACTCAAATCAGGGTCACAGTGTGGAGGCACAAGCTGGTGAGTATGGGCTGCATTCGTGGCATCAAACATAACAGAAGTTTGCATTCATTTTATTAACAAGCGTTTTTCTCCGGGCTCCCTACACCCATGTTGAGATTCACATGTACTCATAATGCAAATAACACATTACAGTGAAAAGCATGTGAGGTAAAATATACACACACGAGTTTGATTCGCTCATCTATCAATTTCCCTAAAAAACTAAGGATTAAGTCATTTTAGTAAAGCTTTAAGGAATACTAAATCACCTGGAAAACTAAACATAACGACAAACTTTGGTTTATTTCTTTCTGTGCAAACATTTAAAAAGGAGCAACCTCAACTTCTGACCCGAGATCAGCTGAGCATCACAGCCTCCCCTCTCAGATAGCCACAGAAAGATCTGGGGTCAAGGGTTACCAGGGCATGCAGGGGTTTGGGCAGTTGCGGATGTACGACTCCAGCCTTCCCTCAGACACCTCCATCAGCGTTGTGTACGTCGTCAACTGAGAAACATGAGTTATTTACAGGGGAGCAATTCTGTTTGCGTTTCATTCATAAATGCACATTATTAAAAAGACTCACCTTGTTCAGCATTGGTTTGGTGGAGAGGACATCATACATGGTCTTCATTGTGATATTCTAAGAAAAAAAAAAAAAAGAGACAGATCAAAAAAAGTGTCTCACAGGAATGTGACCAAAATCACAGGACTCGCATGACGGAGCTTTATCATGAGGGACAACTCGCATCCTCTAATCAGAGACATTTCTGTGTCATCAGTCAGTGGTGCAATGCTTCTAAATACCAGTACTTAAGTATTTCTGCCTCATGCAATATTTACATTCTAGACTACTTTTAACTTCACAACACAGAAGCAAAAACATTTTTAATAACTTATTGATTAAAAGTAACCGGCAGTATAGAGTGATGACACTACAAACTTTGTTGAAAAAAAGGTGAGCTTCTACATGATATTTTAAGCATACTACATACTTTGTGAATAAGATACTGTTAATATAAGATTTCTAACATTTTGAGACAATTCTATGACTTTGAAGAATTATGTTTTAAAGCATACTACACTTGGCTTTCCTTTTATGATACAGCATGACATTTTCATTATATACTCTACAATTACTTTTCTAACATGTTTATAGCATACTGTACTTTGATTCTTGTAGGAAATGTATGATTATTTTGTAAAATACAACACAATGACATTTGTTATAACATATATGCAAATAAACAGACATTAAAAAAAAAGGTATGCTATACCAGGACTTCCCCCCCCCCCCTTTTCTCTTTCTTGCTGTGTTTGAAAGCACATCTGAAGATGGACAGGAACAGGCCCCCCTCCCCCTCTCAGTACTCACTGTCTGTGTGGTCTGGTTCATGCACTTCATGGCAGGAGTTCTGCGATCATCCAGGAAGAGAGGCTCCTTCCAGTGATCGTAGTTTGTCTCCAGCACATACCACCGGCCCAGCTTCAGGTCAATCCTGAAATACAATATAGAAATAAAAATAGCTCAACATGTGACATGCAGCTTCACTAAGCAAATGACTTGTGAAATAGTTTAAATCAGATGATCTGAAACCAAAGCGGTCATCAGTTTTTAGTTGAGCAAGTTAAAACAAACTTTGATCCACTGGCACAAAAAACTAGACAAAAAAAAAGATCAGTCCAGAATTCCTGGTAAATTACTGCTACGTTTCATTTCAATTATTGTCCGATACATCTGCATTTATTTTTAATCCAAACATAAGTAGTGATTAAGCATTTCAAATGTACATCTCTCCCCCGGAGAGCCAACATACCGTACAGTCTAAATTAAATGCTCTCCAATCACAGGATAAGCTCCAGTACTCACTCCAGGATATCAATGCTGAGCAGCCTGGAGCGAGTGATGATGCAGCCCTGGCCCGTCTGGTTTCCTCCGAGGATGAAGTACGCTGGAGCCAGCAGCTTGGTCTGAGCCAGGAGAGTTTTGGCTTGCTTGTAGCTTGAACGGGAAAACACTCAATGTTGGTTCATAGCTCAACACAGAAGAGACAGTCAGTCTTTATGGTCAACAAGCCTGGATCCAGAGAAATCATGCTTTAACTATTAGTTCTTTTAAATGATAGCTTTTAAATTCTATTACATAAACATGTGACTATGCCTTCACATTGCAGTGTAATCAGTTAATTGTAAGTGCACTGGTGTCAAGTTTTCTAGTTATATTTAGCTTATTTGTATCAATTGGTTTTAATCTTTGTGTCTTATATAGAGTATAGAATACTATACAACAATCTTGCCTCAAAGACATTAAAGCTTTTTATTTGTTTGTATTTAAAAAGGTTAACCTTTGCACCTTAGATTATAATCATGACTCTCAGCAGACGTACTATAAATAACCAATAGTGTCCTGATTGTGTTAAACTGTTTTCCCACCTCTAAACAGCTAGAACTCAAGATACAAACACTAAGGTGGCCTGTTAGAGGGAAAAGTAACTCTGCAGTGCCAAAAACGTCACAATGAGGAATGAATTTCCCCTCTGTGGGACAAATAAAAAGGTATTCTGAATACCTGTTTGCATTTTCCAGAACTGAGCGAGTGAGGAAGCTCATCCACATCCCATCTCTCTTTCCCAAGATCCACTCCAGGATTCCTGCATGTGAACACATTTAGATGATGACAAGTATTCACAAAACAGAGGCCTCATCTCTAATGCCTGTAAAAAAATAATAACGCTGAGCCAAACAGATAATCACTCACCAATGTATCCTCCATCCAGACTGAAGCGCTCATTCATAGTCAAAGTGAACATGTGCTAGGAAAAGAGAAGATGTGTACACAAATCAGAACCTATATAAATAATGTTTAACGCATTTTAAATCTCAAGGTTTAACACCAACGGACTTACAGGCTTGATGCCAGTCAGCATGCCCACATATCCAGCAAAGTTTGTAGACTTGAAGACGGTCTGATTATTTCTCTTGAAGTTGAGGTTGACCACCAGAGGCTTCAGCTTCTCACTAATGATCCATGACTTGTTTTTCACGTCCCAGCTGAGAAGAGGGATCAGTGCGTCTCATAAGATGTTTTTTTTACAAGACCAAGAATATCAAGCTTAAAATTGTAATTTGTGGGCGTTTACGTACCCCATGAATAATCCAAAATCCAGATTTCTGCCATGGATGAGGTGACCTATAAGAGTGCAAAGCCCAGAAGCATTTCAGTGCCAATATATAATTATTACAGTAGTTTGTAAAATAAGAATTAAGTAGTCAATTCATCAATTTCTCTATTAAAAACACACCATTTTTGTCTTCTGCAACAACTGATGTGCACACAGTGAACACTTCATAGAAGATGTTGAACAAGACGACTTCACCTATATTATAAAAATAAGGAAAAGAAGGGCAGAGGTCAATGGAACATTTTAAAAAGCAGTAACTCACTAGGATGAATGTGTGTTTTCTTACCAAGAGGAACCCCTGAAGCATCTGCAATTCCTTTTATTTCCTCCCCAAAAGGCTCCGGGAGTGTGTCCGCCATAATAGGCTGCAGAACATAACAACACACTGCAGTCATAAAGCCTTCAATAAAATTTAAATATGGCAGTTATTCTAAGGAAAGCCTTTCAGAGAGAAATAACACTCACCAGCGTAAGGTCCACCAGCTCTATCAGCCTCCCACTCGGAACAAAAGCATCAGCCAAGTCTCTGATGGCCTGAATCATGGTGACCAGCTTTAAAGAAGAGATCACATGTTTAAAAAAAATAAGGGATATTTCTGTGAGTGAGATTTAAAAGTACTTAACAGAGCTCTTACATCTGCTTTTTTGTCAGTAATTAGAGCTGTCCATCTCTTTCTGGGCGGTAAGTCGAGGTCCACAGTGTACCAGCTGACAGCTCCATTGAACCTGATTGAAAAAGGAAAAGCTGTCAAACTACTGAAGCATGACGATACAATTGATTACATCCTACTCACAACATCACTGAGCAGACGTGATTTATTTATCGTTTTTTGAATTAACTTGAAATGCAATGCCTGCAGGGGTGCCATGCATCAGCTGAAGGCTTTGAGGCCAGATTTAGTCGACAAGTCACCCAGTTTAATCCAAGTGTAGAAACAAATAGCTCAAAAATAAATTATTTCAATCATCTAGTGGATTATTGCTTTTTGCATTTATACAACAGTAGATCTTATATCATTGTAAATATTAAAATGTTGGACTAACTACTAAATAAAAGCAATTTTAGATGGGTCACTTTATACATTTTAACCATGTATTGGAATCTTTTCTCCCACAGTCTACAGCTATTTGGATATTTTTACCCCGCAGTATCTTCTGATCACAGCTGTTTAATTTGGACTATTAGATTTACGAGGGGCAAGCGAAGGTAGCAGCGTCGCAAGACACCTCCGCGAGTCAAAAAGAGGTACCTAGTTTAACAGTGGACTAATGTTACTTACGTGGGACCCTTTGGTGGATACATGTCTGCCCGACAGTCTTCTGTATACTGTAAACAAAATGTAACATTCATGTAAAAGGTCTCTGTGTGACTTCAGAGTAGAAACCTAAATCAAAGCAACTTGAGTTAAATAACAAATCTAGGTTTTGTCGAATATATATGTTAAATAGGATAATGGTTATGCAGAAATGTCACTTACCGGTGGGATAAATTGTGACGATGCCACGGACAATAAAGTCCCCAAAATAAGAAAATTACAGCAACCCATTTTGGAGGATTTCACTCAATCTGTTGCTTCTTCAGTTCACCGCGGAAGCTGCTACTGTTTACCTCGTGACAGTGACCTGACTTTTATTCAGGAGAGGGGAGACCGAAAGCTCTCAATGGGACATTAAACACCTTTTTTGAAAAATAACCGAATGATTCCACACATGCGTTTTTATCGCTTTTTAAAACATCAAAAAATGTTTATTCTGTTCAACATGAACGCGAGAGGCTGTGACAAAAAGAGTAATCATTGACATAAATACCCCTCAAAACAAATGGTTGCTTCCATGCGGAAGTGAAAATGAATAACATGACCAGTCAGATGGCTGATTGCAATTGTTTTCTCCTGTGACACCTGCATCCAGAGAGTCCTTAAATATACTAGTTTCACGTCTTTTGCTCCTTCAAGTCACTTTACTTTTAATAACACGTTTTTAAGTTCATACAACAGAACATAACATTATACAGTACACAAATAGAACAACAAGAGCCCCGGGTAGCGCTGTAACGTCAGAATTAAAACGAATACTATAAAACATTTACAAAGTGTATTGTTAGCTTATTATTGTTCAAAAACATATGAATTAGTCTTCGCCCGCTTTGGAAAAAAAAACTGGACAACTTTGTTTAACTGCTGAATTTGCATTTATGAATAGAACATTTTGTACTGTGTTGCCACATAGTACAAAATGTGACCAAAAGTGTGAAGTATCTGCAGTCAACATACAGTGCAATTAAGGAGAACAATAATTTAATATATATAGGGTAGAACTTTTATGCTGTTTGGGCAGCAATACAGTATCTACTCTGACAAAGAATTTGTGTCTATTTGGGGATCCTTGTCACGTTTTGGTGTCTTTGAGTCATTCTGTCCGTTCTGACTGTAATATCTCCTCTAAACATCTGAAATTGTTCAATTCAAATAACGGTTTTATCAAACAAATAAATCAAATGACAGTGAAACAGGTTTCAAAAGAAAAGTCCCAAAACCCGTCAGATCATTTATGTAATATTTTGGAGTGGATCACTGTATACCAAACTTTAGGTATTAAGTATTAACAACTTAACAATATAATAATGAATCACCCACAGGGGCATCAGCCTGCAGAACAGGCTATTTTACTATTGATCCTATAAGTTCTTTGGCATATGAGAGAAATACTTTATTGGAATCTTACATGTATGTTTATTTTGCGTTGCTGTATCGGTGCTTTTACTTACTAAATCACTGATACAAAGAATATGTGTATTTATTTACAGCATTTGCCAACAAGTATTCACAATTATTTTATGTCACCATTAGGATGAATTCCATGTAAGCAATACACAAAGACCAAAACAACTAATTTGACCATGTCATTTTATTAAAAATAAAAAATAAACCATGTCACACCAAATGGAAAAAACGTTTAAAAATGAAGACCTTAACAAATACATTTAAAAAGGTGAGTCTTCACTTGCAGTACCTGTCTGCTTTCATTTTGCTTCTCCTGTAAAGAGACGAAAGACATGTTACAGTCATGTTGTGCATTCAATGTATTTTCTGTTAATACAATTAATTCCATGTCTATGTGCCTAATATAGGAATATAATTCACCCTTTCATTAAGCAGATGTGCAGCTCTGTATAGTATTGTTTTTTAAGAAAACACATTTTAGAACATTTCAATGCAACTTGCTATTTTCACATTTAGAAAATGTTTTTTCAAATTTGTTTGTATTAATCCAAACTCAAGTGCCAATCTTTTATTAGCCCAGTAATTCATTGTGGGGGCTTTGATGGATTTTTAATTTACTATATAAATTACATAATTTATGGTATAACTAGAACACCATTAATGAAAACAATGTATAGGCTTCGTCAAAACATAAATGAACAACTCCAGAGTTTGAAAATAAACATTAAATGAGCTTATTTCCACACCTGTCGAGCAATTCTTCGTGAAACTTCCCGTCCGTTCTGGCTTTCTTCAGCTCAGAGGAGTCTTCTTCATTAACCCTGAGTCGTCGATCTTGAAAACTCTGAAACTTTTTCCTGTAAATTACACAGAGACAATAATAAGACTAATACAAAACGATAAGCAAAGACAAATGCCTCAACACCAGAATCCAACACACAGACACCCCCTCAAAATACATAAAATAATACCACCTTATCCTCTTTTGAGAAGTGACAAGAGGCTAACAGCAAAACTAATCCAAACAATAAGCCTGAGTATTCAATGAAGCACAATATTTAAATGTTGAAAGTATCACCTTAATCCTAAAGTTTGATGTCTAATCTGACTACCTGTCACAAATCAACATATATTGTACTCCCATTCAAAAAGTGAAAATGTTTTAACTATTGAAAATGTCAGCGTAATTATATATGCACCAATAGTCACCACTGCGTGAGGACGTTATCCTCTTCCTTTAGTCAGCGTGATGCTTCATGAACATGTGCATAGGACATCTTAAAATAATCTGTTATTGTAATATAAGCAATCTTAACAATGCACTAACATATCTACCATCTAGTGGTGTAACAGACTGAGGCATCCAGTCAGAAACTTCTTTGATATTTAGTCTCTCTGCTCTGCCTGTGTTTTATGATTCCCAGGCTGCACTCCATCCTGAAAGGCATTTTAGACGCTCAACACTACATCAAGACGCAGGCTCAAGGGCAGCTATTATCAACATGTCAACATGATGAGTCCATTTCCCCAGCATTCATCTAAAAGAAATAATAGAGCAGGAACACGATCCAAAGCATGCCAAGCACACAAAAAAATGCTTCAGACATATTGCCTAGAACTTAATAGGCCACAGACGGGCCCGTATATAAAACACTTCCAGCATCGGAAGCTGAAATGTGGTATTGCGTACTTTCTCTTCCAACTCTAACAGGAGACCATCAATTGCATCTTTAAGGGCGCGAGACTGATGAGGCGGTAACTCAACCCTGTCCTCTCACACACGGCGATTTTGTTGTCAAAGTCTTGTCGGTGCTTTCTGATGCAACGTGAAGATAATGGGAAGGATCTCAACATCAATTCTTCCCTCAATCAAAACAAAGTGCTTCAGTACTCATTTCAGAGGAAGGTATACTGCTTAAAGTACAAAACATCAGGCTGCTGCCAAAGTGTAATTACTGATACAATGTGACAACAGCTCAAAGGCAAAAGCCACTTCCAGGGTTTCAAACAGCAGGATAAAGAAATACAAGAGATACTCCATGAGCTGCATTAACATTTTAAATATGAACAAACAACATCTAATAGTACCCATTATCAATTTACCAAAATACTGATGGAAGTATATTTTGATAACTATACATAACTATAACATTTAAAGTACTGTTTCTATGTGGGTCTGTATGTGTGTAGCACTGTATGATAGGGGTGTACAATAGAAACATATATACAGTCTATGTAATATATATAATGTCAATACTTTGTGTAGTGTCAAGCTTGTATAGCTTATCAAGGTGTCCCATTTCACTTGTCTCCGTTATGTGTTATGGTGGTACGTGTATTTTTATTTAAACTTGTGAATAAATAAATGAAATGAAGTCGTGTGTATAAATGGAGAGCAGACACGACTCGCATATCTCATTTTACGCAGACGCTCTGATGGCATGTCATTTAATTAGAATAAATCCCACGAATCCTTGAACAAGATTCAAAGATAATGTTGGAAAAACCTTTGATTGCTTTTGGCAGAGAGGAGGTGGTAATGTGTGAAGCTGCGTGGTTGTACTGTTGGAAGTGGTTCATTTTACTGTAGAGCATCAAAGCTTTATTATGCTTATGACCCCCTTAAAACACATTAATGTCTAACTGCGACCCCTATCAGAAGACTTCCGTTTAGAGGCAAGAAGAGTTAAAAGGTGGAGCAATTCTGGATAAAGACTGTTAATATATTTAAAGTCAACACAACATTTACCGTTCCTCTTGCTCCTGATCCCTTTCTCTTTTCCCCGGGCCTGCCTGGAATATGTATGATGTTTGTTTCCTATTTACAGAGCTAGGGCTTTGTGACTTTATCTGATAGCAACTTCTGATTGGCTCTTATTTCACACTATATGCAGCACAAAGGGTCTACTGAACCTAGCAGAGAATGTCAGGCAGCTTATTAGAAAGTTATATTCAGAAAAAAGCCATCACGGGTTTCTTTCGTTTGTTATTGATTAAGCTGCTTGTGTAAAAGTTAAACAAAGTGGAGGTTACGTACACATAATTAACTTCGCAGGACTTCACGTTGCCCCTGTCCTCTTCTGCAATGTCATCTTTACGCTTGACCTCTCGTTCCACACCTGATCGGATCTGCTTATCATTCAGGTAAAAAACAAAGAGAGAGAAGATTTGCATTAAATATAAACACCTTGAACCTCCAGAGAGAGGTCACGAACATCTACCCCTTCCATCTCAACAGTCGGGACCCCACAGAGATTGCATGCTTAAAACGAAAGGATTAACGTGCAACCTTGTGGAAGAACGGCATTTACACATCACCTTCAGCATCTCGCCCTCCCCTGCTGTCTTGCTCTTGGCTTCGATGTCCCCGCTCTCACTGTAGGAGATGAAACAGCTATTTGCTGCCAGGAGAGCCATTTTACCCTGAAGCAGAACAGAAGGAAAACAGAGGAGAGGGCAGTAGATTAGATAGAATTGCAGTGGGATTGGTGGTTGTGACAGGCATGAAAGGCTGTCTCATTCTTGATGTTAAAGAGTCTCAAGGTTGTGCCGGGCAGGTTGTTTATAGGTTCAACAAAGCATCAAAACGAGCAGTGCGCTAAAGTGATAAGGTAAACGCATTCTGCATAATGAATTCATCGTTCATGACTGAAGCTAAGTGTTATTTTTCTCCAATCTGCCATGAGGCGAGCCGTGAAAGGCAGGTAAAAAAAAAGAGAGTCCCTTTATTCACGATGTGCCTCAACTGCAAAGCAGACGTGTATTTATTTCAACCAATTAAAGTTGTTTGTATGGGAATCCATGGACACCTTTTAAAAATACATTTTAACAAGAGCAGTTCTTAGTGCATTATCTGTATTTACTATCAACTAAAGACTATTTTCATCATCAATCAATCTGCAATTTATTTCACAATTCACATTTGCTTATCAAAAATCATCAAAATACAGATCCCAATTTTTGGGGTATTATTTAACAAATACTCATTTATGACAAGCACTGGTATTAATTGTCAAATTGATGAAGCAAGGAAATGTTTACTTTTTGGCTTGGATAACGACTTAAGTAGCTTAAGTAGCTCTCAAGATGACTGCCCACTAAGCCCCAATTAGTTCATCATATTAGAAAAAGTTTGCAGAATACATTAACATCCATATCCGTATATAAAGTTTAACAGAGAGAAACACACCATAAAGAGCAAGTCATTTAGTATATAGCCCAAAAGTTGACTCCCCCATAACAAATCCCATTTTATAGAGGGCAATATCAAATGGGGGACATGGGTCAGTAGTCATTTAGCAATTACAATTTTGAAGTGGGTTTATTCTAAACAAATGAGCAATATAGTCATCCAAACATTCAAATATAATTTCATCAATGGGGACAAAACACTCATTTACAAGACAGTCCAAAAATATAAATATCTAATGTCCACTGTTTGTTTCTGACCTCATTGATTACCAATTTCCTATCATCTCTCTCTACTGTCTGTATTCAAGTCTTACATCTTTTTATTATCCCATTTTATCTGCTGGGTGAAATCTTTAAATAGGTCCACTCACCTCCTCGAAGACCACCTCCCATTGTTCCCTGGAGCCAATGGCATCAGAGCGGCCCACCACCAGACCATCAGAGTTGATACCCAGGTATTTGCCATACCCAGACTTTAAGGCTATCCTGCAATGGCAAAAATAACCAAATTAACGACGGCAGGATGCTCAAACACTCACTGCCTCAAAAGACGAAACACAAGGCAAATTTGTTTTTGTTTTTCAAGCCGATACACATATTTCTTTATGGCTTTTCAAGAATATTTTGTCTTCATAACAAGAAATGTTTCCTAGTATATCTGTAACACCTTTTACACAACATGAAATACATATTATTTAAACCTTGTGAATTGATATACATTTTGATTTTACATATTCATTGTATTGTAAAGCACCTTTTATAGCAACTTATAAAAGAGAGTTCATTTGAAATCCACAACTGAAGTAATGTCTCCAGAATAAAAGCACCTCCACGAGGACATGGTTAATTACTCTTGTACATTTAATCACAATAAAAATTCCTTGCAAAAGTGAGGCATGACATATAGCACGTTTATTTACCTGGCACCATTCAAAACAAGGCGATTCAAAGTGCTTTACAAAAATTAAAGACATTACGGAATAGTGCAGCGGGAAACATATTATCAAATGGCATTTAAAAACAGTCATTAAAAAGCAAAGACAATAAAATAGACATAAAAACAGCGAATACATCTAAAGGATTATCTGTGGATGTAAATACACCGTTTGTCTTTCTTCCTCACCTTGTGTCTGAGACCTTGATGGCTGTCAACTGTTCTGGAGGGTCAGGTCCTTCATCCTCTAAAAGGTATAAAACCAGGTTTGAGATTTTACGGTTATTATTGCTTTGTCTTTATATTGTTCCATAAAGACACTTTACCTCTTAAATCCAACAATAACGTTGTAACAGGCAGCAAAGTTAAACAATGTTTTAATGCGAGATGTTTGACCCACAACCAAACACTGATCTTTATCATCAGAAACCAAAAAAATGCTTT
Organism: Eleginops maclovinus; assembly: GCF_036324505.1. Taxonomy (NCBI): domain Eukaryota; kingdom Metazoa; phylum Chordata; class Actinopteri; order Perciformes; family Eleginopidae; genus Eleginops; species Eleginops maclovinus. The sequence goes on from NC_086353.1 coordinate 7,584,841, forward strand.
AAAATAAACAATTTACTGTGTAACTTTAATGTGCCATTATCAAAATGAGCCTTCCTCCCATAGTGTAATTACTAAAGACCTGTTTCATGTTTAAGTAATGCATTTATTTGAATTAATAATGCAAAACCTCTGCTTAGCAGTGATGTGTGGATCTGGGTCCATTTCATCAGTCTTACACTTTCGGAATAAGATAAGGAAGGAAGTATTATGTTGCATTGAAATGCTTTCTTTCACACTGAGGTCTCGTGGGTTCCTCATGATTTCACAAAAGTGACATGTCCGTGAGAAGTTCACTTGCAACCTTTAAAATAACTCAAAGTTAAGCTCAATTTGTGTTGCGTCATAGAGGCATCAGGTCAAAGGAGAGCTGAGCCTGCAAGACATTAACAAGAGAAGCATTATTAAAGTAAAGGTAAAATGTGACACAAGCTGCTTCTTCTAAAGGCTGATTATCTTTGAAATATGTCATGTGGCGACCCTTGGAGTGGTTAAGGGAACATCAGCATGTTCCTCTGACCTGAAGATGTGAACACTTCTTTGCAGTGAGATGCTGTATCGTCCACAGCAGGGCTCCCCAGTAGCGAGGAGAAATCTCTAATCTCTCCCTTTATACTGCGAGCTCGTATCCACTTTCATCTCCTATAAATGAGCTTATGTGCATGGAGAGGATGAGGACCTCCTAACGGATTTGGGATGTTTCAATCTCCCAGCCGTTTTCTGTGGTTCTCACAAAACGTGAACTGAATTAATTGTTAGTATTGTTTATTTCCTTGAGGACAACTCCCCCAGAATGCCCAGAGGCAGAAGTGAGTGAAAACTAGCTCCGTCCTTACCCTTAACTCAACCCCTGTTCAGCCTTTTCAGTCTGCTGTCTAGATTTACTACTTCAAAACTTACTGCTTTTGGGACTGAAGGCAAAAGAAGCACTTGCAGCCAACTTACAGTACACGTTCCCTGATAATAAGGGGTTTCAAATTTGTACAACCACAGCATTAGTGGGCACATAAAGGAGTTCTTCATCTATAATGCAGTGAAAGTCTCACTCTTTTGCTGTGCGCTACATATGTCAGTCAGACTCACATTATGGCAGTTCAATACAAACATTCAAATATAAAATGAAAGTTCAATCCAAATAAATGTGTTTGCAACTGACTTTAATTTATATATGAATCTGCAAACTGTTTTCTCCATGATAATTAATCTAGATAGAAATAGATGAACAGGCAGGAGGATATAATGTATTTTAGATTTATCATGGACTCCCCATTTCCATTATTCCCAGCCAATATAAAAAAGTTCTACTGTGCTGAGAAAAAGTGATCAAAGTGAGTGAAAGTCACCAGAGCTGTGCGAGCGACCCGGTGCCTGAGACCGTCTTCTTACCTTTGTGCGGTGCACCAAGTGTGAAGAGCCCGCTGTCCAGGGCATGGATGTACGAGTAGTTCTGCATCTCTATGGCAACCAATCCAGTGATTTCCCCAAAGTTGCTGACGCACCACCAACCACCTGGCAGAGGGACACAGGTGTAATGACACTGGATACTGCTGTGGGCTTTAAAGCCACAGAAGCTTGAACGAGCATTCTTCACTCAGAAAACTCTCTCCTAACATTCAAGGCACTGTTATTATTGGCTGATATGTAGATAAAATAGATAGAATCTGAGGATGAAACCCTCTTTATTAGTCACATACATGCACACAGTGAAATTAGTCCTCTGCATTTAACCCATCCTAGTACAAGGAGCAGTGGGCAGCTATTGTGCAGCGCCCGGGGAGCAATGGGGAGGGGGGATTGGAGGTGTCCGGTGCCTTGCTCAAGGACACCACAGCAGGGCCTAGGAGGTGAACTGGGACCTCTCCAAGTAGCAGTCCACCTTCCATATTTTCAAGTCTGTTCGGGGAGTTGAACCCTACGATTCCCAGTCCAAGCCCCTACTGACTGCTGCTGGAGTGAGATACTGCTAACACAGTGAGATACATTTCTGTATGTATTTGTCCCACCAACACTGCATCAAAAATCTTTGGCTGGCTACATTTGAAACACAAGGTTGCTACACATACCAACAATATCAGGCTTTTCTTCTTCATCTCCCGCTTTTCTCTTCTTATCTTTATTCTTCTTCTTTTTCCTGTGAAAAAAAGGAAAAATGAAACCTCTCAGATGAGCAAATTCATCCATGGAAGATGAATATATTGTCCTTAAGAATACAACTGCAATACTCTTAAAATCAATGACAAATAAGTGATTTATGAATACATTTGTTAAATTAATGATCAAACAAAGTATCAAGCAAGGACCAGAGCTGCAGGACCTTCAGAAAATACTCAATCTTGTTGATCGTAAAGATTAAGTAAACACCAGGCAGAAGAGCACTCAGGAGTGCCTCAAATAAAAACAGAAATGATATAAAGCTAAGATGTGTTGCATTTATATCTATATTTTTCTTCTCCAACTATCCGTTTTTTCTTCACATATTGATAAAAAAAGAGTCAAACTATCGTTAACCTTTATATTTTCACTCAATGAGGCAGCCCTCCGTAAGTTTATGTACTTTTTTGACACTGGAAACGTTTTATTTTCTATGAACAGTTTCTTGGTCTTAACTCTCATGCTATGTCTACTATCATATTTTCTGCATGCTATTATCGAAAGCATGCCATAGCTGAACTCTAGTTGGCATCATGTTTAGACGATATTTCCTTGTAGGCCTATGTACTGAATCTTACGTATGGAGTTGATCTGATGATGTGTGTGTTATCATTATGCAATATTTAGTCTGTATTCGTGGATTTTGACAGACTTGACTTAAACGACCATTTTTTGGTATGCACTTCCGCGACACTACTTGAACTAAGGTTATCTAACTTTACGTTGGATGTTGAACGAACGTTTAAGTTGCTTTTGGATAATAGCGTTATTCAAAATTTAAAAAACATTGATATAGTAGAGTGCCAACAAGTCATACAAGGGGCTAACGTGTTTTTGAGCTAGTTATGTAATGTTGAGCAGCCTTTGTCACCATGCGGATAGTTAAGTTTAAAACTGCTTATTTACATTAACGTGTTAGCATCAGCTAGCTTTAGCTTGGTTTACAAAAACCACAGCTAGCAAGCCATGAGAAACACTGTAGCGAATAATGTGACAAAAGGGAAAAAATACTTACCCTTTTTTAAGACCTTTCAAAACCAATTTGGTTGTTTTTACGTGAGAATATTCAGCCATTGCTTTGCTTAGCTAATGGTTAGCTACTTGCTCCCAGTTCACAACAAGTACGGTGGCCGCAGAGGCACAATCAATTTTATTTTCGAATCTCATCCGACCATTCAGTCCAGATCAATATAAGGTGTGCTCAACCGGAAAAAACCAAGAGACCACTCCAAAAGTTTCTTAAATCTTTATCTCTATATGTATGGCAGCCATTCCAGTGTCTGTTGAATTCCAACACAGAGCCACATTGTCAGTACCTTATAGAATACCATACAAAAATAATAATAATAATAAAACTCAAAGACATAGCTATAGCCTACAGTAAATAATAAAACAAGAGAACATGATAATGCTGAAGTGGTCTCTTATTTCTTTCCGCGGCTGTATAACGCTCTCAATCAGTCTCTGCATCAACCTAAATCTGCATGACCTTTATCATATTTACAGAAAAGTATTCATAGGGTACAAATGTGACAAATACTTGAACTGTGCAAAACAATAAAATCACCAATCAATGTTAGATTGTAATCTAATGCAAGAGTCCCATAATTAAATGAAAATATATACTTTTCTTGAAATGTGTAATACAAGTGCTAATACAACTAGTTTGCAGACAATGCATCCCATTGTAAGGTGCTTCTTATTTTTATATTTTGGAGGACAGTTAAAGTTTGTAGGAGTGTAAAAAGCCTATATGGTATAGTAGGTGTTCACTTGGGCCTACAAGGAATTTGATTAGGTGTTTTGGAGCGCATCAATATGTAGCAGTAGAGAAACAAAACACTAAATCAAATACTTACCTAAAGTAAGAATCCTAATCAATGATGTTGTTGTTGTTGTTGTGATTTTGTATAGCTGTATATGATTGTTCTTGGTTTGTTTTCTGACTTATTTATGTTTTATTACAATGTTTTTTTCACTTCATTATAGAGCATATAAATCAGGATATAGCTATGGTTCTGGAGAAGTGTAATTTGTCTGTTCTTTCCAGCCTTCACACACACACACACACACACACACACACACACACACACACACACACACACACACACACACACACACACACACACACACACACACACACACACACACACACACACACACACACACACACACACACACACGACACACTTGAAATGCTAAAAGTTCTTTGAGTCAAACCCTCTGTCACCCTTACCTAAAATAAAGAAATAGTAACACCAATCAACTGGTAAGGTGTGCAGGGGGCTAACCTCGACAACGGTGTCCTCATATAACTGTTTATGCTAATCCTGCCTTGTTTAACAAGAAGGGCAAAATCACGAATCTGTGACAGGAGGTAATAAATCATCTATGGACACTGTCAAGAAGTAAAATAAATTAGACACTGGCTTGTGTTATCTGCTCAGTGCAGTAAAACTCAAATGGTAGGAACTCAATCATCCAACAGACAAAAAAGAAAACTGAGACGCCCAGAACTCAGCCACACTCACCATAATAACTCCTACACAAATCATATGACGCAGGAGAAAAACTACTGTTATATCTTAGTGAAACTCCCTGTGTTGCTGTGCTTGAGGAAGGTTACTGCAGAGTAAGGAAGATTAATCCTGTTAGAAAAAGTCTTGTAAGCTTAAAGGAAGTTAGCCTGTGGGGTTTTCATAAGTCACGATTCAACATTTTAGCCTGCCTGAACTGAATCCCACTCCCTCTGTCATTTTGTCAAATTTAATGATACTTTGACAGCTATCCCTGTTGTTGATGGGATTAACTTCATAACTTGTAACGAGAGAGCTGAGTGGTTAAGCCCATAAGTTCTTGCAAAAGGCCCACTGAAGACAGTGTCAAGAAAAATGGCAAAACACAGTACCTGAAGCTGTAGCACCTGATCATGCAGGCTGAGATTCAGGTACCACTTTCTAAGAAAACACCAGAAAGCATACCTTAAATAATACCGTAACAACTTTTAATAAATTAGTCAATAACGGTCTTTAAAGGCTCTTACTGTACTACGGGCAACATATGGGTTGCCAGTGTTGTGAAACAGTTATTTTTGATGGCGTTTCTTTTGTAGTTAATGCGGTAATGCACATTTGTACTGTATTCTCAATTAAATCATCAAGTCTGTAGCCATACATTTTTAAGTTTTCCTTTTTGAGTCTAATAACTTTTCTTAATTTAACATCAGTTATGTATTATTTATTTTTTCAACTATACAGTCTTACTTTAATAGGCCTTATTTTGATAGAGTTTTTCTCATTAAGCCTTCAGTTGATTTTGTTATTTCTTATTCATTGTTAGGTCACTTGTTATTGTCTTTTGTTTTTTGTCAATACACTGCAACTTCCGCTTGTACAGACAGTTAGTGGCCAAGTGTCCCATTTATGGGTCTAGATAAATTAAAGAGGGCGATTTAAAGAAAAATGCAGGTGTCATGGTGAAAGACACTTGTTGAGATATTTACAGTTAAAGCATCAATAAAACCTAATCAAATGAGAACAAAAACATGGATATTCTACACCGTTTCCACACACCTCCTTTCATCTGTATATTTATTGCTTCGCAGATAAATCACATTGTCTGTAGTCATGTGTTGCCATCATTAGACAGGCTTGAAAGAGTGAATAAAATCCTTCTCACATCATGTAGGATCATACAGTTTATCTAAATAATATAGCAGTACAACACCTCTCACAGTCTAACCGTTAAATCTGTCATCTTGTGAAGGATGAGTTAATTCAGGAACACTTCTATGTCCTTTGTGTCTCTCATGCCCTTGTTAAAGTGCCTTTCGTCTGACAAGCCTAGCTGCTCCATTAGCTGCCTTCCAACTGTGAAAAAGATCATTTATCATCCTTTATATGGACTGTAAGCCCACAATAGCACTGACAAGGGAATTAACTCCTTAATGCTGAAGTGACATCGTGTTTGTTTGTTGTGCTTAAATAGGCATCACAAAGATACAAAGTGCAGTGTTATTTTTTATTTGAGTTAACTTATATTTAGCCGAAGGCCTTGATGGCTGTGAGTAGACCTTCCAAAATTTTGATTAGGACTGAAATATGTCTACAAATTCTGGATGGATTGCAATGAAATTAAGTAAATGTTCTCCACAGAATTAAACCTAATCATTTGGTGATGCCCTGACATTTCTGTTGGATCTTCGACTGCCAAAATGAGGATTTTTGGTTAAAATATGTTATATTACAATAGGTTTGGCCAATATTAACTTGAGAGCTTACATACAATAACCACTAAAGTTTAGTTAACTATAATTGCCTTTAACATACAGGGTTTCCCTTCCCTGTAGTGTGTTGTATACAGTTTTGTGCATGTAAATGGTTTGCAAATGCTAAAATCCCAAAGTTCCTCTTGTAGTATAGGCATGCATAGTATCCACTGAGTTTTGCTACAAAATGTTGGAGATCTTTCCTGGCTTAACTTATTCACAGTTACCTGGCACTGAAAAATCAGCAGGAAATGGATGTCTATGTATAGATATAAATAGCAACTGCCTTTTTGTTGCAAAGGCTAATGAAGTATCTCATTTCAACACCCCCTCACACCTTTTTCTAATCACTGCTCTCAATCAACGCTCGCCTCTCCCTTCTCTCCTTCTGTGCTGTTTCTATTTTCATCCATATCCAACAAACTTTTCCAGAGGAAGTAACTTCTGTCAATCCCTGCGCTCCACCTCACCCTGTCACAGAACCCCCTGACCCCCTCCTGGCCTACATCTGTCAGATATAATCCTCCAGTGGGAGTTCAGGTGATAGAAGGTTAAGTTGCTGACAGCGTGGAGCAGGTGTTTTCATAAGTGGCAGCGTGCTGTTACATTGCACTATTGGCCGTACTCTCACTTTGTCAATGTCACCGCTCCTTCACGATGTGTTTCCTCGGCTTTCACTGTGAGTGTTTGTACAGACTGACAAAGTTTATGATGAGGATGCCATCCGAGAGAGGGAGACAGATGAAGATCGATCCTGTAGCTCAGTGCCCCGGGGCTGCTTAGTTAAAAATGGCGTAATGATGTTATTTCCACAAAGTGACAAGGGGAGAAGATGAGATGTTGGACATGTAGAGAATTTAAATGTATGGCCTTTTTAAGCCTTTGGGTGTAAGTAATGTGTGTTTAGTTTCACTCTATAATTCACATAAATTGATGATAATGTTTAAGTAAGGTAGGAAATAAATCAAACAACACAAACAGCTTGATAAATCACAGTTATTAAACCTAATTTATCATGCCTTTTTTATAATACCATGACGTTTTCTGCAATGAATTCATAGCTCCCTTGACTACAATTACCTGTCTCAGGGTAATTATGTAACAGAATACTGCATCTTACGTTGTGATTGAACACAGATTGAAAAGGAAAGCGCTTTGGCAAAGAAAGTGCCTAACATGCATATTCATTCTAGATTATTAAATGCAAGGCTTCAAAACATTTATCAACAAAAGACACATAAGTAAGAAGATTAACTTGAGAAGTGCAAGGAGAGCTATTTATCCCCGGATGAATAGAGCGCCTGACTTAGTACTTTTCATGCTGGACTGGACTGCGGTATAACTTGACTTCATGGGGCTTTGGGTCTGGAAATTGACTACAGTCTACAGACATTTAGAGGTCTTATGGCAATTTCGCTGCAGGTTATGGAAGAGAGGAGTTCAGTTAATGGATAAACACCTGTGACATTTCCTTTCAGGACTATGTTCAAGGTTTCCACACTGCCTTTTTTCTTCTACTAGATTTGTAATGCCTCCTCTAAGGTTGAATCTCTGGATGTTATTTCATTGTTTAAGTCCATAAATCACATGACTAACATACTGCATATTGCTTTCGACATTGGCTTAATTTAAAATGTAGATATCAACATGCTGAAGTAATATATATAGCACTACACATTTTGTAATCATAAATGGACCTGATGTTGTCCTGAATACTAAACAAGGCAGACTGTGATAGAGTGGGTTAAAATGACAAAAACGCACAGCAGTGTGGTCTTTATATAGGGGAAATTGTGCTTTAAATAGTCAAAAAACATGAACTGTTATGCTATCAATGACCTCTTTCCAACATGTGCTACTCATTAAGGTTATAGAGGAAATAAAAGATGTTGAAGACTTTTACAGCCTTTTGCAGCCTGCTGCCCTTGAGGACCGTGTTCAGTGCCAGGTTTTAAAAAAAGAACACTGGCTTCTGTCTAATTTTAATCTTCTGGAACCAGTAATTTTGTAAGCCACTGAAAATAAACTTTTTACTGTTCGAAGTTTTACTATGTGGATTCGGGATTGTCGCTGGCGTTTATTTTTCCAAGTAAAAATGATGACCTGCATACATCTCCTGTTCCTGCTCCTCTCTCTGTCCTGTTGACAAGTGCTGTGGTTTTTTGCTCTGTATGGTTAGTGCTTGCTGTCCGTGGCTCTGCTCTGTTGGCTCAGACAGACTTGTTCTTGCTTCAGAGCTTCAGAGCATCCCAAATCCCTGCTTTACTCCTTCTGTCACTCCTCCCTCCCTCCTGTCTTTCCACTCTCTGCTCACCGGCTACACAGTCCTTTCAACCCCATCTTCACAGACCTTAAGATTGCCTCCATCAGTTGTGAATGTTAAAAGAGACTAATTTATTACCCAACCCGGTCCCTCTGCAGCAGGGCCGAGGAAGGCGTTCAGGCTGCAGGAATGACTCATCCGGGCTTGTAGTTTGACACATTTTCACTGGGTGGCAGTATACACGCACGGCTCTGTGCGTCAAACATCAAGCCTCCTCAAACCCAGCATGACACGCTCCCCACTGATCGCAATTTGCCAATGTGGATTTTAGGCAGCATCCTATAATGAATCAAGATTAGATATTTTTGAATCATGCATATATGTATGATTTGGATGAGCAGAGTATCATTTGGTGTGACTTTATTTTGCCTTTAGGGTGTGGGTTAAAAAGAAGTGGATCTAATCCAAAAAGATTATTGTAAATGGTATTAATCATTTATAAATTATATACAGGAGATATTTGCTTTATTCAAACTCTATAAGCATCACTGTTACAGAAGTTTCCTGACAGAAAAAACTCAACAAATTAATTGCTTTGTTTACACTCCATGGGTGGTATGTTCTGACTCCACAATTATTGTTCTGCTCTCAATAAACTAATTGCTCCCTTTTTGTTTTGAATCATATTTGTCAGTTGTAGTTCTTGAACATAAATGCAGTTTCACATTAACATTTCACTTTCAATATCTAAACTCAATGATGGGCTCCTCGGGTATTTGGCATATAACTCACTGTGACTGTGCAGCATCAAGTCAAAAAGCCTCTCAGAGTGTGAGGGGAGTGGCTGAATAATTCACAGTCTTGTGTATTTTTAAACTCATCCTTACATTTATAATGCAGAGCAATTTGAAAGATATGACACTGACACGCTGTTAATCTTTTAGTGACTGCCCATCTCAGTGGGCTTTTATCTGTGAATCATTGGCAGTTAGCAAATACACGGGATACACACACACACACACACACACACACACACACGACACACACACACACACACACACACACACACACACACACACACACACACACACACACACACACACACACACACACACACACACACACACACACACACACACACACACACACACACACACACACATCTGTTCAAAGTTAAATGTGCAATCTTGAGTTAATTTCCTTCTAAGCACAGATGGCCTCTTGTTTTCCTCTTGTCTTTCTAACGGAGAGGATTTACTCAATCTGACATCACCTGCTAAACAATCTGGCATCAGCCACTTTAGTCAAAAAATGACCAGTGATGAGAAAATATTATTTCTTCATCATTCATCCTAAACATTTCCCAAGCCTTAAAGATGTTGTGTCTCTAATAAAAGACACCTCTGATTAATGGACAGTGCACCATGGAGTGAGAGAAGATGGAACGAGATGGGACATGAATCACCAGCTGGATCTGAACCAGGTTTGAACCCACAGTCTCACAAGCATATGGTAATCATGCAATAACGAACTGTTGTCTGCTGTTCTCTCTGCAAGGTATTCTCCCCAACATATTGCTGTGTGTCTGTTCATACCGTAGTGGCATGGGCACAGTTCAACACACACAAATACACACACACATCTTCCAGACAAACTACACGAATATCTGGGCAGTAAATTATTGTTTTAACAAATAACTGAATAACACAGACACATATTTTCACCCACACAACAAAAACAGGGTGCTGTTTGTTTGGTTTCATCTGTTTTTGAAAATGTCAGTGTTATTAGATACATTTGTCACTGACAATGACTGGAGAACTTATTACTTGTTGCATAAAACAGAAGCAAAACAAACAGGAATACATGAATAAGTAAAAAATCACATTTGAGAGGGAGAAACATTATCCTAGAAAAAGGACAAGTCACATCTGTTTAGGACGTACTGTGGATGATCGCTGGCAAAATGGAGATTTTCTGTTTATTTATTTATCTTAGCTAAATGCTTAGAAAGTACAATGCCTTTCTTTCTCAACACATCGACAAAACGTTAATTTTAGGCTAAAAGATGCAATATTTGCTCAAACCCATTCATACTGTGTCGTTTCCTACCCTTTAATTGTCATCTTATGGCAGCTAAAGCATGATTAGAGACAGTATTTATTGCAATCAAAGAATTTGGATTTCTTGGATACCTTCACAGCTGCTGACAACAACAGGACTCACATCAACATAAAAAGTGAGTCACTGTTTGAAAGTTGTGTTTCGCTTCATATTTATTAGATGCTGTGTGAACTAATGGTTTCACCAAAGGCATCGTGTATGGCGATGTTTAGGCAGGTGAAACCATTTGGGTGAGGTCATGTCGAGATATTAAATATTGAAACTGACTTGAGATATTAGACATGGTGTAAAAACAGGCCTTCAGTGGTGAGGCATTTTGTACAGACATCCATCACTTCACATACTAGATGAATATTAATGTAATTTAAAGCAGAAGGGGTTTTCATGAGAGGGCCATGAAACAGAATTAAAGAGCATGTAATTTGTGTATTGGGGCAATCTCACATTATCAGAAATGGCAAAACAAGGGCAAGTTGTGTATTTCTGTATTTAATGTGTTGTATTTATCGACTGAATTTATTTTGTGTATTAAATGTGTCATCCCCGCAAGCCTTGCCCTACTACCCAAACTCTCACTTCAGTCATAAATGATTCCTGTTGAACTCAATGGTTAAATGAAGGCTACTGCAAGTTTGTTAAACACCACTGAAGTATTAACTAGAGCCTTGAATTTCATGTTGTCCCCTGCAATCAGAGGGAATACTGTTAGAAAATAATCAGCGACACTGACACAGTTCAAGTGGAAAATCAATGCTGAATTCTTGAACTTATTAACCACTATTTTCCCTGCCAGTATATGAGGGATTTACTATGCTAACGACTCAAATCATCGTGAAGATACAATATGTGTAGTATCTTCACACTGATACAAGATACAATATTTGTCTGAAGAAAGTGTTTTTTTTGCTGTAATTAAAACCTGGTTGACACACTTGAATTGTTAAAATGTGTTTTTAGAAAATCATAAAGTGTGTTATCTATATATAAAGATATAATTCAACTTATATCAACACACACTTAAAAGACTTAAAGGGGCCCTATTATGCTCATTTTGAGGGTCACGATTTTTCTTGGTTCCTGTACTGTGACATGTTCACATGCTTTAATGTTCATTAAGGTCTTTATTCTTCTCATACTGCCTCTTCACCCTCTGTCTGAAAACAGAGTCCAGTCTGTTTTGATTGGTCAGCAGTTTAGAGATGTCCTGCCCCTTAGCCAATCACGTACAATGTGTGAGAGTGCTAGCAAATAGAAGTACGAGTGTTACATAGTGATGTCACTATGTTCAGGAAGTAAACAAAGTAGTCCAATAATGGCATTGCAGGCAAGGGGGTGGGGGGGGCTCCTTTGAAGATGCAGTATTGTCAGTGTGTTTAGCAATGTGCTATGGCATGTTACTGATACTGTATTGGAAAGTCTTTCTTCTTGCCCCATTTCTGTTTCCCATTGAAACTGTGTTATGAGTATTTACAAAGGATGCTTTTTAGACAGGGATTTGCATGTTTGGATTAGTAAAACCCTGTAATGGAGGCTTGCAGAAAGCCACCATCTTGTTCCTATACACATTGAAGCGAAGCATGGTTGCTTTCCCTTTTAAAAACCAGACATTACTCATCTGTATGTCTGCCAGCTCAGATAATTTCTTGCGTGGAGAAATTTGTTCTGTTGCTTATAAATGTAGGAAGCTGAGGAAAGAGAGTCCCTTTTTAAATGATCAACCTCAGTAGCCAATCTCCTCGCCTCTACAATGTCGAACAACAGCCACTAGATCAAATACCCTCATTTGCATGTGAGACGTTCAGGAAATTGAGTGAGTGAAGTAAGTACTCAGTATGCCTGAACCCCTTATGACACCAAACCAGTTTTTAATGCTTCTGAAACACAATGTACATACGAAAAAAATCGGTGACAATTAGCTCCCACAGTTTGTATGCAGGCTGTTGTTTTGTGTCAGGGAAGGCAGGTGTCTTTGAGATTCATGTTACATTAAACACATTTGTTCATCCACTGGAAGGCACAGCTGGGAGAAAATCACAGATCTCAACACTGCACAGAAAGATACTCATTTTTCATTGCTGTCTTTCTGTCAATCTATTTCAATTACATGTTGCCTATCGCTTTTATGTAACATAACCAGGAGATAATAATGTGTGAAAAAACAACGTGGTAACGTGGTGTCTTTGTATAACCAATCAGAATGATATACAAAACAACCCCCAACCATCTGCTTACCTGAGCTTTTATCACAGAACTTCTTCACTTCATTTTGTGCTGTGTCAATTCCTAAACCCACATGACACACACTTGGCCAAAATTACCAATGGTGAAATCTGATGCAACTGTTGGTAATATACGCAGAGGAAATACTGAACAGAAGTTACTGTCAAGTTTGACAATGGCAGCAAGTAAATACGAAGCATAACCAATCACTGAAGTTAAATGAGCAAATAAACGGAGTTCTGCCTTTTATGTTAAGCTGCATGTCACAGCTGGTGTGTGCAGGGGAACGAGGCAAGGGCCTAAATGCAAAAGTAAGAGGCAGGAACGTGATTTATTCACAAAAGTAAAGAATCAAAAGCTCATGGGGATGTGTAGCAAGTCCAAACAGAAGTCAAATTGAATCCACAGAATGGCAGGAATAAAGCAGTGTAAAATACAGAATGACAGGGTCAGGTCCTAGGGGCCTTGAAACAAAGACATGAAGCAAGTGGCAACTTTATTCTGGTATAGCAGGGAATGAATGGATCTGGGCCGGTATACAGCGCCGGAAAAAATTAAGAGACCACTCCAAATTTGTGTCAGTAGTTTATAGAATACAATATTAAAAAAAGAAAAATCATTGAACTCAAAAACATACCTATAAATAATAAAACAAGAGAAAATGATTCTGCTGAAGTCTCTTAATTTTTTCCGTGGCTGTATGTACTGAAAGGGTAATGAGAGAATAGTGCAAGTGAGAAGGTCAGGAAACATCTGGTGAATGAATGGAAAATAGTAATTAAGGCAATTATGCTAGAGAGCAGGAACACAGAGACATTAATAACAATTATGTTCTGTATTTAAAATGCGGCATAACCATATTCAAATTAAACATTGGCAATGTAAGAGACAACGATGGTTGAATACTCTGTATACATTACAGTTAACCAATAATCTATATAAGATAATTGCAAGACATGTGTGAATAATCAGCTTTTTGAAGCAAATAATGTTTATGTGGTAAAGTTACAGTATCTTTTTTGGTTATTTTGAGGCAAAAGACTCATTGGCGATCAGATAAAGGGAGAAGATTGCTCCAATTTTGACCGTTTGGATGGTTTTACATTTTTTGTTGGAAGACTTCCCGTGTTGCAAAAAGAAGTCTGATTGCATAGAAGTCTATGAAAAAATGACCCACTGTCTAACTTTACCTGATTAAGAGTTTTTCTTCCCATTAATCAAGGTTCATTTGAACATGTTTTCTTCTAAAATTGTCTTGTTCAGCATCTGACTGTACTACGACGACGTTTTTTAAGTATGATATAAATCTGATCATTAGAGTTTTTACTCTTATAAACAAATAGCTGATGGCAACTTATTTCTTCCTGAGGGAAAAAGCTGCAATACAGGAGGGTCCCTGAGCTAAGAATACCACATTCAGAATGATATATTCTGAGCTCAGGGAGATTTACAAATTCAAATATTGTTCATACTTGCAATTCATACCATGGTTGGCAGCATCTCCGTTGGTACCAGCCACATTTGTATTCATCACAGCACAACAAATGCAGTAATGGTTAAGGGAATTTTATGACTGCATTGCAGTGTTAAACTCCAGAAAATGATAACAATTTGGCTCCCTATTATGTTTATGAGAAGAGAGATAAACATCCAGCATGTTTAAAACTAATCGTGACCCATATTCAAAATGTAGAATTAATGGGTGCTTTAATAAATACTATAAACACACAGTGATACATAAAGATGGACGTGCAGACACACAAACACACATATGACAGCATGCATTTCCTTCTATTAGCACACATAAATACCATGATTACACTGGGATCAGCCAATAAACAGATACACAGTACTAAACAAACAAAAACGTTAAATGAGCTTTGAGTATTTTCCTCCAAACAATTAACCTTCCCATCACACAGGTGACTTGATCTAACTACACCAGCTTGTCATTTTGCCACTATTCACAACAATGCAGAAACATAAGCTTATCAAATGAGCAGGGCTGGATTCACATGGGTATTGACAGGCTGAGGAAAAAATAGCAGAGGTGTGGAGAACCATATGGCTCTGTTTACACACTTCAGCAGCGTAATATCACAGACATCACAACTCTTTTAATGTTATTTTGGTCATCTCCACCTCATACTCTAGTTGTATACAGCTCAATAAGATTTACACTGCATCCAGGTTAAACAAATGCAAGTCAAGTCAGTTAATCAGGAATAATATTAAAAACACACACACATATACACATGGAGGATTTACTTCCTGTCCCATTCATCAGACCCAGGGTTATTTTAGAAAAAATCAATGCATGCCTCCCAGCTTCTCAAACATACAAGAGTCATGAATATTCTCATCAGGTCCGAGCTAGTGGCTGGTCAAGACCTTGCTCAGAGGACACCCAGGGGGGCAGAGAGGAGCCAATCAGGCCTTAGCGTGAGGGTCACTGGTGATTACGATGAAGGCCGTATTTTTCATTACCATCCGCTGAGGCGAGCCAGCATGACACGGGCCACAGGTTGGTTACCCATTCCTTACAGATTCTCGTTCTTTACAATTTCCACTCTGCTGCATTGAAAAGAGAAGACTTCACAATGTGGAGGAAGCTAACATTGTCAAGCAAGCTGAGACGTTTGCACTTATCTGCTGTAGGAAGTCCCCGCTGAAAACCTATCATTATATTTTATATAGGCTGCAAGGCATGGACAGAAAGTCAGGCATTTTAATTAAGGAAATATTTCATCATTTAAAAAATAGGCTTTTAAACTTTCTTCATTATATTTAGAGAAGCTCGATACTGCTCTGCATCAAAATGGTGAAGATCTTTCAATACACATATTTATAAATTCCTATTTCTTTTAATATGCAGCTATTGTTATGACATAAGCCTAGCTTTGCAAAAATACTGGAGACAAATGGAAATAGCCAGCTAGCTCAGGGTTTTTTTTTTTTTTACCCTTTTCTTGACAGCAGTTGATCTTCTCAAGCCATGACACAGAAAAGATACTACGTCAGGTTATAATGGCATGTCAGTCTCTCTAAAACCATAAATTGTTGTTTGTACATAATGGTTTGTGTACTGATTAAACAAAGGTAGGTGGGCTTTCTGGAGTTTGGGCAGAGCCAGGCTAACTGTTTCCCCTTTCTTTCAGTTTGTATGCTAAAGTTAAGCTAAGCTAATCACACTCCTGGCTCTGGCTCTATACCTTACCCATGACAAGACAGCAAATCAGCACAGTGTGGCTGGAGCAGGAGGTGGAGTTGGTTGTGGAAATGTATTGCAGTGGGGGCAGTTTGCTCCTCCTGTTCACATAGCAAAGTGTCTACGTGTAAGATACTGAATCCCAATTTTCTCCTGGCCAGCACCTTGCATTAAAGCAAGCTTTATAAATGTAGTCCATGTACCAAGTGTATTTTCTCCATATATTACATCTTTACTTTAAAACTTTCAAAATCTTACCTTAGTCTGAATCACCTCAATCACTTACCGATTTCTTAACTCAATTTCAGGCTCAAATGTCTTGGAGGGCAGAGAAATGTATTTTAGTGAATCCATTTATTGTTTGTCTCCTCCTCTCTCGCCCGTTAGCACAAAATGGCTCATTTATCATTTTTGAATGAATTAGCAACCAGGCTCCAGATGTCCTCTGCCTCCTCGTGTCTTCTGCATCTCCCTGGATCTGTCTTGTCTTGTCTCCCTCCTGTCTCTGTAAAAACCTCTCAGTATGCTGATGGTGCTGCTCTGATTGGAAAGGCATTAGACAGACCCAGAAGAGAGATGAGAGGGGGAGGAAAGAAGAAGAGGGAACGGTGACGGTGAGAGTAAGTAAAAAGGACAGAGATAAAGTATAAATGTGTTTTTAGTAAAGCAGTAGAGAGAGATGTTTGAGGACAGAAAGGTCTGAGAGGAGTTGAAGGAAAAGGAAAAGAAAGTTTTATTTCAGTAATTGAAAGAGTAAGTCCACTCATGTGTGCATGAATTATTTCCCCTGCCCTGTCCTTCTCTAGGCATTATCCTTCAAAAGAGCCTCTTCGACTAAGCCAGTATTTTATCAACAAAAGGCAGTGCTGCACCTTCCTTTTGTGGGTATGATGAACGTGCAGGTGTAAAGCCAGTTGTACAATTCAAATGCATCTGAACTACTGAAGCCTTGTCCTTGGAAATAAAAAAGAAATGGGATCATTGGTTTACCTTAATGTATTCTTCCTTACTTTTCACCTAAGTAATGTACACAAATGGTAGTCTGTTTAAAAAGGTAAAGCAGTATTCATAAGATTGTGACCACTAGGGGGCAAAAACCCCTCACAAGAACAGGATGACAGGCATATATTTTTTTTGTGCTCATCTTGGTCTATGTAGCATTGGCAGAAGGCAAAAAAATGAAGCCCAAACTTCCTTCTCCCCAGCAACGTCGTCCAGCTCCTCCTGAGGGAGCTCAAGGTGTTTCCAGACCAGATGGGACATGTACTCCCTCCGGCATATTCTAGGTCTGCCCAAAGTCTCCTCCAAAATCAATGCTTCTGGAAAACCTCTAAAGGGAGGTGTCCAGGACGCATCATTATCTGATGCTGAACCATCTCAACAAGCTTATTTTTTGGCAAACCATCCCTTAAAGGCTAACATGATAACACATAATTTCCTTGTTACACATCCAAGAGATACAGTGGAACATTTGTGTTAATTTGAAGCCTTGTTTTTGGCCGCCTATTGAAATGAAGTGCAGTAATACGGCTCTACCTGTATCAAAACGCTACGACAGTCATCTCTCTGCAGAGAAGCCAGTCACTATTTCTGACAACGAAACATAATCCCTCTTGTTATTTTCTTCCCTGATGGCCTTGTTTTTGGCCGCCTATTGAAATGAAGTGCAATACATGTAATGTTACATTACCTCTTGTCTTTTACTTTCCTAACCAGGAAGTGTCTTATGTTGTCTGTCTGCCTTAAAACTAAAATCAATATATTAGGTTTTCTTTTTTGCTTGGAACAGCCAACTATGGGGTTTCACTAATGTATGTCATAGTCCCTGGTATTAGTATAACATATATTTTCCATCAGTACCTTGTTCCAAGTTTTACTCTCAGGATTTCAGCTGTGAACAAAGACACAACATCTGATTTACCAATCCTTTTCATCCCTTCAGGGTCCCATCTCTGCCTTTCGAAATTATCTAATGATAACTTTTAAAGCTCAACTGAGCCTTGCACCGAGTGATATTGGAGAGCTGATGACCCCACAGTATGGCTCTCCGTCCCATGAGATCTACGGAGGCTTACCTCCATGGTCATCCCAAGGTGGAGAATTAGTCCCTAAGGTGATCGTGCCTCTTCTGTCTGTGCTGTAAGATAATGACCCTGCCTCTGGAAAGCAGGGCAGCAAAACCAGTCCTCTCATATAAACCCCAATTGAATTTTTTCTTCAATCTAAAAAAAACCAAATATATTTACACTTGTGTTTGTATGCAAGTCTGTTTTTCTTTCCGTTGAGTGTCACCCATTCGTCTTTTGTCAGTGCTACATCTTTTCATTGTTATTGAGAAGAGTAAGCAGAATTGGATGTCCTGGTCCAGTTTCTTTCTGTCACATAGTTATTTCTATTTCCTGAATATGATACATTAATCTAATATGTTTACTCGTGTCTTATTATTTGCAACATTGTTTTGGCTGCAATGTAATATACATTTTAAATTAAACTATTTTCAGAACTGCAATAACCTTCCACATGTGAGGTAAACTCCACATTTCTTTATCTTAATGAGGCTTAATAGCTCTGTTGTTTGCTCTGTTGAGCAATATTTTGAGGATAAAAGCATTGAATAAACTATTAATAAATATAACGTGATGATTTGAAATATTTGTGTGCGTGTGTTAGGAAATAGTCACAAGGATGCAAAGCAATAGCTCAACATCTGAAAGAAATTAAAAACCCTTACATAATCCAAGTAGTTGAGGATTTTGGCTGAATGAGGCCCATAAGGACAAAGTATAAAGCCACACAAACACACACTTTATTACTCTGCAGTCAAAGAGAGAAAACTATGTGTAGCGGGTAAAGCCATTAGGGAACAACACCAACTGAACAAGCACTTCATATTGAGTGTTCCCGGGAGAGCCTCTGGTGTTGTTGAGAGATGCAACATAATTGATGATTGCTAACAGTTTGCTATTTTGCGCTGTAATGCGGCTCTACCTGTATCAAAACGCTACGACAGTCATCTCCCTGCAGAGAAGTCAGTCACTATTTCTGACAATGAAACATAATCCCTCTTGTTATTTTCTTCCCTGCTGGCTCAAAATAACAAGAAGAAAATTTCTCAAACTCCTGCTTTAGACATAGACAAAATAAAATCCCAATAGGGGAACATTGAGCTGGCTAACCGACTATGACAGTGTTACCTTAGTGAAGTGTGAGTGACATTAGAGAGGAGGCAATGTGTAGGTGGAAAATTCCTCCAGGCTGTGAGTCTGGTATGCAGAACAATGGTACAGAATAATTCTAACTCTTTGATCGAGGCTAAATAATCTCTGTACTCTCTCTGCTGGGTGGTGGGAGATGCTAAAGAGGGCGGACCTGGAGGGAAAAGATGAGGAGTCATTTGAGTGTGGGAAGAGGGCAAGAGCGAGGAGGTGAGCACAGCCTGTAGTGGGTTATTTGAGTAGGAATGGGTTAATGTTTGTCTTAGTATTTTACCCTAACATGTTATGTTAATGCATGCTAAGAGGTTCAGTGCACTCAGGGAATCAGCTTGTGAGAGCCATGCATCAATTCTTAAAATAACTCCAAAGACTGGCTGAGAGATTAAATGATAAGCATTCAGTTCATCCACAGACAGAGTCAGGAGGAACAGTAAAATAATGAACCATTGGATAATTCTGTACATTTCAAGAGTGGAGGAGCATATCTGTTTTTTTCATATATTTAACAGTCTCTGAGATCTTTCCGCAGTACAAAAAAAACAAACAAAAAAACCCCTGCCCTCCCGGGTTTTTGCCTGCAGGGAATAATTGATAATTAGCAGGGATTCAGACCGGAAAACAGCCCCGCATTAAAGCAGTTCAAGGGTCGCCTGTGTGGAGGTGTGTTGTCTAAAATACAAATTCATCAGTTTGAAGGATTATCAGATACTGCACAACAGAATGTAATACCCACAGAAAAGATTTTACAACATGATGGACACAAATGTATCCTTTGTCTAAAGGGAAGACATATATCTGGCGTTCTTTTCACAAAGTGATTCATACAGAATGTGTGTTTACATGCATTTCATTAGCCAATGCAGCACCTTAGCCGGACCACAGACCGTTGCTTTGTGGCAAAGCATGAACATTGATAAACTCTTTTGCAGGGTGACACTGCATTGGTGCTTGTGACAGTAGACTTAGTCAAGTAATCTAGGCCTCAGGTGCTTTGATTTTGTGCGATTCCTTCTGTATATCTTCATGTACAATAAAATACGTTCAAGATTTCTAAACATTGTAAATGGTGACAGCATCTTATTTAGGACATCTAAATAGAAATGTGATACATTCATCTTAATGTGGGTTATTACATTACATGTCACTTGTTAGACGCTTTCCAAAGCGAACTGTAGGCAATCCCTACAGGAGCAATTTGAGTGTCTTGCCCAGGGACAAAACCACATGCTGAGTGCAGTGGGGATGGAACCAGCTCTCCCCTGATCCAAAGATCAGTGCTCTACCCCAGTGTGCCACAGCCTTATGGTTATTATTTAAATTATTGTTTTGTCCAAATAGTTGGATTTTTTTTTTGTTGGCAACTTTATTCTTGAAACTTCCAAATAAAGCCCCTATGCCTTTGAGATATTTATAGCAGCTCTACGGTAATTACATCAATTACACAGTTAATATAAGTACATTCATTATTCTACACTCAGCAGCACTACACACCCACAACAACTGTCATCTCACAACAAAAGGTTCCCGGGTTCAAATCTTATCACCACTCCAGCTCCATGTTACCCTGCCTACTGTTACCCGAGGGTTATTTTTCTAATGTCCTTTTTAAATGTTTCAAATAATTAGAAAAGTGACAGAAATGTATTTCCTACATATATTTATTACATTAGTGTAACACATGGTTGTCATTCCTGAAAGTAAACAAACATGTCCCTCATGAATTAAAGTTGAACACGTCTAAGTGTAGAGAGATGATGACATTTACAATATGATCAAAACAAATGGACTGAAACGCTTTGTAATGACTCCCGATGTATACAGTAAGATTGATGGCAGGGGTTAGAGAAGTGTAGTGACTAATCTCCACACACAGCAGTATTCTTCTTAATTAAAATAGAGGTTCATATTGATGTTACGAAAAAGAATGTTAATTAATGGCATACTGGGCATGTGGAGCAGGAAGCACTTGCCACCCTGATTTATCACCATGAATCGGTCTCCACTCTGACATATTATATATCACATATTTGACTAAATAGCCTCGATACCAAGCAACACATTTTTTATTCAAAGCAGGATTGAACTTGAACAAAGAACCAATTATCACCCAGCCAATGTTAACGCTATTTAGCATTGAAAGAGTATTTGAATGGATGTGTTTGTTATGTAAAACACTGCACACTTAAGAGACACATTGTTATGTTGGAACAATTTCTTTAAGTTAAGGGTGCAGGATTTCAGAAATTCATCCCTCAAATGCACCTTCCAAACAAACATAAAACTCACTGTTTGTTTTTTTATATGGAGTTGTTGGGTTTCTAATAGAAACTTGATTTTCCAACACTTAGGTCTAAATGCTGTTTCCAATCCTTCCTCACACAGCAATTCAATTTGAGGAACACTCAAGCCTTCAATGTGGTGGGAATTGAAACTAAAAACATTGAGTTCTCAATGTATTCAGAGTAGGGTCGAAATGCATCCATGGAGCGCAAATATTGAAACCGGTTGAATATTGAAAATGCTTTTTTATTGTTTGAATAAGGAAAGCTTTTACTACGTAACCCTTTTTAAATTCATCACTGAGCAGTGTGGTTAATTCTGTGAAAAAAATAAGGGGTGTATTTTCAGATTTGTAGGCACTGAGTTGAGTTATTTTTGTATATATTTACTGTTTTAAAATAGACACATTTATTGCTGTATTAACGGATATCTGGTCACTTAATATGTCCAGTTAACATGGCCAACATGTTAGCTACATCTAGCAAATATGAAGCAACATAAGCGTTCACTAAGAGGTTTTTTTTAATGTCTACACAATTTATTTGGGTACAATATTCTCTGTTATGATAGCTATGTTTAGCTTCCATCAATTGCAGATGGAAACATTGAGTCGTTTAAATGCTCTACTTGGTTTACCATTGAGTTTGGCTGTCAACAATTTGATGCTGGGTAGGTTGTTTAGAGAATATTTTTGGGGCTTATACGATGAAAATGGTTGCCTGCTGTGACTGGAAACATAATGATGAGAGCAGTGAGAGTGATCTATGACAGTAAAGCTGCGGGCATAAAACCCTAACGAGTGAAAGAAGCTAACAAAGCCCAGTAGAGGTGAGGGAAAAGCAGATTTGGGTGATCATTCTCGGTGGGTTAGTGTCTACCAGGAACTCCTTTCACACCACACACTTACAAAATATTTGTTATAGCAGATCTAAGGATATCAAAAATCTTGTATTCAGCCAAGACCAACTGTATATTGTTGTTGAATGTAGAATATAAACCTCCCTCAGGATGCTTGCTCAGTGTGAGCCACATACATCTCAGTCTTAGCCACGTGCCACCAGCATGCTAAAATAACTACATTTATACCAAAGCCCTCCAGTGTTTATGGCAGACATTTTTTGCATGATGTTTACTTGTGAGTTTTATTGCTCCATAATTCAAATTTACAAGCATATACATCTATAAAACACCACCTACAGATGCCTTTTATGGCATTGTATATTCCCATATCCCCCACCACACACACATTTGCGTCGTGTTTGAGAAATATGACTGATGAAGATTAGCTCCAAGTTTCTCATCTTTGTTTGTTTGTGTAGGTTGTGTGGCAGGATCCCTGACGGTTTATAAGGATGACAAGTTCAGGTGTCGCTTCACAGACTTGTTATATCCCAGTAGATTGCTATCAAATGCCTGAGCAGGAAAAAAACGGCTAATTTCCACTCTGTTGATTTTTTAAATGGAACCACTGGAATACATCTTTGTGACAGAATCAAAAAGAGCCAATAGCAAATGTAGAGTATCTTGCCAAGGACAGCAGGCAGCGGTATGTGACAGGAACAGAGTGTATCTACAACTACGCTTCTATTATTATAAGGAATAACAATCACTCCTGATAAGGGCAGCTTCATATCAAAATAAAAACACCTCCAATACAGGTGGACTGTATAATGGGCATGCAAACTAATAGGACTGCCCTCACAGATGTGCATCCAAGTGCTTTTACTTTTACCATTTTCCATTTTCTCATTCACACCTTATTTACCATCCCAGCGATCTCATTTGCATTGTAATGATTAGACTGTATGCATGCAAAATAGCTTTTTAAAAATGGTTTAATAGTCCTAAATATATTCATGAGATTCCCGGGAGAGTCGAGCAGACCTGTCAGTGTGGGAACCCACTGCCAGCTAAAATAAAAATGACTGCACTGATTTTCTGTCCCTCTTTCAGTGTGTGACACGATGCTTAGCCAAAGGTTTCTGCCATTGTGTGGAGAAAAGATACATTTTTACAATGGACAGGCCATATCTGACCAAAAATACATCCATGCTGTTCATGTTCTTCATAAGGCCCGGTTCAAGCTACATTCATCTTCAAGTATTTTCCTTTAAGGAGCCCTCTCATATGTAGTTTCTCTCCCACACACTCACCCCCTGCCTGAAATGCCTCGATTAGACTCCTTTGCTTTCTTCCGTAACATAGCGACAAATCACTATGTATGTGATAGGCTAAGGGGCGGGATATCTCTAAGCGGTTGACGGATCAAAACAGAGCCAGCTAACCAAACAGATCAGGTTTCATACAGAGGTGAAAAGAGGTGCTTCAGAACAGCATTATGAGAAAAATAAAGACCTTTTTTAAACATTAGAGCATGTAACTATGTCACAGTAGAGGAACAAAATACAAACATGAACCTGAAAATGAACATAAAAGGCCCCTTTAAGGGAATGGTAGTATTTCAGACAATATGCAAGATCTCATTTCTATGCTCCCTCTTTTACATTAAATCAATTGGATAAAAAAAACAAAAACAAGGTTGAGTTGTAAGACAATATTCCATAGAAACATAATGTCAGTGTAACAAATTGCTGTCTGAAATAAAGACAAGAGGTATTTAAAGTCAAAACCCTCAGTGGTTAAACATCCTTGAGCAGCTGTTCAGCATTTTTGAATCCTTTCTTTCTAAACCTGTCTCTTCAGTACCGTTAACCATGGAGAGATGAGCTGGAACCGGGGAATGCTTATGGCGAAATAAAGCTTTGATAATGTCATCATCTTCTATTATGAAGGCTGTAAAGCTTTCAGAGCAGAGAAACAGGGTACCAACTAAACAGCAAGGTCAGACAATAGAGAGAACTGACGAAGCTTGCGCGCCCTTATCACACCTCCATGATGTCTTTAACATAAAACAAAACGACCAACCTAGACACTAACTTCTTCCTTCAAGAATTATGAAATGCCCTTTCATGTTTGGAGCTATTTTGCTCGCCCAAACAACTTCACACAATGCTTTCTTGTGTCCCGAGGCTGCCAAGTGGAGGTGACAGGATAAACAGTTTTAGAGAAAATGACTAATAAATATGTCTTGTCTCCAGTCACTCTTTATTTATGTGTTCTTGGATTGTCTGTTCTGTTATTCACAAATATATTTAAAAAAGACACAGTATATCATTTGCAAGGTAAGGTGAAGGAGAAATGCATTATTGTTTATCTCAAGAACTTGCACTTGACAGTGCATATCATTGGCTCGTCAGCAATAACACCCGGCAAGCATGAAGTCTATCTGATGACCAGCTTGTAGAGAAAAATGAAAGTACAGACAGAGAGACCCATTCCTCCTTTCCCAGTTAAATACATAAAAAGAAAAAAAATATCCAGCTCTTTTCTTATTGGCTGGGGAGTTATATATCTAAAATCCTGTGCCTCAGTCCCTGTTGAATGTGCATGTTTTATTGCACTTATATAGGAGGTCACATATAAGCTATAGTTTTGTGGCTCTAGCTCAATTTGTTGCTGTTTCTCTGTTTTGTTTTAATTTCAGAGTGCCTCCAAAGTCAGACTGAAAACACAAAACTGGCCAAACGTCTGCATGGTGTTCAACTTAAGCTAAGCTGGAAGTTAAGTATAGCATAAGAGACTTCAAACTTCAAAAACAGAGTTGAAGAGGTGTGAATTTAGGGAGAGGGGCAGAAGAAGAAAGCGATGGTATTTAATTCACCCAACAGTTCTTAATTGGATTTTGCTTTGATGTCCAACACCAGTCACCATGGGACGGAAAAAAGGGGCTTTTCTTAAGGGAGATTTATTTCACAAGCTGTTCAATTTTCCATATTTCCTTTTCAACTGGAGCCTGGAATTCTAATTACTTCAAGGGACAATAGTGACATTCGTCCGAAGAATTTTAACATTGCACTATATTTGAAATCATCTTTTCTTCCCGTGGGTCTATTTGTGGATTATTTTTAATGGGCTTGTACAGTTATGCTGCAGAAACACGTATTACAATCTGTCATCTGAAGGATCTCACTGACGATACAGTACACTGTCAGCTCTTACAAAAAAAAAACACACACACCTCTGAGCTACTTTAAATGTTTACCAGGGCAGTGAAATGTCTGTGAAATGTGAGAATGTGTTCCTGAAACTAATTAAATCACCATTCAGAGAAAATAAAAGGATGGTTAACTATAAATGTGGATTAAAAGACACTTCAAAAACTTCTGGATAGTTGTGGATAAATGCTTGACATCAGTTTGACAAATGGCATACAGCTTGTTCAGGATTTTTGCAATGTTGCATCATGGGAGGATGCATTAGGCCACCACAAAACATTGTATACCCGGAATAGTCGTGGACGTGCACTGTCCACAAAGGAGGTGTTTACACAGTTTTGACATAAAAACTCCCATTGCTAATAATTAATTCAATTCTTCCTGAGTACATTGATATATTCCCGCAAAACCTGCACAAATAAGGCAGAAAATAAACAGCGTAACTCTCAAAGCACATGCATTGGGTAAAATGCAACCTTAACTTCCAGGGAAATAGTGTCCCGTTGCTTCTGTGCGAAAGTATTTGCATATATATCCAAACAAGGTAATATGCACACATTTGCTGCAAAATTGGCCAATTTCTATTCAAATGAGCCTCTTTGCACAAACAGTCCAATTCACAAAGACCAGCACTAATAGACACACACACAGTTAAAGTGAAATTATGAGCGCCTTCGGAAAGTTGCTGGTAACTGAAGAGCATTTATAAGGGTTGTTATGCACAGATCGTCAAGGGGTTATGGCTAATACTTTCTCTTTGTCCTCTGCTTTAAAAAAACGCCCTTTTCTTTCACATTCTGAAGGTGAGCATTTAATAACAAGAAAGCGTTGGACTGGACAAGACCGGAATATAAAATCAAAATACTGTGTACATTTCGTCATGAATTTTTAAGAAGGCCTTACGGCGGGTCGACGATTAATCTTGCTCTGCCATCGTACTGTTAACTTCGTTCTTGGCGCAAAGTCAATATTTATATTTGCCACATTGATAATTGCAAACAGAAATCCACTGAACTGCTAATGGGTGTGTTATGTTCTTAGCCCAATAAATTCTGTGAAACGGACATTCAGATCATTCATTATGAATTTGTCCTTCGGTGTAAAATGCTTTTTTCTTTTTTGGGAAATGATTTGTGTTTCTTCAGTAGTTGGTAAAAAATGTATTGGGTCCTTATGGCTCAGTTCTTGTGGTCTAAAGCACTAAGCACACAAAGCGTGGTAAATGGAGCATGATGCAGGTGCACATGTGTGTGGAATATTATGTTTGGTTTTCACTGCTGGGCATACCCAGACGTGGGATTAGGGGAAACGCAGTACACGTGTCCCAAACTGCTTCCCAGTGTTAGACCAACATTCAGTGTTTAGAGCAAGTGAACAGTCAGCAGGGGACTGGACAGGTGGAGAAAAGGTTAGTCAGTGCCAATAAAATCAGTGCTTTCTCCACCCTTGAAAATACACTGCACTGTGTACCTTCACATTTTCTGAAGGCTGAGACTCTGCCACAGAAAACGTCTCCAGAGTATAATCTGATGTCCTTGTATGGAAAATACAGAACTGCCAAAAGGGAATATATGGTGCTTCACATAAAATGAGCTCTGGGAGAGATAACACAGTCTGTTCCTCTGATCTGCTCCGAGGAGAATCATTGGCTTATGGAGCAAATATTTTAATGATATCAGGTAATGAGCTTAACAGAAACTGGAGGCAGATTGGCAACTGAATGTCGACATGCACCAGTCTGACTCTAATATATTTAAACGATAAAGCCACAAACACTACGTGCGACACAAGTTCATCAACAAGTCTTTCTTTATAAAATGAGAGGAAAGAAATAGATGTACTGTGTTTTATTTGGCTCTTGAAGGCATGAGCATAAAATGAAATATACCAAAAATATAATCCCTAAAACTAGTTTGTATAGGCTTTGAGTATCACACCTGCATAACTGATCTTGAGGAAATATTGCAGAACACGACTGTGCATTTCACACCTTTGACCTGGTCTGAGCAGGGAGGGACATGAACAATGATAATCCGTGGGATCAAAAGTGCTGCTCTTTGTTGACACAGCCACCACTGCGCTTCTCTTCTGACTTTGATGCGGTGAGGGTCACCGAATACCAAACATGCACATACACACTGTCAGGGTTTGCCAAACAAAACTTATTGTCCTTAGACTGACACCAAAGTCCGACCCAACTTTTCTAAGTAGAAGTTTTAGTTGTGAGAATTCGACTTAGTTGTATAATCACCCTCTCCCACAGTGCTCTTGGTCCCTTTACCAGGTATTTCAGTTTTGTTTCATCTATATATTTTTCACTAAAGTTTTTGAAACCCATGCACTGTTATCTCAAATTAACTTATATCAATCAAATGCTGAAGAAATAAGGAGTGAAAGGATAAGCTGCAGGCACAGTTAGGAGCTGAGGTTATATCTTTCTACCTGTTTATCATCATCTTGTTTATTGTTGAACAAAATTGGAATTTGTCAATATTCATTTCTATTCTATAATGACATTCTATTGACTTAAAATGAAATAGAAACCTGAAATATTTTTATTATCACTTAAAAGAGCCTCTCTAAACTATAGTAACATACTTCAGTTTTACAGTCGGAGCTGGGAAGTGATCAGCTGCACAAAGTAAGTCTGACATTTTTTTGAAGTAAGCCGTCTGAGTGCTCACAGAGCTGCCTGACATAGGGTTTAGGAAGTTTTAAACTAATACCCCGTCATATATTTCTTACATCCCACCAAGTTCTTTTAGGACATCCTTATATAACACTCAAGTCTAAATCTCACCATTTCCTAAGAATTGCTTTTGTCAAGTGTTTCCTGCTTTTTGACATTTTATTATGTTGACACTGTAGGTCATGTTGACCTCCTCCTTGTTCTGTGTATTTTTAAAAAGGCTTGAGTTCTCCTATGGAGGTAGAAGAGCTTTTGAGTGTTGCCAAAGAAACATTTATATGGGTGATGCACTGAATGACTCATGGCAAGGTCTGACTGGTCCTTTGTTTTGTCCATTACAAGCAGCAGAAATGTGTCCTGTTTATTATCAAACCGAAGCATTCTGCAATGTATAACATACATGGAAGGCTAACCATTATAAAGCAATCAAGCAAAGATTTCAGGGGCTTAAGGCGTCACCTAGCTTTAGAAAAGCCACAAATCATTAAAGCTGTTACAGTTGCACAACACACTAAGATGAATTATGAGACAAATTGGCCTCTGAGCAACCATGAAAAGGAAACACTTTCACTAGCAGCTGTGATTTAAAGGGAACGAAAACTATAAAATCAAAATTGGAGAAAAAAACAATTGTGACTGAGCCCTTTGACTTTTCATTGACAAATGATAATGTTTATATTGCTTAGAGAGAATACAACACATGCATAATTTCAGACTGCAGAACCTCAATAAAGATACTGAACTCAACTCAAATGAAAAAAAGCAAGATTGGCCAAAGAAAACTAGTATCATTAGGCACTGAAATAAAGACATTAGTCTTAAAAATGTGGGCTTCAACTCTTTAAACTGGCGTAGTATAAGCCAGCAACTTACTGAAGCACTTGATGGTTTCTTCTTTATTTTGTCACACATCCATCAAAAGTTTATTCCAAGGGGAACGAGAGGAATAGGAAATAAAACAAAAAGTCAATTCAAATCTTCAGCAAGATTTTTTAGATCATTTCTGTGCATTTTAATGAAAACATCCATCATTAAAATGAAATGGAGAACTCAGTGAGCTAAACTCAGTAATGAAATGTGTCATTTGAATGGAAATAATAATGTGACGTTTAAACTTCTGCACTCTCATAGGTAATAAATGAAAGCACAAACAAACAAAGATGTTTTTTTTGTGAGCAAAACCCTATTATTCTCTCATCATACTTGAGTTGTTCAGTAAATGTGAGTGACTTATAATAATCCGCCATTATCTCCTGCCTCTTTATTATTTGTTGTATACAGCAACATTTCCTAAGTGACTCATCCATCACACTAACTGGATTTTTAACTCAACATTCAAATGTTTTTCTTTTCTGTTCCCAATGCAAAATGGCCCCTAATTCATCCAATATATTAGACTACATTGGTCTTTTGTTTTCTATAAACACATGAGTTTCCTTTCCCTGATATGGTCAGCCTCCAACATCTTATCTGAGGTGGTGAACGCTGCTCTCCCGTGAATCTTGACTCCGAAGCCGTGCGTTTGATTCCAGTGAAAGACCGTTCTGCCTCCCACTGTTTTCTTTTAAAGAAATGTCCTTCACTGTTTGTCTTAGTACTCTTCCTACCACTTTGCACTGCCTGAAGCCAATTTTCAGTAATACAAGTGAAACACTCTTGGGGTAGTACCGCCGGAGAGACCAGAGTGGCTGAATAAGAGTTTCCAAACAACACAGCTGATTGAATTTTGTGCCCTTATATTCTTCAAGTGAAGACACAAAGAGACATGATTAAAAACATGTTCAGAGGTTTTTTATGTTAAGGTGAGTGATAAATCCTTTAGACTACCTCATTAGCTGTGTAATGATTGTGATAATCCTTGCCTCCATTTTCTGTGCATTGAATTCATTCACACACAGCTTTCACTGTGAAGATCAGCTGTAGAAATGTGTATGCTCGTTTAAATTCAGTGGACGTTGTCATTCAGCTGTCATGTGTTGCTTATTTCTTATTTGAATTGTATTGAATGAAATCACCTAACTCCTGTGGATGCTCGATCCATATGCTGTTTCTTTTTCAAATTTTCTGCGAGAAGAAAGCCAAAATCTGTGCAGCAGACTCTGCTCTCTATACAAAGCTGACATCTGATGGATTG
The DNA here is from genome assembly GCF_036324505.1 of Eleginops maclovinus. Taxonomy (NCBI): domain Eukaryota; kingdom Metazoa; phylum Chordata; class Actinopteri; order Perciformes; family Eleginopidae; genus Eleginops; species Eleginops maclovinus. The sequence continues at coordinate 7,615,444 of NC_086353.1, forward strand.
CTACAGGTACGAAGAATATATTGCTGTGATCATTCATGTTGCCAAATGTGACACATCAGCACAACAGGGGATAACGAAAGGTACACCAACTGCTGTTGACAAAAGACTTGACATTACCCAAGGGCAAACTGACTAACATCCTCTCTCCGAGCTAAAGCATCCACCAATTAAGAACTGAGAGCTAAAAGCAACCTGGACACTGTGTAGATTAGTGTTTTCATTGACAGTAGGGGTGACATTTAAAGGTTATTCAAACACGTCTTAATTTCACTCAATTTTTCAAAGAGCTGGACTTCAAATAAGCTCAGTAGAAGGAGCAATAGACACAGGTTATGATGAAAACTGTAGGTGAATAGTGTGGAGGTGGGTCTCATTTATCTGACACTGACATGACTGCTGATTGAAGCAGATGAAGAGGCAGTTTTATTTTTCAATGAGGTGATTGGATCACAGAAAATATGAACGCCTTCAGAGAGAGAGAGAATATAGGTGAGCAAGAATAAAGGGTCCCCTTTATAGCTAAATGTAAACATGGGTCACTGCTGTTTGGTGAGGTCAACGTCTAGCTCTATCATTTAGAAACACTTTTACTCAATTAGTCAAATCTAACAATTATCATAGGTGTTACGCCCCTTATTAAAAGGGAAGAAACAATCAAGAGAGTGAAAGGGATGTTTCCCTAGCGACAGCTTAACTCAAACAACCTGCAAACCCTTTTCTATTAATACAGTATTTATGAGACTTCATAATCCCTCTTATAATACTTTGACAACAAGATAGTTCACCATCACAAAGATGCTTATTCTCTCTAATGTTACCAATGGTGGAAAAAGTATTCAGATTCTTTCCTTCAGTGAAAGTACTAATACCACACTGTAGAAATACTACATTTATATAAAAGAACTGCATCTACAATGTTACTTAATAATTTAAGTACAATTAGGACGTACTTTAAGTCTTAAGAGTAAATATTTTAAAGCTAAAGCAGCAAAACTTTGACATTTAAGAAACGGGTACTGTGAACTATTTTTGGACAAAACATTTCTTAGCAAAATTGCTACCAGTTCATTTTCTGTCAACCCATTCATGGTTTTAGTTGAATATAAGGTTGGAGGCTTTAATATACCAAATAATAAATAATTGGTTCTCAAAATCTGAATTGGTAGGGTAACCAGTTAATATATTTGTCAAATGTATGTGAAAAGCACATTTGCTTCCAAGATGTAGTGAGTAGAGGTCTAAAGTAGTATACAATGAAAATACTCAGGTAAAGTAATACAATGTGTGCTTGAGTACAGTACATGAGTAAATGTACTTAGTGACATTCTACCACTGAATATTACTGTGACAACAAGATAGCTCAAACATCATAACGTTTGTTAAACACAACATAAAGGTAACAGATTCCACAACAACATGGATGGCACACACATGCCTACACTCAGCTGCCCGGTTCGTTTATATGTCCAAATGGGGACCTGGCCTAACACACATTCCCGACGCACACACACATTAGCCAACACTCGGCAAAACTTAACAACAACGCACCTAACGTGAGTCAGAAACTCTCTAAAATACTCTTAAGATGTGAGGGGGAAATTTAAACCAGCTTTGCTTTTACAAAAACAACATACCTGATAAAAGGGGAGAAACCACCAGAGGGAAAGTGATGTGTCCAGATACGTGGATGGAGACAGAAGCAATCGATCTCCAGATCCTAGATCAAGACCATCTCTCACAGTTCAACTGATTTATATTGATTCTTTAAGAAATAAACAGCTAGAGAGAAAATACTTTCTTATGAACTTTTCACACAATTTATCGACATCACCCATTTTTGGTTTCATGTAATATGTGATGAATTTAACTTATCTTGTCACATACGTTCATACTTATTAGCATCAAGAAAATGTCCTTTAAAAAACTTCTTCAAAGTTAGTATAGCTCAAGCTTGTCTGTTTTATCTGGTTTATTTTGTCATTTATCTAATTGTAACTCGGCTTGCTGCTCAATTGCTTGTCAGTTTAATGAATGTTTCCATGGTAACAACCACCCCATTGCTTTGTGTGAATGTTGCCATTCTCCACTTTTTGGGACTTGGGGAACACTTCTTTCAAACTCGCTCGAGCTGAATGTGATTCATATCATGCTCTTTATTGCAGGAGATAGTGTCCTGTATCGGCTCCCAGCATGTAAACACAATTTTGTTGCAATTCCTTCCTTATCAAGGATAACTTCTTTGGCAATCAGTGTAATTCAGGACATATCCAGAGTTTTCTTAGAGATCTGTGTGTATGTGTGTGTGTGAGTTTGTTTGCTGAGGTCTGATAACATTAGACTACTGGGAGTAAATCTGTGGAGGTGCACAGCTCTCTCTTTGCGAGCGCGCCTGCAGAGCTCAGATTAAACTTGAATTATCGGTGTAGGGACTGCCTGCTGCTTCCTCCTCCTCAATCATAGCGGTTCATCTCTTCTTATTGTTGTTTTACTCTTTAGAGAAGCAACAGCATCGGTGCACCTCGTCTCCAGAGACACCCAAGAAACACGTCACTCACTATACAAACATTGGATGTCACCTATTGTACGCTTCTGCTTATTCAGTCTATTATAGTTTGACCCTCTGACTATGTCCATATCCACATTAATCTGAGCTTCCACAGCGAGGACTGAATGAGAATGTGATACTTTTTGTAGGGTTGGAAATGAATAGAGCCGCCCTGCGCTGTCTACAGTATGTCACATTTTCAGAGAAAGAATCTGAAATGACAATAACAGTGGTTTAGTAATCAAGACTTTAAAAATATGTCTTTAAATTGTAATTATGAACCACTCTTCATTTAAAAAAAATATTCATTACAAGTAGATGTTGAAATGCCATTCAGAGATGTTCGTATAAAGAGATTTTTCTCAATTGTGCATGATGAGAAAAACATCATCTATTTTAGGGCCATCACAGCACTGTCATTCTGCTGTGTAATTATAATTACATGCTCACTGTAATTGAGTGATATATATTATCTCTGCCTGTCTTTGTTCTTAGTTTCAAGATCTGTTATGCATTTGAATTCATTTTTCAAGAAATGCTCTCAGCCACACCTTGTACACTTTATGTGTTCTGTTGAAACTTTGAAGCTGTACATATAGGGAGGATTGGACTAAATTGACATTTAATTCAACTAAATTATCGGCTCGATATTGTTTAACTTTGTTATTTGCCAATTATTTGCACTGTTGTTGCTTTTTCTTTTTCATTAATCCTTCATTTTTTTTGTTGAACCTACCTTGTGAAACCCTCAGCAATTAAATAGGTTGATGGACTTGATTTCTGTCAGCCACTTTCTGTTTGTTGTGTTGTGTTTCTGGCAGTGTCATTTGTTCACAAACCTGCCAGGCAGGTGAGTGCCAGCAGTAGTGAAAAGACCCAAATAAAGACCATCCAGGCAGACAGGGACAGTTCAGTGAGTTATTGAAAAAAAGGAAAGATCCAAAAGGTCAGTGACATGTGCAGCAAGTCTGAACAAGAGAAACTGAGGAGCTACGGGTGAACAGGAATGGGGCAGGGAAAATGTAAAGGCAGACACACAAGTACAGAGAAGTGCTCATGAACAGCAGGTACAGGTGGCTTAAAGTCAAGCATGAAGCAAAATTAACAACCTGGCAAGGAGCAGGTGGAGATGGGTTATTATAAATATTAGGGAGGGTAATTAAGGACGGAAGAAGAGGAAAGCAGATGGATGTTAGAGTCCTGTGACTTGTACTTAAGTCTGAGGAAGAACGGTGTGTTTGGAGAATTCCCAGGAAATGTATGGTTCCAGGGGAATTGGGAATATGGATGGGATGATGTTCTGACATGACCAAACAGTACAATGACATATCGGACTGACAGAAGTAATTTTCATTCAGGAACTAAGGGCCTTATCTTTTCATTAATCGATTACAAATGGCGATTTAAGAGTAATGTTTTTTTTATTCGTAATTTTCACTGGCTATTTTTCATGCCATTGGCACAGGAAGATAAGTGGGGCCATGGCCTGGATGTTATAAGCAGGGTGCGATTTGACAAAAAAACAGAGGGGGGGATGTTTTTTTTAATTTATTCATAGACAAGAACATTGGACTTTTAACTTGCATAACTAGGGAGAAAAAAACGCAAAAAGTAGACATGCCCTTTTTTCGGGTCCGTGGATTAGTCCCCATCACAACATGGCAAAACTTTTAATAACCCATACATGGATTTCTATTCAACGTCACAAAAACATGCGTACGCACTAACAGGCAGAAAGCACCATAGAACAGCATCAATGCTCTCCATGAAAAGACCCTCCAATTAACTTAAATCAAACACTCAAAATAATTCACTAAATAGCACAACGTGCTGTCAACACTCAGGGACAGGTCTGGAAAACTAGAAAAAGTAAACAGTCGGCTCTGGTGACAAATTTGTGGTGGCTTTTTCGTTTTTCCTATCGGGGCATTGTCTGCAGCATTTCGGCCCTCTTCTATCCACAATTCTGCAAATGGGTCCTGTAAAGTAAGATGATATGCTGCTCTGAACGCGTTTCATGTTTGGTTCAGCGCTGTTTTTCCTGCGAAGTTCCCGCACAAAAATGTTACAATGTTTTTGTGTTCGATGACGTTCAGAAATATGCACCGTCTGCCAGAAGGCTGCTGAATAGCCTACTCTGATGTAAAGACACTGAAGATCGTTAGATTTCAAGAGTTTAAGTAGGCTAGCAGTTAAGTTGCATTCATCGCTATCAAGGGGGGGAAATCCTTGTCCCCACCGGAGATAAAAATAATTTAGCAGAGGTAGGGATAGGAAAACCAGAGGGGGGGAAATCCTCACCATCCCCCCCTACAAATCGCACCCTGGTTATAAGTATTTACATCATAAGTTCCTGAGTGCACCAACACAGAAAATGTATATCCTCGTTCTTTATTTGGGTTGCTCTTTCAAGATGAAGGTCTCACTTTCGTTTGCTGCATTTTGCACACTTGCAGGAATACAGTTGTAGGAGGGAAAGGAAAAGCCCTCATTCATTTTTTCATTGTAATGGCTGTGAGAAACAGCAGGCTACATCGGGCTACTACATATAGCACCTTTTATAAATCTCAGAAATACTGATACACAGTTGTGTGTTTTGTGTATTATGTATTTGGAGGTATTCTGCTGACAGCTAACTAACAATTTCTGAACATGTTTTGCAGTCGTGAGAAATTGTCTGTCATGAAGGTTTTACGCTGCTCACTGGGGCTTGAGACTGAAGCATCACTGGCCATAATTTTACAGCGTTGCCTCTTTGATTCACACCTCATTCTGCTGTATTTCACAGCTGACATAATATCGTATAAATAGCTTATGAGATCTGACATCAGGGCTCATTTTTCATGAATGTTTCGGGAAGTTGTTCAAGTTTGTTAAGTTTGATTTGAAACAACCCTGACAAGTGTGCCATATATTTATCCCACATACAATAAAGCTTGCAGTGTTTTTCTCTGCAGAGTTTTCATTTATTCCAAGTGTGCTCTTAGCATATGCAACGTCTATGTATATTAGATGAAACCTGACCTTGCTTGGCAGTAATCTCTTTCTCTCTCTAAGCCTCAGCTTCTCAGCACATGGCCATAGACTGCAGCTGGATGTCTGAGATGAGTGACAGAAGAAGAAAAAAAATAGGCAAGAAATCAATAGTGGGAAAAAAACAAACAGTTTGTTGTTCACCAGTCCTTCCTTGAATGACACACGCGTTAGGAGCAGGGTGGTCTTTATACAGCAGAGTAAGTGTTCAGCCATCAGAATGGATTAGTAGCATGTCTTTAACATGCCCTGCGGTATACCTGTGGGCAAATCACAGAAACCATACACTTTCATGTACCATTAAAGGCTTTCCAAGTAGCATCTGTGTTATCTCCACCAACAACGGCTTTGATTGATGTATGTTAGACATGTTGCTTTAATTATCCAGCCTTGAGAATATTTGATGAGTATTGAGTCAGTGCAGATGTGATATGCCCTTAACTGTTGAGGCTCTCCCCAGAGGGCTGAGACCAGGATGCTTTCAGCAGGCAGTCCATGTCTGCACTGATGAAGTCAGACACTCAATGTGGCTGGATATTAAGCACAACGAGATAGAAACAGTACATTGCTGTTGCTCTTAAAAAGGATCCAATATCATGATAGTGATTAGTCCTAAGTGACTCACCGAGAGACTAACAACACAGGCTAGCTCTCGTTTGACAATTTCTTTGTGTGAATGTGATTTCCTAAACATATTCTCTATTATCCTATCATTTTCCTACGCCTTTGTATCTCAGAATAAAGCGCTGTCACTCCATATGAAACATAATTTATGGTAAATTATTCAAAGATATTCAATGGGGACAATATCCTTTGTTCCAAAGATAGTGTCAAATCAAATTTCAGTTTCAAACATTTCACTGTTGTTCCTCTGCAGCTTTATATGTTTGAGTTTAAAATTAAAATTAGTATTTGAGCACACATATATGAGCCAGTTCATCTCAATTCAAACACCTGTCTCTGAGAGGAAACATTGGACTAAAGACACGTTTTATTAAACAGTGGCACAGCTGCACTTAAATCCAGTGAAACAGAACTAAACCACAAAAAGGCCGGTGCATGCAAAGCTGCCCATGTGACATAATTGAAGTTAGAGTTATGATGCAGTGTATTTATGGATGGCAATGTTGGTTCTGTACACACATGTTGCATGACCATGAAGTTGAATCCTTCCTTCATTATTTCTTTTTTGGGGAAAGATTCTTTTCCTTACCCAAATAAAAAAACAGGTATAGAGGGCTTCCATAGTTGACTTGACAGCATGACATCTTCTTTTCTTAGACACTTTGTCAATGGACTTGCAAGATCCACTATTTTTATGATCCAGACACAAATATCTCAGCACCTCTTGGATGATCATGAAGTTTTGTAAAGACACTCTACACTTTGGTGATCTATTGGCTTTTTACTGTTGTTAATAATGTTAACATAGACTGAATAATGCAATCTTTCTGTGTTATTTAGATTTGTATGTAAGTACCTGGCCTATCATATCATTCTTTATAGGATTATTGTGTTAAATACATTTAAAATAATTAAACAATGTAGCCGTTAATGCCTGAAACATTCAAATGTTTGGTCAAATTCAAAATGGGAATAACAGGAGGTTATGAGTAACTGAGTAAAAACTTCACAGGAGCTGTGTGTAAAGTTCAGGGAACCTGGGAGTATTATAATTCCCCAAAAATACATGGAGTTAGGTCAGCATGTCTCTTTTAAAGCATTTAAAAAGTCAGCGAAGAGTTGACATTGGAGTGACTCACCAACACTTTTTGTCAGGAGGAAAACATTCCTCGATTCCCGTTTGCAAAGGAAGAAATTGTCTGACTTTAGGTATATATGTTGCTTTGTATATCGGTGCATTCTAAAAAGTGTGCCACATCTCCTAATTATGTGAAATAAATTAATGTGCTATATGAATTACATTTTCATTTACTCACTGTAGCTGTGCTTAGACCTGTGCGATGATAACTGCCACAGAAAATAAGCATTTTATCCGTTGGGACCATCATTTATTGTTGAGGACATGAATTATTTATAGTGGTTCTCTGCAGTTTTAAATAGAGACATGAGTTGTCTTTTTACTGACAAACAAACATGGACAGATCCTTCTTTCAAACCACACAAATGCATCGTAGTATTACTATTTTTCTCTTAATTTGTAAGCAAGCTTCGTCCCAATTACATATTAATAGATTCATAGGGCAGAATAGGCATCTGAGATAACTTTGTATAGATAAATGCATTAATTTAGCTTCATATAAGTTAATTCTCTGCTGAAGGACAGGTGGTTATGAATTTTAAATGTGCCCTCTTCATATTTGCATGAAGCCTTTGTGTTGCGCCTGGAGGCACTTCTCTCTTTTAACAACCACATTGTGCAATAGTCATTAAGAGGTAAAACTCTGACTGGAGTAATTTATCGGGTCTTGAAGGCTCTTCACACAAGAAATTCACTTTTGACATCTGGAATTGCAGCAGGGGCCAAATCCTGACAGGATATTAAACCTGCAGGTTTAATCCTCTGTTCTCTGACACAGAAATCATGCATTTAAATTCAATTTTTACTCCTACTGTATGTCAAGTTGTAGAGAAGCTATGTGGAAAAAACTTAAGGCTTAACATATTGTTTCTCTTTTATAATTCCTAGACAATATGTTGCTGTGTCTCAATACATCCAGGCTATCTCATTAGGATGTCAACCTCTGAATGTGGGTGTATGTGGCAATGACACAATCATATTCATAGTAATAAAGAATCATATGGAAGAAGAATTCAGATATTTTACTTCAGTAAAACTAGCAATACTACATTGTATTATTTAATAAAAAAATAACTGTAATTGTTGATGATACTTTACATATGAAGTGAGCTGAAGCAATAAGTAACAGAATATGGAAATACTCAAAATTGTACGATAGAATTGTTGAGTAAAAGTTAGATAGTATTATGGAATGCCATCCTGTACAAACGTGTGGATCATTGGTGTATTTCTAATAGCTTTTGGATAGACATTTTAACATGTCTGCAGGAAAAGCACAGATGCCTTTAATAACATTTGTGATGAATTCATTACACTGAAGCAACGTCCTGGTGTTAGGCTGGTTGTAGCATTGTGACACTTAATGGAACTGAAGTGCAGTCAACATTATCAGTTTCACACTATGACAAGTCAAAAGGTCAGGTAAATGTCCACAGGTGTATGACAGATGAATGATGAAGCTTTGCTACAAAGACAAAAGTCAGGACAGTCTGTCTTTTCCTTTTTGAATCATATTCATTTTCTTTGCATGTGTAGCTCTCATATCTGTCATTAAGAAAACTGAAGGGATACTCTGTTGTCAAAGTTGAAGCTGAGAAAGCAGTCTGATTTTCTGAGTCTCAGTTCAGGAAGAGAAGCCTCACTTGTGGTTCTGTGTTTTCCCATCTGTGGAATGAGGTGCAACATCAGCACTAAGCTACCTTACTGCACACTCACAGATGATTTAACAGCCAGCTCTAAAGCGCAGCCATGGATTAATAGAGCTTGACATAAAGCCTTTTCACTGGCTTTATCTGTTTCTCCCAAGCTTGGGGGAATTCAGCAGTGGTGCTTTTCCCAGCGTGACACCAGTATCATTTACGCTTTTTCACAGTACTTTTTAACTTTTTAAAAACTTTGGGGTTTATGCTGTGTTTGCAAGCACTTCCCTCGACTACTGGCAATCTCTCTCTGCAGAGAATCAGATCAAAGTAATATTGGCTCTTTTGACCAAAGATTAGCCTAAATGAAGACCTAATTCTACGCAAAGCCCCTGCGGGTCATCTAAATGTGTAAAAAGACACTCAGATACAGTCTTAGTGGTAATGCTGCTTTGGATTATGGGAGGTTATCGCAGCTGACCTCTTAATCCACTTGTTTACTTCTTCAATTTTGTTGTAGAGGTCCCAAATGACAACATTTCTTCTGAGTTAAGCCTGGACTTGTTAAAGGTTGATACAGTTCAAACATAAAAACAGTAAATGTGTAGGAAATGTGGGGATTATGTGGCCTATTGAAGCCTTTAACAAAATCTGTGGATGTATTTTGAATCTAAGAGAAGCTGAAACATTTTCCATCATGCCCTCTGCAGTAAGAAGACGAAATGTACTTGTTATTTTTTTTATGTCAAAATTCTATTGTTAAACAAGACAGAAGTTAAAACATTTCACCACCAAATTCTTGTCTCACAGTGTGTTTTGACTTGAAATGCCCTCATGATAATACTCCCACAGTGATTTCTCTGGAGAATAAGGCAGTGTTATAATGAATGGAAGTTAACTGGGGTTTTCTTTCCAAATACTGATGGTCTCAACCTGCAGATGACCTTCCAAAGTACAAAGTCAGTCAAAAACCCAGATCCATATTGAAGTTTTCACAAGAAAGCCAGCCAGCGATAGATCTGCACTGCTCAGAATGTGAATTAAGCCACAACAGAGGAACAAGAGAAAAATACTGCTGAGATAAAGTAGAGATTCTTCTGAGATGAAACGCAGGATGTGCTTCTGCTAATTGTCTCCCTCAGGGAAAGAGAGCTTTTTTTTCTTGGTTTAAATTGTAGATTTCTTGTGACTGTCTCTGTCTGTTTATTTGTGAAGGTGATTGACGATATCTTCCCAAATAAAAAGTACAGTTTTCTGATAAATGTCATAAATTCTAAGACATTACATGTAATGGTTTTCACTGAATGACTTGCATACTAATACATCTGTATTAGTATTAAAAATAACCGCTCATATTTACAAACATGTGTTTTAACCCCTGACCTCCTGTCCTGTTTAACCTTGCATGACCATTTCTCTGCCATCTGGTGACCCTGTGATGATCTCTGTTGCGTGAGAGTTAGTCAGAAATTAGCTGGATTGTTTATTCGGCTTGAGTACTTCACTACCATTCTTACACATTAAAGGGCTGTTTGTTTAAACTGACCACAAATCCGCCTCTTAAATGTCAGCATCAGATTCGAAATCAGAAATCCTTTATTTGTTCCACAAATGTGGAAAGGTGTCAGAAAAAAGGCAAAGTAAAAAGATTAACGTCTGACATAAAGCAGCAAGCCACCGTTAATAATATACAAACAAAATACACATGGTGAAAAACAAGTAGTAAGTAGTACTTCACATTGTGAGCCAGGTTTAGATTTATATGTAGAAAACAGCTGCTCCTCTTCTTTGGCTGGCTTTCTGGTGATGTTTCTGTGTTTTGTCTAAAGCTCCCTGTAGACCGTTAAGTATTCACCCGAAAAATACTGCCATTGCACAACTAACAGAGGACGTTTTTTGGACCTCAAAAGACTTCACTATCAAACCAACGTTGTGGAAGACTAGTGTGGATCTTAAATGCCTGCAGCTAAAGGAGGCAGCCCCAGGGATCATCGACAAGCTGCCACCAAAAATACAATGGAACAAGGAAGATTTTACACCAATTACTGAGGTACCAGCTATTTCAGTGAAGCCAATACATGGTGCTGTATATTTGGGAGTCAGTTATAAGATTTGCAGGCCATTGCTACTCTATTCAAACAGCAACATCCTTATGATAATTGCAGTGCTTTGATATTCTATCTGAACACTATAGCTTCACTGCCTGAATGTCCTTATCCGTCTTCTTTAAAATACCAAATGGCCCTTAGTAATGGCAGCATAACTCACAATTACAATAAGCATGGCAACAGCGGTTTACACACAGTGTATTTTATTTTGTCAATATTCGTTTTTTGTGTCTTCACAATGTGATGATTAGAGGCTGCGGGCTGGAGTGGAGGAGTTCTCACAGGATTGCCAATTTAGAGCGCTAGCTGCTGACCACACGAACACACACACTGAGAGGGATGCAAGAGGGATTGTGTGTGTGTGTGTGTGTGTGTGTGTGTGTGTGTGTGTGTGTGTGTGTGTGTGTGTGTGTGTGTGTGTGTGTGTGTGTGAGAGAGAGAAGGAAAGCGAGAGAACATCAATCTTGCCCAACATGATTTGCTGACTGGATGAAAGCACTCCATCTATCTTTTTATTGAGGTAAAATTGGTTGAATTTAGCTCAGTGGTTCCACAAACAGAGAGCGAAAAAGCATTAGAAGATGTCCTTGTCCACACTTGTGGTGCAGCGAGATATTTCAGCAACTGTGGGAAATCAAGAAGACCAACGTATCACACTTAAGAGACAAGAGAATCTTTATTGACATCCATCTATATACATTGCTTTATAGGAATAAAACTGCATTTATAAGGTCCTTGTTTATGATAAGCACAGCAGCAATGACAACGTTTCAATTCCTGCAATGTTTACCATGTTTGGGTGTAAAGTCTTTTAAATAAAGCGGATCACATGACTGAGGTACAGAGCCAACACAGCAAAACATGTCAGTCCAAATACTTATGTATATTGTGTACTTAATGTATTGTAAACATGATCACGACAAACATATTCAACACAGCAACCAGATTTAAATGAGTCTTAAATCAAGAAGGGACTTATTAAAGACACATCAGCAATATGAATCAGTCTCATTGAACTTATTAGCATATCAGTGCTCTAAAATAAATAAACAACATACATGTTATGCTCTGATCTGTGCCCACTCTTTGCCTCAGTGTGCTCTTCCATGACTGTTAAACGGTTTGCTCAGAAGTATTTTGACCATGGAGGATTAACGGAGCTTACACAATTTTCCCTTAAAGATAAACCATTGAAGATGTTGTAGCTAAGCTCCTGTTGTAAATATGTTCCACATAGTGCAAAGGTAATTTTCTCACAAAGACTGCATTTAATAGGCGTAGCGTTATTGATTTAGCCACATCATTGTTTAGCCTGAAATGTCGGACAACTGTAGAAAATGCCTTTATCATTCTTTCTTCTTAAAGATATTTAACTTAAGCGTTATCAACGTTGCTCTAAACAAGATGTTGTGGGCTGATGTTTTGAGCATCGTACTGAGCCTGTCAACCTGACTGCCCTTTTTCTCAAAACTAAGCTTACTGACCTGTCATGTAGATTCACATTTACTTTCAAGTCAATCTGCTTAGAATGAATTAATTTAACCAAATTGATTAACATTTAATTTCATGTAAAATATTAGAAGACAAAAAGACAAAAGTCGTATTAACATCTGAGCAGCAGGGTGCTTGGCAGTCTTTCCTGATAAATCAAAAAACAGCAATATAAAAAGTCTCTGTCCCCACAGATGATGCTGATCCAAGATGATGATGTTGAAATTGATTATATATTCTGACAAAGCTTGACAAAGCTTAAAAGCTAACCCCTTAATCATATGCAGTCTGTCTTTTAACCTATAAACCATTTGACTTCCTCAGCCTGCCCAACGTAGGCATCATTAACATGCTTTAATGATTTCGCATTAGCTATTTAAGCAGCTGCTTAGTAAAAAAAAAAAGGAGGACAGTGATCTGTGTGGATTTAGTCCAAGTGATCCCAGACACAACAAATGTTTGGTAGTAGGATTTCTCTTTCTTCCACTCTCTGCTGGGATATTGCCTGCCATGCTTTCTCAGCTTTTTTCAAACTGACTCTTTGTGTGGTTCCTGCTTAAGCACGTTTACACTGCAGCAGACACAGCGTTGACTGGTTGTGTTCATGACGAGCACAGACGTGGATTATAATCCCCCCCGGAATAATTTAACGCATCGCTTCAGACAGCAGGGCCAGAACAGCAAGCCTCACTGTCAGTCAGACTGAGGAGGAAGTTATATATTTTCCTGATTTTATTGTGTGATGTGTGACAGCAATCATTTTTGGTTCTAAGTTAAAATGAGGAAAGGATGTCATAAAACTCACTCCAGATGGCAGGCAGCTAAAGTCCCAGCTGAGTGAAATGAACAGGTGTGACTGCTTCACGCCTCTCTTGGAGGAAAGAACAAAAAAATCCCAGGTTTACAATGAACTGAGCTTCCAAATGGTCTCCTCTTTTGCAGTGAATTGAACAAGGTTAAACTCAATACCCAACTTTAGTCAATAATGCAAACACATATTATATGTGTTGCACAGAAGAAGATGTCTTATATACTAAGAAACGGTTTCAGCTGCTGTCACAAATGTGCACAGATGACTGTTAACACTTTTCGACCACCGTTGGTGAGGAACACCATTTTAACATTTGAATCCCTCTGTTTGTATCCATTGTACCAGCATTACATGCACAGATGATGCAATTTGTGCAGATCATATAGCTGAGCGGAGATTATGCTGCATTTAGCACACCAGAAACAACAAAAAAGGTTGCACTATAAAAGAAGCAGAAGGTCCGGATTAGTGTGTCTCACGCTATCAATTTATTTTAAGAAAGTAGTTTTATCTGTTCCATGAGTTGGACCAGGGGTGGACCTGAAAAAGGCTTTTATGTGACTTGGCCTTTACACTCACCCATACAGTTTTCTAAGGCTAAATATACTTTCATACAGCAAGCATTCACCACGGTACAGACTCTTGTTTCCAGTGTTTGACATGAAGTGAAGTGTCCTGGAACAGCATTAGCTTTAAAGTTTGATCAACCTTTCTTGGTAAAAATCCCTACATCTCTATGACATTAGTGAGCTTACTAAACTATCAATAATTGTGCTATACTCCCAAATATCCCGGGTTCGAATCTACAATGCACCAAAAACAAGTTATTTTTCTAAATGAGGTCCTTTGATGGGAAAAATACAACAAATACAAAAGACCGCTAAAGAAAACATATTTATATGAGTATCTTTTTCTATGCTGAATCATGTTGTTTTTCCTGTAGCCCTGCAGCAAATGTTCTGTGTCCCAGTCCCCTGTGCCCTGCGGTTGAGTAAAAACCTGCTAGGGGTTGAGGCTTGGCCTATCAGATGGAGCCTGTTGTGCCCTGCTGGTGTATTCAAAAAACTGTGTAACAACAACGCTGGGCAGCAGATGAAGCAGTATGAGCTCTCCAAAGCACCTAAAGGGGAGAGGTTGCATTTTAATGTGCTACATCCATTTCGTACCTGTGAAGAATAAAGATATTAACCCACTCCGGTGTCCACTGATATCATTCTTATAACCCCCACACAGGTGCACTCTTCCAGGAACCAAACACGAATAGCCATGCCTCAGGGTCAAACATTAAGTAGGCATCGGAGGTGGAGTTGCATGGCTACATCTTTGCCTCTCCGCCTGCAGGGAGACCAGCAAGCCCACTAACATCAGTCTTTACTGGACACTTCACAGCACAATACAGCTGCAGGCTGAGAGAGGAGCAGAGGCCAGAGCAAAGCCAAACTAACTTTAGGGTAAAGACATTACTCTTAGTCTTATTTTTGCTTTGCTTTCATTTACTTGTTACTCTCTCACACACGCATGCATGACGTTCAAATTTCTGTCTGACAGCCATTTCCTACCCGCAAGCTAGTCTAAAAAACACAATGTCCGGCTCTGGTGAACACAAATGAAAAATCATTTTTTACCATAAAAATATGAGCGCCAAGATGCTGGCTCATTGTCATCACTTTGGCTAACGTTGTTGCAGAGGTTGATTGACAACCTGAGGCTTAATGTCCTCCGGCTTCAGAGCTGTATGCCTAATTTTCAGAAAATTGAGGCACTTTTACCAGCAATTTGTGGTTTGATCGGCAAGAATTACCAAGAATTTGACAGATAAGCCTTCCATTTGTATTAACCAAACAAAAGGTATACCTTCAGTAACAAATTCTATTGCTGCAAGAAGTTTTTTTCTGGTTGAACTCAAAGTAAACTTAAAGAATTTGTCAGAAGTGACAGTAAGAATGTTCTTGTGAGTTCTTCTAATCCTGAGGGAGGTTAAGTAGGATGCACCTAAACCACTGCCTGGCGTGTAGCTGCAGAGATTTCACTAATATGTTGGGTTTAGGGTTTAGACACGATTGTACATCAGTGTGTGCGTGTGTGTGTGTGTGTGTGTGTGTGTGTGTGTGTGTGTGTGTGTGTGTGTGTGTGTGTGTGTGTGTGTTTGTTTGCAATAAACAGGAGTTTTGTTCTGGTTCCAGCAGCAGCCAGGGGACTGCAGGCAGAAGCTGGTGCACACTGGGGAGAAATCATTTGATGGATTTCCAGCCCTCCCAGGAATAACAAAGCCTCTTTTCCTCTCCTCATTACTGAGGCCATTTCATTTTTATTTGGAGATGAAAATAAAGACACACAGATGATTAATTTACTCACGATCTATCTTTAATAACATGTCCTCCTTGTCCTTATATGATGCTAAAAAAAAGAAGATTATTTTGACTTTAGCAGTTTTGTGCTTCACTGGCAGGAATACAAATAAACTGAAAGGCTTTTATTTCAGTTATATTGGCCACTTATCTGTACAACTAAGATAACACAAAGCTTGTCAATAGGGTACAGTGATTCCTTTGTCTTAATAACAGAGCTCCATTAGGAGCAACAATGATCTCAACAATACTCTTCAGAGAGAGAGAAACGCAAATTAATGTAGAGACTGAGGGAGAGGAATGAATTCGGAGAGTATTGGAGCGTACTCGTCCAGGCCTCAAACTGTGTTTGTAAGAAAGACTCACTGTGTAGCTCCATGTCCATGCATTCATTTCCAAAGCAATCTACAACCCTTCACAGGAAGGGGGCAAGCTCTTATCATAGCCAAACATAGATGCTTCATGCTTCTGCATAATTCACTGTTGTGTGCAGTAATCCACCAAGAAGCTGGAGGGGAACCATAGAGCTGTTAATGGGCAGAAGGGCTGGTAGCTGTAGGGTCATTGTGTCACTAATTACTGAGGCGAGGAGAATAAAAGAGGACCAGAAACCAACATTTGTTTCATTGCTGAAAAAATGACATCATTTACAGTGCAAACTCAATGAATTCCCAACTCCAATAAATACAAATCCTGTGTGTGTGTGTGTGTGTGTGTGTGTGTGTGTGTGTGTGTGTGTGTGTGTGTGTGTGTGTGTGTGGTACAGTATATCCTTAAAATAATTGCAAAAACTCTGGAGGAGGGCTAGCCTTAACCCAAAAGTGCTTCTATTAGCTTTTCTCTTTTGAGATGCCAAGTAACAATTACACAAAGGTGCAGCTAGATGTTTCGTAGACTCCAGTTCCTCCTCTAAACAGCATATTCAGTGAAAACAGCTGTGAGTAACGAGATAACACAAGTTGGAAGGTTTAAATTGTAACACAGAAGTTTTGTTGCTTATATATTTTCTAGCTTTCTCAAGAAAGGAGAAATAGCTGTCAGACATCTGACATGTTAATACTCTGTTTCTCTGAAGCTCATTGCCCAAAACAATTTGCATGGAATTTGGTTATAATGGAGAATAAATCACAAAACAGGTCCTTTCCAAACATACAATTTAAAGCTTTTTGGGTGTCACATGGTCTTGATTTTGAATATTCCAGAGTGCAAAATTTGTCAATCACATGAATCAAGACAAAGGAAAAGCCAATTGGAGGATGACAGTTTGTCTGTTGGGTTTGCCATGTTGTAATCATGGGCTGAATCCATGAAAGACACATCTGTGAGCCCGGCAATTTAAAAATAACATCACAAATCACAGCGTACGACACTGAGCCTTTATATAGTGGCAAAAAAAACCCCCTGCTGAATTCGATAATGGAAGTGTATTAACACATACTTACACATACATTATCATATTTATGCTTTTGAGGACCTCCACTGCCATACTTCATTTCCTGGCATTTCACCTTTACCTTAAAGCAGCTTTGATCCCTTTTGTATTTTATGATGAAAATACAAAGTAGTGGATGCAAACCATCCAAGAAAAACTACAAAAACCTACAAAGTGAACACCAAATAAATGTGATTTTTATCCTAACTTGGTTTTGTGCTTCATTTCTTTTGCGTTTTTGATTTGATAAACTTGAAGAAACTGTGAGAAGAGAGCGCAGAGTTTATACTGTATGCTATATGTACAATAGGAATTCAGGAATGAGCACCCCCCTCACATTTTGTACTAAATTGATTTCAGTTTTCATCCCGGAATTGTGAAACCTAACTGCTGATGACGGATAACCATCTGGCAAGTAAGTTAAGCTGCGTAGTATACAGTCCGCAGACAATTATTGCGAGCAAATTCTGGCGAGCTTGTTAGCTAATTTGTCAGCTTGCTAATTCGGCTACATCTACACACGCACACACGCACACGCACACACACACACACACACACACACACACACACACACACACACACACACACACACACACACACACACACACACACACACACACACACACACACACACACACACACACACACACACACACACACACACACACAGATAAAGGAAGTAACTCCCCTCTCTGTGCAGGGATCATTACTTTCTTTTGCTTTGAACTCTGTGTAAACCCTGACTGACAATCCTTTGCTTTCACTCAAATTGTTCCACCTCCTGTGTCTCTCACACACACACACACACACACACACACACACACACACACACACACACACACACACACACACACACACACACACACACACACACACACACACACACACACACACACACACACACACACACTCACTCTCCCCAAGGTTTACCACATCTGTGCTCAGCCCCTATGTGTATGTACTCAAGAAGACAGTGTAGGCACCATGTGTTCACAGTGTGATACAAATAGGAGATTCCTCGTGTCTGGTTGTGTGGGTGGTGATAGTTCAGTGCAAGCAAACTCCTTCTTTCTTGTAGTGTGTGTTCTTTTCTCTTCTATGTGTTAGTCTGTCATTTCCTCTGCTTGGTTCCTGCAGGAGTCAGGCTGTCTACTCCTTAAATAGGCTTGACCTCAGTGCAGACTCTGGGGCTGCTTCAGTCTTTAGCTCTGCACATGCTTCTCCGTTTACATTAGTGTGTGGTTGTGTGGGGGTGGGTGATTTCATACAGGCACCCTGCTTGTAGCCACAAAATGGGGTTTTATCGATCCTTATACCTCCTGAATGTTACATTTTTAATTTCAAATACATTTTGATATGCTGTTATCCATTTACTCTAAGTGCTCACATAGTATTCAATCATGAGGTCCGAGACAATAGGTTCACGCTCAACAACAAATGCACTTCATAAAATAGCTCTCATACTCTGGGGGAAATTAAATAATGCATAATAGAAATGAGAATAAAAACAAACATGAATAATAATAAAAATGCAAATAAACAAGCCAAACCTCTGTCAGACTCTAGTCCTTTACTGCGAGTGTCCCCCCAAGCTATGTGGAGGATGAGATCAGTATGTAAAGACATACATTTATACTAAAATGGCCTAGCTCTAAGGGGAATTAATGGTTCATATATGTACATGTTCTTCACATAACAGTTATTCTGGTTTCTCTGTTTTATGTATAAACACATTTCTTTTAAATAACAATCTTATCACTGTGCAGTGCAACTATGATCCATGACGCTTTTAATCTGAATCCATTGCTGCTCAATTATCTGCATTACACTCTGAGGAGCATCTTTTAGTTTTTACCTCTAATCAAATAAGAGGACGTAAGTATATACAATGTTGCTTTGAAGCTTAATGTTAATGTCAGAGGGCTAATATACTCCAATGAAAATGTTAATATGCTGATGGTAAGCAGGTGTAATGTTTATCACATTCCCTACCTTGGACTAACATATGGCTGATAACAGTAAAACCTGATCAGAATCAGAATCCCTTTATTCGTCCCACAGAGGGGAAATTTAAATTAGCAGCAATAGACATTTAATTAAGTTTGCATGTATTTTAAAATAAACAGAAGCATTACACAAATTAAAAAATGCAACCTGATCAACCCATTGTTATCCCTAAAGCCTGGCTGTTAGTGTGCCTAAAAGTGTTGAGATAATAGTATGATTTATCAAGGAAATCTGTCTCTACACATACAGTTTCTGACCCAGAAGGCGACACAGTTTCTGGTCCAGGTTCTAGTCATCTCACGCTGGGAGACTTGCGACTCCCTCCTGGCTGGTCTATCTGCAAGCACCATACGACCGCTGCAGCTCATCCAAAATACAGAAGCCTTGCTGGTTTTCAACCTCCCAGCTCTTGCACACTTCACACTTCAACAACATTCTTAAATCATACACTCCAGCATGTGCACTACGCTCTGCATCAGCCAATCAGCTTACTACATTCTCACTTTGAGTTAAAGGTACTACACCCCTGTTTGCTATCGTAGCTTCAAAATGGTGGAAGGAGCTTCCCATTGATATCAAGACAGCAGTAAGTTGGACTGATCCCAGTAGTTTTGACTGCAACTTGTTCAAAATAAAGAAAAAACCCCACCAGGTCTGGCTAATTTTAAGCCATTTCAGTAGCGCTTACATATAAGTGTCATATCACATAAGCTTTCATTCAGCTTAATGAACATTGGGCGCCATCTTCCCCTTCACCATAAATGTGCAACAATCTGTAGTGATGGACAAACTCACACATGCTGCGGACATCAACATGCAGACAGAGTATCAGGGAAAAATAAAACACATGAAAATAATGGTTTGATCTTTATCCAACTTATTAATAAAGTATTTTGCCCATTGTAGATTTATATTGTGTTTTAAGAAGGAAACTTGGGTACTGAAATCAAAACAGCAAACTAAAAACACATTTAAGGAGGCTCACAGTACAGCACAGCCACTATGGTAAGAAAACTTGTTGCATACAAGAAGAAGAATAAATGAATATTTAAAAATACACCCTATTTCTGATGGAGGATATTTTGCAATAAGACATTTATCCAAATTGACAATGAACTGCCCCCTGCTACTTCTGTTACTCAATATTATAGCTATTCATCATTTATCCTGCCTGCTTCCTAAATTTGGAGAGAAAATATTTATGTTTACACCCAACATCCTGCTGCTACTGCTGGAACTCTGAAACTCAGCTAATCGTAGATCCTGCTTTCGCTCAAATGAACTCTAGTCATACTCAACATTGCATGAATAGGCAAAAGTAAAGCAGCTGCAGGCAATGTACCAGCATTCTCATTAGTGATGATGTTTATTTTGAAAGGTTAAAACATGGGCACAACAGAAGCTAACTCACTCATAATATGTGCGTGACAACATGTGATAAGGTCACACTCACTTATTTTTGGGATCACTTTTGTTACCAGTGCTGGTTTTGTTTTGCCTTTGATTTCTTTTCCTGTTTGTTTTCTGATTATAATTGATTATTTAGAGCTATGATTGTAGCGTCCACATTTTTTATTCAATTGCTGCAGCACATCTTAACATCATTAAATGGGACTGCAGAAGAAATGGACACCAAATGGTCTCTTTTTCTGAGTAATGAATAAACAAAAATAGCTTACCTAATGCTTAATTCAATATATCAATGTGGAGCAAATGCTTCTGAAATACCATTATCGTGTTTAGTCCCCCGATGTGAGTGCTTTCTAACTGCTTGTTTTCTCCACTGTGCATTGAGTGAAGCAGGGATCATATGGATTCTTCTCTGGTTTCATTTATCAACTTAACTCAAACAAAGCAAGGAAAAAGCAAACATCTAAAAGTCATCTCTTCACACCTGTGTTTTCATTAAGTCATAATAAAAATATTTTATTTAGCTTTCCTCTCAGCCTGCTGTAGTGTTCATGGTACATTAGTGTAGCAGCCAGCAGTATGAAGCTCTTTAGGCTCCACCTGTTCAGTAATGTGTCAGTGCCACCGTTAAAATCTGTTTCGCAATTTGCAATGCAAACTGGGTAGCTTGGCTTCGCATGGATTGTAAGTAGGTGTAGAAAAAAGTGTTTACTTCATGAATTATAAATGTTGTTGAAATGACTGGACATAAGCTTTGCTAAGACATATCCTGTTAGGCATCCTCCAGTGAAGTGAATCAAAAAGTTAGCTCATAAGCTACATCTGCTCCCTAAGCTTATCACTGCTGGTGGGGATTGCCATAGAATTATATACAAGACGCAATGTTTACTTCAGCTGCGTCCCATTGATAAGGCAGAGGGTGGAAGCAGTGGAGAGAAAACTAAAACCTCAGGAGAGAGAAATAGTTTGTGGAGCAGCATAAAAAAAAGGACTGCAGTCCCGGACCACCATTAAAAATGATGTAGAGCAAAGCTGTGAACCGAAACCCAGAGGCCAAGGAGGTGCTGAATGATCACACTGTATAATAATGAGTCATAATGAAATATGTACGTGTCAAAAAGAGTGGCCATAACAGAAAGTTAACACAAGTTTCTGGAGATAATTGTGGTGTTTCAGACACAGCATGTCTGGAATCCTGACTTTGGGAGTAACAGAATACATGAAAGGCATTACCGTGGTTGGGAGGGTTAATTTACAAGTATATTAAATATAATTACTAAACATCAGTTAAAAAATGTACACAGTAACTTAATCAAGCTTCACAATATAACATTGATGGGATTACCTCAGTATCAAATATCAAATACTGGATGTATACTGATGTTTATAGGGTTGTTTTAGTAGTAGTAGTAGTAGTAGTAGTAGTAGTAGCCTAGTAGTAGTAGAGTAGTAATGATGCTTGTGAATGCACTGCTCAGTGTTCCCCACCAGTGCCTGTGATTAAGTGGCAAGATAAAAAGTAAAAGTTGGAGAAGAAGAACCATTCTTCTTCCATGTTGTTGTTGTTGTTGTTATTACCTGCAGCAGCAAAAAGATAAGGTTTTACTGGAAGCATGGAGAACATGTACGCAGACTTCAGAGAGGGAGTATATGCTTGTTTGGTTCGGTACAGAAATTCACTCACATATGTATACATGTAAATTCAGCTACTCAGTGTTTTACCTGATGTTAATGTCATGTTAGGCACGGTCAATTAAAACATATGTCTTTTATACATTTACTAGTGACCTGTAAAATGCAATGCAATTTCGAACTCCTATTATGCTCTCTTATGGCATATATTATAGGTCTCAAATACATAAAACATGTCTCTGACATGTTTTGCTCAAAAACAGATCATTGATTTTAGCATGTCCGATATCCCTCTGTTTCAGCCCCGTTTTCGAAAGTGCTGATTCTGTGACGCTTTAAATTTGAGCTGAGCTGAAGCTGGCCACGCCACTTTGGAGCGTCATGATCTCTCCTCTGAAGAGAGAAGTTTCTAATGGAGATACTCAGCTAAACGCTGCCGTGATTAAACCCCATATTATGTTCAAAACCACATCAAGCATTATTTCTGAAACTCTTCTCAGTGTTTGCCACTAGAACAGTGACATTATATGTATTATATATACAACAACTCTAAGTCCCTCCTGCAGACATCCTGCACAGAGGTGCTGCGGAGGGGATTCAGCTTGCGACTGTATATTGAGGACGATAGGTTCCGATATGACATCATATCGGCAGCAAATCTGGATCAGCTCGTTTGTACCCCTGTTTAAGCGATGTGGATAGGAGGAAAAGAGAGGGGGTTGTATTTTCTGAAACTTTGTGAGTCTCCTTACACACCGGAGACACATATTTATGTATAAAAGACATCAAACAGTGCATTTTGCATATTATCGGACCTTGAACAACATACATCTCCACCTCACCTACACTGAGAGATATTGGTTTCTAGTTAAAACTCTAGGGCAAGAGTCATTCAAAGGTAGACAAGACATGAAGGTTTAAGTCCCTGGTTTTCCCTAACCGCAACCACACTGTTAATGTATCTTAATCATAAACCCACACCCAGTTTGCAGGCCGGAGGATGAAGAGGCAGGATGGGTCTCCGGCGCCCTATGCACACCCATCTTCAACCTCAACAGCAACACTACAAGATCTATGAGCTACAACAACATTAAACTCCCTTGGCTTGCCGATGTTTGTAATAGAACCGACATCAGAGCTCTCACAAGCAGTTTCACATTGAGTCTTGATGGTTAATTACCTTCCAAGGTGTTGCTTACTACCTGGGGAGATGTTTGATCAGCGTTACCTGGATGAGGTGACTTTGCTTCCCCCGCGAGCCGCCGACGCTCTGATATGGAACATGGATCCTGAAAGGTGGGATTAGCGACCCACTGAAATTAAATCGTGTCAGCCTTTGTCTTACCACATGAGTGAATTTAATAGGTGTGATCCCCATGTCCTCAAACCAGCGGAGCAATCAAAGGCACTGCTGATGAAGCTCAAGGGCATCCAAGAGGGCTTTTATAAACTGTGAGGGTTATGTGTAGAGGATGAAACATATATTTCTTAATCCAAATAAACAACAGACTTGCGATTTTGTCATTAATGTTCTTTTTAATTTTTTAAGTGCACTTTGTAAACTCAGATTCAATATGAGCACCTTATTTATATTAGATTTTTGAGATATCACCACAGATGATGGTTTACAACTACATGTCAAGAGTTAATGGTGATGCTATGAATAGCTGTGAGTGATAGTAAGGATTAAAGATAGCTGTTCAGCATTGTTGGAGAAACACACAGATGTGTTTTATAGGTGATACTGCAGTTCCTCTTTTCAGCTCTAATGAGTAGTGAAGTGTGTGGAACTGGGAGTCAAAATAAGGCTTGTGCATGTGCGCCCAGCTCCACAATGATTGACGTTTAGAAAACAGAACCGTGTTTATGCAAATGTTTTTATAAAGTTCATTTCTTTTTTTTGTCTTTTTAGTTTCTATGCATCCAGCCCCTGGAGCACACAAGCAGAATACAAATCATATCAAACCCATATTGTAAAGATGCTTCCATCTTCCCATGTGATTACAACTTGTCAGACTGTGCTAAAAGAACTTTAGGTTTAGTCTTTTTCTTTTTTTTTTATTGTGTTGACTTGCACTCCCTCCTATCCCATTAAAATAAAATGAGAGCCGCTGCTGAAGGCTGCATCTTCATCATAGTTTGTTGGAATTTGTTAAAGCTGTGAACACCAATGGTAGACAGGAATATTCATTTAAGGTATTACTTTCCAGCTGTTTTGAGGGAAACCTGAGCTAATTAGCCTACTTAGCTTTAGCTACAATTCAAATTAAGTTGATATCTAGCAGCGTTCTAATGTAAAGAAATAACAGGCCGAACAATGTGGAGATCGACCAATCCTGATCCAGTGATCAACAAAGCTGTGTAATTATATAAAAAAAAGTTTTCTCACAATAAAAAGGCTTTGTGTATAAAATAAGACACTTTAGTGTGCAAAAAGTCAACAACTCATTAAAGCATTATCACAGATAATGTTTCCAATATGGTTTACACACCAAACATAACACCTATTATGTTGAAGGAGGATAATTGTATTTAAACAGAAGAAATGACAACAGTTTGGATACACCAGCTGCTCTACGTTCTGTTAGGTCCAGTTCTGTCTTACTGAAGTTACAAATCCACATATGATAAACTTGTTCAAGCAGTGTTAACCCCCGCCTCCCCCGACCCCTCAGCGCTGCTGCAGAGGGCCCACAGCAGGTGGAATGGGGCCACAGAGGGACATCCACCTCACATGTCCTCAGGAGATAATAATTAATGCAGCTCTACCTGGTGCTCTTATCCTCACCCACACAGTCAGATTGTACAGTTTACATAATGCCTGATATTATTGTTATACAAGAACGAAAACCCCCACGGAAGAGTAAATTAAATGATATCTTTAATTACATCTTAATATCAATGTTACAGATGTCTTGAGTCTGTGTGGAATTACTAGATAAAAAGAGTAGTAGTTAATTCATCACATTAATTAGAACTATTGTTGTTTCTATGTTATCTGTAGAGAGCAGAAAGAGACTTAGGAGAACTTATGGAATTAAAAACTAAAGCTGCTGTGTGTTTGGTATAACCTAATAAAATAACACAGTTGTGCATATTATTTTGGAAATAATGATTTAACTGCTGCAGAGCATGACGCACAATTTGGTGTGGAATGAGAGACATCCAGGTGACATTAACAAGATTTCATTGGCTGAAATGAGGAAGGCTCATTGACACTGTCAACGTGATTGAAAGAACTGGGACAAAAAATATATTATTTATTTATGCATGCAAAAATAGATAGATATCTAGACTGATGGATAGAGGACATGATATTGACGCAGCTGTGCAGGTTGGAGATTTATGGTAATGACATTTAAATACATATATGTAATCAGAAATCACCATTGCTTTCTTGCCAATAGCTAAATGAGAAGAGCAATAACAGCTGACAGCTGCTAAGTATGAGCTACAGCTAACAACCGGTTAGCTTAGCATTAAGCTAGTTGTAAGAATTGACAAAAGAAAATGAAGTCCTTATTAGAGAAATGTTAAGCTGTTGGTAGCTTCTTTTTTTTTTTTACTAGCTGTTTCCTGCTGCTATACGTCTTCCTGCTAACCAAAGGTACAGTATATTGCTGCCCCTTCAAATGTAGCACAAAGGCCTGAGGATTTTATCATACGCATATTTTTCAAGTCGGCAGACTTTCTTTCCATCTTATTGTAAGCTCAAAACACAAATCCAATCATGTTTTGGGCCTCAAGCGGTTCTTGTACTCAAGCAATAAAAACATTTACCAAAAAAAGAAGAAAACAGGCTTCACAACTATTATGTTTCTTTAAACTGCTCTAAAAGCAAATCTGACAATGGATTACTTTCTTTTATTCATTTCTGAGTCATATCTAAAGTGTACAGAGACCTGGAATTGACATAGAAGGAAACAAAGGTTAGCAAAATGATGCACCTTTTTAATTCAGGTTCCCTATCTTAGCTACAGTGGAAAATATCAACATTGATAACTGAATTTGATTAAAAATTGAGACCGGAATAATCTAATCCAACCCCCGGTGTGAGCTGGTGGCCACAACATCTGGGTGTAACACGTACAGTATGCTAGCCCGGCAGGTAGTAGGGTGGTCCAGGAACAGCAACATTTCTGTTGTTGCTGTATAATGGAGTAAAATAACCCAAATGAAAAGCTTATGCAAAGTTCTAGCAAAAGGGGTCCCTTTCAGGCCTAAAAAAAAAAATAATTTTTATGAAAAGCTACCCAAGGATCAACTTTGAATACAGTGTCAGTTGAAGCTCCTGCTGATGTGCATATTTTTCAGTGTGGTGACAAAAACAAAGTTGGATTGAAGCTACCAATGTCTAAGGGTTACAGTTTATGTTGACAGGGTCCCCAGGCTATAGCGAAGCAGAGCTGAGGAAGAAGGTCATGTCTGTCTGTTTCCCTCTTCATCCCGGACCATCCTCTCCCGGTAAGAGAAAGTCTTCTAGTATTTGAAGATGTGTCAGTATGGGGTCTCTGTGAGAGAATATGGATTTCCTTTATGTGCTCAGTGAATATTTTAATCAAAGGAAGCTCATAGTGCCATTGAAGGATTTGGGGTGGCTGAGTAAGGGGGCAGGGATGTCTGTTAATGCTGCCACTGAGGCAATCACCCATGACAAATTCCCCACAGACAGAGGAAGTCACAGATGCTGTGAAACTTTCAGGCTGATTTTGGGAACTTGTCAACTCTAACTGTCATCAGTGATGACAAGGTCCGTGCCACAGACACTGTGTCTACACCAGCTGGTACCAAATTGTCAATGCCGAGCCAAAGCCTGCCTGTAATTTCTGCAAATGTTTCATAGGAATTGCTTCCTGCTGTCCGATCATTGCATTGGCATTTTGATATAGGAGGGAACACTGTTTGTTTGCTGTGTGACATTGATTGCTCCCAAGGTGTTAGAAACTCTGCAGCACAGCCAGGCAGTATCAGGACAGTGATGTTTTTGTGTCTGTGCTTTTTTCCTCAGCACATTGCATTTGAAATCAATCAATCAATAAATAAATACATATACATTTTGATGTTGACTCTCAGCTTCAACGTTTTGTGGGTGCAGACCTGCCTCCCAGAAAGTGCATTAAATTACACTCATTTAGCAAATATGTTAATTTGGGATCAGATTAAGAATATAACAAACACAGACACACTGGTGGTTAAAGTCATCATCTTATATTTTTGTACGATAATATAAAACATATTACCTTGCAACGAGTCAGCTTAGAAAAGGTCTGAAAATCTTACAGGCGTTTATACTTTTTTTCAAACAAAGTAAACATGTACACTTATCCTTTTTTAAGTGACCCTTAACTTTGTTCCATAGGATTTATCATTCTCCAGCTGGAACCACATTGCTAGTAGAAAACCAGACCGTCGTTGTACAAAGGTTATCCTGCCGGGACTCATGATTACATCAACAATTAGACTTTCTGTACAACTAGTAATCATTAACCGTAAGGCCTATGTCAATGTCTAAATACGTGTTAAGTATGTAACATGTTGCACTGAACTTACTGAATACTTAATAAAACAGTATTTATAAATATTTGACTGAAACCACCTTTCTTTCTAACCCTTACTAACCTGAATGTGTTGACTAAACCTAACCACATGCAGAATGTGAATGTCTGTCTGTCTGTCTGTCTGTCTGTCTGTCAAATTGTTCTGAGACAGCTACAGAAAGATGTTGTAAAATAAACAAAACAAAATTAAAATTAAATGCAGATTAGTCGTTCCCATTTTACATTTGAATTGTTATCCTAAGATTGCAGTTTGATCAAAGACACATAAACTGTATACACATTAGGTACAGTTTGTATGCAGTATGGGATTGTGATCACAGCACTCTGGTGTTTATGGGTTGGACAGTATAAATGTCACTCGACTGTAATTAATTTTGACACCAAATGTTAAATATGGTGCCTTGAAGTCCTTGTCAAAGTCTTCCATTCGTTTCCCACCCCTGAAATAAAGCTGTGTGAAAAGAGTTATACGATTCCCACACTGTTCACAAGAGGAATCCCACACTGTTCACCTCCCAAACTATGAGCAGTGTGGGAATGCAATTTGTGGAGAGTCAGCACTTTAACCTTATGGGAGTTGTTTACTGTAATTTAAAATCCAAAGTGCTGAAGTACAGAGCCAAAACAATGACAAATGTCCCTTTTCTAATACTTTCTGACCGCGCTGTACAGCATGACGATAAAAAGGAAAATACAATGACCCTCGCAGCCAAACAGCAAAGTCAAGCCATGTACACAAATGCGATCAGTTATACGGGGGCTCCCAGCATATCTTTCTTCAGGAAATTTGCATTTAGAGTGCAGAGTGTGTGGTGCAGCCCACAGTCACTGCCCAGCTATAGAGCGATGCAGCATGCTGACTGTAAATGATGCCAGTAGATTAATGACAACCATCAGGATCAACTAATTAGCAACACCACAGGAAAGCAACCTACAGATGCTATTGACTCGGTCTCCCCGTCTCTCTTCCCTTGCGGGTGAGAGGAGAGTGAGAGGCTGCCTCAGTCCAATTAATGAACAGGAGAAATATTGAAGCCTTATCTCTCTTTTCTCCGAGAGAAGTCATCATGAAAAATGTTGATAACGGCATTCGTGTGAGGAATGCCGATTGGGACTGTCCTCAAAAAAGATGCACAAACAAACAGCAGAACATGGAGAGAAATATTTACAATTATAAATTGGAATGAGGGCAGGGACGCTGCAGAAAGCACTGCTGCAGCAAGAAGCAAACACAAAACAACATGTACGTAGTTTACCGACAATGGTTAGTGAATGTCTTTCCTTGAATGCATTGATGGTTTTGGGAACAGATGACAACAAATACCATCATGGTGTGAAGCACCTTCTTTCTTAATGAGTTTGTTCTTGTCGCAGTCATTTACAGCGTGTGTAACTGAGATCACGCAAAGAAGGCAGCATTTGTATTTTAAATGTCAGGACAGTAGTAATACAAATGTAATCAGTCTGAAAAATAGTAAGGCAAGACAAGACTCTTCCCCCGTGTTGGGCTCTTAACTCTTTCAGATTTTTTGTATTACTGAGCTATAGAAAGGTATGGAAAGTCTTAATGTATCATTGAGGGAGAGCCCGGTAAATCAATGAATGGAACAAAGCCTGCGAGCTAGTTTAGGTGGTCAACCTGGAAACCAATGATACACAAACACGCCACATCCCTCCCCTAGAACCAACCAAACGCATTCTCTTAAAACCGGCGCTCTATTTAAGCTGCAGTTTTTCCTGTCGCCAGCTCTGCTTCTGCACTGCTTTTCTGCTCCATCGCCACCCCAGCATCCACCTGTAGTCTCGGGTGATAGTTTTCTAATCATCACTCCTCAATGTTCTATGGAAACAATATTTGCGGGGAGTGATGAGGCTGAAGCAACAACAAACTTAAACTATATGCTGCTGCTAATGAACATTTCAAACGAGAGTTGTCTGACTGAATGAAGTTGTAAATGACCCTCACAGTCATAGCCCTGTACCTTATCTGCATATGCTTCTAAACCTTCACCTTTTCTGTAAATATTTATTTTATTTGATACATTTATTTAACTAAATTGTCTCTACCTTGCCTCAAATTGGCCACAAACTACTACAGATGCTTTAGTCAATCTGTGAATATACTGTAACCTAATGCAAACTGCATTCTGTTGTACTAGTTGCAATAACAATAAAGTTGAATATAATCTTATCAGCTACTAAGAACTGTTTTGGGTTTTTCAACATTGCCTAAAGATGTCTAACTTTTTCAATGTACTTAAAACAACTTCCAAAACACGATACTTGATCGGCTGTATTTGCTCGAGTTTGAACTGGTGAAAATCCAGGCTTGACAATATGGATTTTTAATGAGATTTCAAATGTCAACGCACTACAAATTAGCATGCGATAGTAACAGGCAGCACACATTTACAGACAGGATGTTACATCTTAATTCATCTCATCTCATCAACACGAGGAGTCTCAAAATGTCTCAGTCTTGAATTAATGTTTGCTAGAATATCCAGTTAATCCTCTCTGTTTTTATTAATCATTTCAAGAGTTCAAATACATGGATGAGAGACAAAAAAGGGGACAACAAATGAATCTTTGATGAATAAGAATATCTGTCCGTGACTATCAAAATAAATTCCAGCCGATCAACAAAGAGTTCATCAGTATAATGCAGTGCTACAGGTCAGACACTCACATTACACCTAGTTGTAATGCGAACATGCTTCAGAGGTGCATAAATACCACTTCTACAACCGTAATTTTATCAAACCAGAAACATATGGCGTTCACATTTTCTAATCAAAATATATTATGACATATTAATCTCCTCTCTTTGAAAACAAACACACATTTCTCACCTGTAATTAGCCCATGTGTTTGCACAGATAACAGATGGAAATGCTCACAGAGACATTTAGTTGCACATAAATATCATAATTATACTGCGGCTATGTTTGGGCTCGGTGCTACCAACAAGAATTTAAAAGGAAAAACCTGCTGATGGAAAACATAGACTGGGAACATACTGAACCCAGTTTGTTGTTTTCATGGCCGGTTGCCTATGAGATTAGTGTGGCTCTAGGGATGGCAATGTTGGTCTGAGGGTTGGTCGGTTCATCATTTTGGTCCAGACTAAAATATACCAACAACTTTCAAATGCCATGAAATTCATAACATGTATTAACATTTGGGATCCATTGACTTTACCTGTAGCGCCATCAGCAGGTTGACTTATCCTGCCTAGTTTTGAATGACATTTCTCATCTATGGATTGATTGCCTTAAAATTGAGTATGCCTACTCACGACTCATGACATGATGAATTGCATCACTGACTCACAATGCTCTGACTTCCCATCTCTTGGCATATATGCATTTCTATTAGACCCATACTTTCATTTATTACAATATTGCACATCTTAAAGGAGCCCTATTATGCTTTTTGGTGTTTTCCCTTTTCTACTCCTGTGACTGTAGGTTTTTGTGCATGTAAATGGTCTTCAAAGACTAAAATCCAAAAGTTCTCTCCAGAGGGAGTTTCTCCAAACACCCCACTGCCTGAAACGCATCCATTACTCTTTTGTTTACATCCGTAACATAGTGACATCACTATCTAACATGCTTCTATTGCCAACCAACCAAACGGAGCAGATCTCAGACTGCAGCACAGGCAGTATGAGAAAAGTAAAGCACTTTTTGAACATTAAATGTGAACATGTCACAGTATAGAGGCACACAAACCTGGTTGTTAGCAAAATAGGGCCCCTTTAAGACATCCCCATCAGTCCTTAGCTGTTTAGTGCAATTCTACAAGCTAACACCTAAACAAGATAGTGAACATGGCCAATATAACACCTGCTTAAAGTTAAATTACATCAAAGAAAAAAGTAAATCACTGACTGAAGTATAAGAATATTCAAGCAGGTTGAGTAAAGGTGAATACAACCAAAGGTAAATTACAGCACTTCATCAAGAAAGCTCCCAAAACATCATAAATCAGTGTGGGAGTACGCAGGGGATATTTCAGCTTTTCTGTAGTTAAACATCATTTATTTTGTAGAAGTAAATTCAAGCTGTCAGCTGGGTCAAGATTCATAAAACGGGGAATGCATTTTGAATTCAGGAAGAGAGGTAAGTTCACATACAAACACCAGCTTGAATACGTAAAGCTATTACCTTAAAGAAATACAACTTCTTCATTGACCGACATGTTGAGGAAGTAACTGTTAGCGTGTCTCGCAGGTGTGATATGAGCCTTTTTCCGTGTCACTGCGTCAAGCTGATAATGGCTGAATTGTGAAACACCAGTTGACATTGCTGCTGGGCACATAACAATATGATTGTCAGGGAGACTTTGTGTGACAGCAGAGAACGTAGAGGAAGCCAGAGACGTCTCTGACACTATTAATTATCCTGTTGATGGAAACACGTTGACTGATTTGACCACATGCGTGAGTCGGGGCTCACAAAAGCCTCACAGAGCCTATCACACGTCACTCCCTCTGCTCAGCTGGGGGACAGATAACCTTTCTCTAACAGATGAGGTTGTTGTGAGCTGAAAACATGTAGGCAACATTACGTGACTGCGACACTGCTGACTTTTACTGCAGGCGACTCCGCTGCACCTCTCTCTATCGTATATCTGTACCAGGTTGCTTTTAACGAGCCATGACAGGAAAGCACGGTTTTGTTTTCACCTTGTGAGCTTGTGTGTGTGTTTCTGTGGACAGATTTAAGTGACAGTGAGAGAATTGCCACCGTGCAACATGCAGTGGCAGAGCTTACAGACGTGTAGCTGAGATCACAATGAATGTCGAGTTGGAAGAAGGGCGTAGTCCAAGCAAGGGGGCAAAGTGGACATTGACACCCCTCATTATACGGCCTTGCCTTTATTTAGTGACAAAAAAAGCTGCAAGTATGTGCCTGACCTCAAATGAACATTCAAATAAAAGTTTGGTTTGGAACAAGCAAGGCCGCCAAACAAAGAACGTGTTAAAAGAGATTTTGAACCTTTCGCTTTACGTCCTTAGCCTGCAGCTTTGCAGATTGAAAGATTCAACTTTATTGTCATTGCACAGAGTACAAGTACTAGGACAACGAAATGCGGTCCCTGCATTTGACCCATCCTAGTGTTAGGAGCAGTGGGCTGCCATTATGTACGGCGCCCGGGGAGCAGTGTAGGTAACCAGTGTCTTGCTCAGGGACACCACGGTGGCACTTGGTCTTTCGGGGACTTGAACTGGTGACCTTCCAGTTCCCAGGCCAAGCCCCTATGGACTTCGCCACCACCGCCCATTACAAAATGGTCTCAGGTTACTGTAGGTTTTTGTTCCTTTGGAAACATTGAAGATAAGTTTCTCTATTCCTCTATTCAGGAAAGATTTATATAATATCAGGCTTTGTTTAACAGTGAGAACTCTATGAACACAATCACATCTGGAAGGACTTTATAAACATCTTTGCAACAAAGTTTCAACCATCAGTATTTAGAAAAAGTTTTCTGACAATGTGGGGGCGAGGCCTCGGAATTCTATATGCATGATTTCTAGGGTCAATGTTTGCAGTGTCATTGGAAAAGCATTTAAAGTCTATTCCTTGAACTGGCTATAGTCCTCTCTGCATTTGTTTCAAGATATTGCAGAGTCAGCAATAGTGTACTTGACTTTATCCATTTTAGCCTCCAGTGATGCACAGACCGTTTTTAATTCACCAACCAAAGACACCATGGGTCCCTTCAGTAGATTATTCAGTGCAGCCAGGCTGCCTCTGTTAGTGGAGATAAAAAGGTAATTTTATTTTTGGCTTATTTCTTTTATTACTTTTAGGAGATAGGTCATTGATAGATGGAAACCAGTTTTGGATGATCATTTTAGCACTTTAGATCCAAGGCTGGAGTGTAAACAATAGCAGGATTTGTTAAAACTTGTGGGATAATAAGAAGATAACAATATTGTTGTGTTGTTCCTTGGTTTTATGAGATGGGATTTATTTTATGATAATTTAATTGTACATACAGTAGACAAATAACAATTGTAGACAACTTTTTTCCGGTAGCTATACCTGAGAAAAGTTAAGCTCTCAATATAATCTCTATATACAAAGAGCATATTGAGGGCTAGTTCAGAAAGTTACTTTCACAGGTAAAAACTTAGATGATTAAATCCTTTCACTCTCCCTCTTGCGTTCATTATTAATGCATAATTACGAGGTTAAAGATGCCCTAAAGGAAAAATGCTAAATAAACCACGTTTATACAGCACTTTGTTTATCGCACATTTCACAATTCAAATATTCACACACATTCATACACTGGCGACAGAGACTACCATACAACCTGCCAGTTAATAATCAGGAGAGATACACATTTACACTCCAACAGTGCC
The DNA here is from genome assembly GCF_036324505.1 of Eleginops maclovinus. NCBI lineage: Eukaryota > Metazoa > Chordata > Actinopteri > Perciformes > Eleginopidae > Eleginops > Eleginops maclovinus. The sequence goes on from NC_086353.1 coordinate 7,649,597, forward strand.
ATCATCCTTGTCAAAGCACACTTCAAAACATGGACAGTTTGTGAATGACCGTTTTACCTCTGCTGCCTCTGTCATCTCTGTCATCTGACAAACAACGGGTACTTCAGTTGTGTAGACACTGAAAGGACAGGAGCACATATATAAAGACTTGTAGCGTAATATTTGATTTACTCCATATGGTGAGTACTTAACTTGGCTTTAGTGAATTATGTTTTTGTGTAGCTGCCTCCATCTTTAGGTTAAAACGGTTGCTGTTGTTTGCACTGTTTTTGATAATAATAAACCATGTTAGATGCCAGTAGCCAGCTGAGTCCAGCCCATGTTGAAAGCCATGTGGAGGCAGTCCCTATGCTCTGAATCCCGTATTGAGACTCTTTAAACAAATAACGCATGCAGCGTTCCCTCTACTCTCAACAAAACATCTCAGATGTGCAGTAAAAATGGCACATGCAGACACTCTCGGTGCTTTGATGTTACTGGCCACAAGCACTCTCTCTCCACTTCCAACCACCCTGCTCTCTCTTTTACACACACACACACACACACACACACACACACACACACACACACACACACACCCACACCCACACACACACACACACCCACACACCTTATTGCCAGCTATATGTCCCCTGCAGTGCTCCAAGCGGCCTGCTGTCACTCTCCCCCCTCCGCAGAGCAGCACTCTCTTTCCCTGCCTGGCCCTGCAGCGCTGAGAGCGAGAGCTTTCCTTCCTGCCTGTCAGAGTGAGAATAGAGACACCAAGAAGGTGGTAATGGAACCAGAGTAATGAGCTCTCACTCCGAGATTGTCAAGAGCATGCATGACCGGTGAGCATTACATTTCTGAAGCATCATGTTATGCACTACATCAACTTGTTTATAAGATATTTGTTGTAGGAAGACTCTTTACTTTATAAACAAAACACTAAATCAAAGTTTTACATTTGATAACAGCAGATGAGCTGCGGAGGGAGAGATGTTCCCTCTCATCATATTTAGACTCTAATTTACATAAATATTGGATTGCACACCGTTAGGCAATTTCATTTAACCTTATTCTTTGTTGTGAAAATAATTTTCGAAGCCATTACCAGTAAGAGCCATCAAATGATGTGCTGCTGCTTCTATGCCGTATATATAAAATGACTGTAGGCATATGGTATGATTACTCTTGAAGTGGGAGAACTTCACACATCAGCCACAACAGCAGAAGCCCTCCCATGAGAGGCCATCTCTGAGCTTTGAGTGGCCACTGAAGGACTTCTGAAGCAGCTGCCACTCGATGTATCTGCTAGTCCGTCGACCCACTAATATCACCACCATATAGAGTAGAAGTTGTTTCATCATATAAAGCCGATGGATTCTATGAGGCCTGACTACAAAGACGTGTTGTGTTTAAGATCCACGAGGGACAACCATGTCATACTGAGCAAGCCTCTCTTTATCATTGCGGAATAATTTATATGTTTTTCTGTCCGTGTGGCTGAGAACACTGGGTTTTGATTTGTGGTCATTTTGTATACAGACTTAGACTAAATCCTGTTACATTATGAGGAACATAATATGTATTTACACATGATTCTGATGGTCATATTAGAATATGTTTTGAAAAGCGTAGCTATTACCATCAAACTGAATTCATTTATTTTATATTTATTTAACTGATCATTATTGTTTGTTTATTTTATGAGGCAGTAGCGTGGTTACCATTGAAGATTTTACAAATCCTACAGTTAAGAGAGAACTGCAGCATATACACTGCCAGGCCAAAACAAATGTCACACACTCTAATATTCGTTGGACCGCCTTTAGCTTTGATTACGGCACGCATTCGCTGTGGCATCGTTTCCACAAGCTTCTGCAATGTCACAACATTTATTTCTGTCTTGCATACATTTTTTGCCAAGATCTTGTATTGATGACGGGAGATTCGGACCACTGCGCAAAGTCTTCTCCAGCACATCCCAAAGATTCTCAATCGGGTTCAGGTCTGGACTCTGTGGTGGCCAATCCATGTGTGAAAATGATGTCCCATGCTCCCTGAACCACTCTTTCACAATTTGAGCCCGATGGATCCTGGCATTGTTATCTTGGAACACGCCAGTGCCATCAGGGAAGAAAAGATCCATTGATGGAATAACCTGGTCATTCAGTGTATTCAGGTAGTCAGCTGACCTCATTCTTTGGGCACATTGCTGAACCTAGACCAGACCAACTGCAGCAACCCCAGATCATAGGACTGCCCCCACAGGCTTGTGACCTTTTTTTCGGCTGGGCAGTGTAGATTGACAGTACAGTTTAAAAGTGTACATCCATTAGACGGCTATTAAATAGTTTAGGTTTGATCAAAAACACTACCAATGCGCTGAAAACCTGTAGGAGTGGAGGCGTGCAGAGCTTCGGCTTGATTGCTCTCTCTCTCTCTCTCATTTTAGAGGTGTGACAAATACATCAAGCAAGGCAGAAGCTTAAGCTCCCTTTTGCTTTTTTTTTGTTGTATAAATTACTTCAATTGAAAGTTTAATATGTCATCTGGGTGGTTTCTTTATTTTTGTCAGATGGGGAAACCTCAGCATTTAATGAAACACCTCCTTCTGATCAGAGCAGAAGAAGCCACTCAGAGAAACAAAGACACATCAAATATTCTCAACAAACTCCCTGATGAGTAATTTCCACTTTTATATTTAGCCAAGTAATGCATCTTGGGTGGATTTGATAGCTATTTTCTGGAAACCAATTCAAGGTTGATGGTCAATTTAAATATATTTGAAGTTTCACTAACATCTGCTGCTGAAAAACAAAAAAATATAAAGAAAATAAGAAAGATTGAAAACTTTGTTTCTTGATTAAACGGATGTTTGAATATGCAGAGCAGCTCCAGCTGTTGAACTACCTTATTGTTCAGAATAAACACACTAATTAGCATTTTAATTGACTGATTTGAGCAATTGATACAAATGTGTAATGCATATTTCTTGTTTTGTCTAAATACATCTACAATTTGAATAAAACAAATATTAATGCTGATTAAAGGCTTCTTTAAAACATAGCCATTATCCCGAGTGCGTCACAGCTTTATCTTCATTTGCATGACACAAACACCGTCTTTTTTAACCTGTTCTACGTCCGATACGTGACTGAAAACACCTGAGACTGTCACAATTTTGAAAATGGGTTCCCAGAGAGTGTGAGACATTACCTGCCTGTTGAACAGATCCCTATGTAAATTGAGGGGATTTGTTTGAAGGACAATCTGCTGAAATAAGTGTTAACAAAGACCATTTGCACCTTGGAAATTTGCATGGATTTGGACATGACTATGAACACTCAAAGGGATTGTGGTTTCTGCTCCATTTGCAGGTTGTCATCCGACTCAGAATCTACAGTGTGAAAAAGTGTTTTTTGGAATAATGGCGCACCAAGGGAAGAGAGGTCAACACGCAGACATGCACAGAACAATAACAGCCCTGCCAATGTTACACTGAAAACGTTTGAAAAGAAATATATAACAGAAATCAAGTCCTGCAGGTGTTATAAAACCACTATGTCGACATTTAATATAATGTTTATATAATGTACTAAGAGTCAATCAAGAGTTACTAAATGTTAACATATTACTTTAGATTAAAAAGAGGCAGTGTTCATATTGTATTATTTTATTACTCAAAGATCTAATAGGCTTTTAGAAGATTCTGTGGATCCCCTCAGATTAACAGAGCATTTAGGCATATCTCAGCTTATTTTGAGGGTTTTCTGATCTGCAAAGAGTCAATATTCTTAAACCAGCTGTACACTACCTGCCCAGCCCTGAACAGAATACAGAACAATTAAATGAGTTGCTGTGGGACATTTGGCATTCAAAAAGTCAGGTACTCCCACCAGCAGTCGATGGAGACTACAACAGATCTGAGACAAATCTGTTTGGTGGACAGAAACAGGACTAAAAATAAAAGCAAACATCTATCATTTAGGATTCCGTTGTATCTCCTAAAAGGCCCAAAAGGTTAATACCACTTTCCTTTGTTTTTTCTCTGAAATTAGCTGACAATTTCAGGAAATTTAAGTGCTTTATTTTATCCCAATAACAAGGCTGAGTGTTTTAAAAAGTTAAGCATCCTCAAACTAAAAGCCTCCCTCTCGGTAAAACACAAACACACAATTGTGATCAATTCACAACGATACGCTTAATGGAGCCCGCAGTTTGTACGTGACTCAGTGATGAATATTAGCCAGCGACATCCCATCCTCAACCTTTCTTACGCTAATTGTCTTTCCAGAGCAGGGGAGATGGATTTGGTGTGTTTCTGCATAGACTGGCATGAGCTCAGGGTCTTGCTGGTGAATAATGGCTTTCGAATGGCAATATTAACCTTCTGAACAGACAGAAGTGCTTAATGTCTTCAATGATTAAGCCATGAGAGCGGTAACATCAGGGGTCAGATGCTGAAGGCGATGAGAGGAATTATCAAGACAATGTGCGAGGGATGATTTAAGCAAAGGAAAAGGGAGGCCAACTGAACAGTATTTAAATCCAAACCTCAAAGTGATTTTTTCCCCTTAACTGTGACTCAATGTATAATCTCACATAAAGAGATGAAGAAAGAAAAACTGTATCTTACATTTTCCTGTGGGGAAGAAAAAGTTCTGCTTTGGCAAATCTTCATTCTTGTTTTACGACAGATGTTACGTGTTCTTTTATAGTCACTATGATCAATATTTGTGTATTCATTATCAATAACATGACAGAGGTCCCTTGTAGTTTTGGACCAAATTGTATTTTAGCATCTTTCAGCTAGTCGGACTACCAGGCGTGCAACCTCACTGTTTCTGTTTAAACTCTCATCAAGATAGTTTTTCAGCCAAAGCAAGTAACTATTTTCATCTATAAACTGTGCATCAAACCTGTCCATCACTTATCCACAGAAAGACAAATTTAGCAATCAGCTGATGAGTATTGAAACATTTAGCAGCTATTTAAAGCCAGGCAGACAAAAGCGAAACTCAGAAAATGGACTTCAAATCATCAGCTGGCCAGAAACATGACAATAAAATGCTACTGTTTCTCAGGCTGCTGTATAACTAAGTTAGCCAAAAAGCTTCAAAGGTTATGTGCCAGCTGATGTATGAAGATGAGCTGCAAAAAACAAACAAATACATATATTTGTAATAATATAGGATTCATAGCGTCCTTCCAGACCAAGCTTATCTAACAAAGGTTATTGGGAACAACCAGAAATACCAACTCAGAGAATGTAAGAGTTAAAATGTCCATGAAAAAAGGTAGGAGAAATGAATTGGAAATATACATCAAATAATCATTAAACAAATGTAACAGAGAAGGCTCAGATTAGGTGACAGACTGAAAAGTGAAAAAAAAGGTATAAAGATAGGAGTAAAATTGGCAGCAGTCACAGATGAAGAATCACAGCAAACACATTCAACCAACATGCACAATCACACAGATAGCAGGCACAGATTGAGTGTCTGATGCAGCAAACAGGATGCGGAGCTTCACTGCGCCTCACTGCGCAACATGTTTCTACATCACTGCTATCAAGGCTTGTATCACAGAGAGATCACTGTATTGCTGTGATGTGTTCCTCATGCCTGAGGAAACAATGCAACACAACAATAAAAAAACAACAATTGGTCAGCAGGTGGATGTAAGACACCAAAGGGCAAGCAAAGAGGAAGGTCACAAAATATGTCACATAGATGTTTGACATTTTAACAGCAAGAACAGAAACTGATTTGTTTGATTCTGGATCAATAATTTGACAAAACATTTTTAGCTACTCAACAGAGTCTGAAAGGTTATAAGTGTAAAATAAACCAAACCAGCTTTTCAAAAATGTGAAAAATAAAGGAAATCTAGAGCTGGAAAGAAACTCAAAGTAAATGTAAATATGTGAGATGAAAAATGTCAACCTGATCAGAAATGTACATTTTCTGAGGCTTTAAGACTCCTATCTTTTAAAAAATGAAAGACAATCAGACTGAGAGATATGAGCATGGTGGAAATTGTCAAAAAGGAACCGATTAATTTGTGGTTTTGGGATTGGGACTACACGCATACATGAAGTGAAAGTGTAGCCAGTACGTTGTGGTGGATGAACTCAGACAGGGTTGGTTATGAAAAGTTGCGCAAATAAAGCAATGACAAATATAACCTCACATTCATTTCAAATGAGCTAGAACATTTCTTTCAAACAGCTATGAGGGTCGCCTTTGACGCACTTTGGGTTGAACAAACTATTAAATTTAATGAAAACTGTGAATTTATTATAACGAGCACAAACATATGATTCAAATAATCCAACTTTCAAAACAGTTGACAATACAGCGACCCTCACACCCTCTCTTCCACACACATCTCACACAGTGAACAAGAGATTATATTGACAATGAGTGCGCTCATCCAAAAACTGGTTGTCACTTTCATCAGGACTATAGTCATCCATCAAATCTATTAAAGGCCATGGGAAAAATAAAAGTGTTTTTTAACAGTCCCTACTCTATACTGTGTACAAAGTATTATGGACCGCTGATAGCACTTGTCTAACAGGGCACTTAAACACATCTGTTGATAGACAACAGACTTCAGGGATTGCTATTGGACAACTCAGATGTTATCTCCTGGATGCAAACAAATGCAAATACGATTTTAAATAACCACTTACTGACACACAATCATAAGAGACACCAGAGGGAATTGTGATGGCACCATAGAGTTTAGAAAAAGAAACCTAACCTACAATTGGTTTGTTGTTAAAAATGTTTACAAATGCAATATTTGCAGAAAGCATTCATTACTTTTGGGAATCAGACAGAGAGACAGATTCTCAGTGACTTGGAGTATGACTGTGCTCCTATTAAGACATCTAGATGCAAAGAGATGAATGAAATTAATCTGCAAAGGTTATTTCGCCTGTGCTCAGCCTTTTGAAATTCCTTTTCAGGACTAGAACGCTCTGCGATTGAACATTTTAATCGCAAGGCTTTGAAAAGAAGCCCATTTTAGATTCATGAAAGAAAAGCACAATCAGTTCCTCTCTTTTGTTAGACTGTGAGCAGATGTGTGGAGCGAAAGATGACATTTCACATAAACAAATAAATTGAATTCCTTGCGTGGTGCACCTCTCTGTTTCCTGATAGAGACACATTTTCTTGTATGCAGAAAGGCCAAAGGAAAAAAACAAACCTGAAAAAAAGTGAACACATATTCATTGTGTTCCAGCTCAGACACACCTCAGAAAAACCGCAGATATCAAAACATGCAGCTTTAGTTTCAAAAAGGAATCTTCATTGAAATGATTCACTGATTCACCCTTGACAGACATTTCTGTGAAAATGCTCTATATATGTAAAGCAAGCAGCTAGAGCACAGTGACGGTTAACTTCGCTTGAGCAAGGCTAGCTGTTTCCCCCTGCTTACACTCCATGTGCAAATGACTCCAGTTTATTTAGGAGCATTTTTAAAGCTTTTTCTCAATTTTTTTCTGTTTTTCGACCTATCACCTCTCATTTACAGTACCAAGTACAGTGAGAGAAAAACATATTTCCACTACAAGGTCATCTCTACTAGTCATCATAACAGATTGATAAGGGTTATCTGAGCAGTTCAAAATCAAAAGAACCAAGGGAGATAAACTTTGTGTGGTTTGAACGGTGAAAATACATTGAGCCACTGTTGAGATATCAATGTCAAAAGTCTAGAAAATGATCTTGCCTGCTTATGTGAGGGCGTAGGTTTCAAAGAGCATAGCCTCAGTAAGATGTAAGGTGGGTGATTTCCACAGAACTAACCCAAGTAGAAATACATTGAATGCTTGACCCAGGAAAAAAGCTTGAATGAGAAAATAAAACCTCTACAGTTAGCAACTAGCCGGTGAACATAGCGGATAATTGATCATTTAGAGGGCCAGATATGTTTCTCATGAGGTGGTGGAGACCATAAAAGAGCTACAATGAATGCTGAGGTTTTTCCATTTCTGCTGGATGTGTGAATAGGCAACTGTTTAATTTTCCATATCAACTGTACAGCTAAAGCATGTTGTGTTTGTTTCTGAGAACATTAATGCAAATGTAATGTTATGAATCTAGTTGAGGCTTTGAATGGAAATATCCTTGAACACGCCTCATCACATGTTTCATATTTTGTAGACAAACTTACTTTATGTATTACAATAACACTAGTCTCCTTCAATGAGAGCTGAATTAGGAATAGCTTCAGGACAAGCAGACTGTTCTCCAGGCTGACGGATGCCGTGGTTTTCAAACCGTCAATTATCACACACAAGTTTCAACTACTAAATCATAATGACCCTATGAGCACAAAAAACACACACTTTTGTCAGACAGTTATTAATATTAACTGTCTGACAAAGCTGTTTTGATTTATTTGTGAGCCACTCAAGATTCCCCCTTACACTCTACCATCCCTGACCACAACAAATATATCAAACAATTGAAGGAAAATCGAATTTCTGTCTCTGTCCACCCCTCTCAAAACTATGCACTCAGACAAGAGCAAATATTAAAGGCATTAGTCACCTAAAGTTTTTTTTAAATTCAAGCCATTTTGATCAAGCAGCGTTACTGGAAAAGTGAGGTGTCTCTTAAACAGATTTTTCTTGGAAACCGCCTTCTGTAATCTTGTCTTGATTGCATTGATCGCAAATCCCACAGCCTTTAATGACAAGGACTCACTCATAGGGATTCTGAAACGATTCACAGTAAAAGATAAGTCCGATAACGACAGGTGAGATTTTTCAGTTTTTCCGTCCTACTGATGGATAAGGACTAATGTAGTCAGACTACTCAACACTAAGTGTTCAAGAAAATACCATAAGCTATCCAAAACTGGCTTAACCAAAGCTACGTCAAGTGACACACACATTTGAACAATTGATAATTAAAGACATTCATAGAGTTGAATTTGCTCGTACTTATGAAAAGTGCCTGAAGTAAAAGTGTGAAAGTATAATAGAGAGCTTCTTCTGATTGTTCCATTGTCTATTTAATAATGTTGAAAGCTTCCCAGATGCTGTTCAACCATCCAACAAAAAAAAATTGGATGAAGAAAAGCGACACATTACGTAGTTGTGAGACACCGTTCTTTCAGGGAGATGTGAAACAAGAGCATTGCATCAGGGGGGAAATGATAAAAAGCAAAGACTAGTTAGTGTTACTAATAATGCTTCTGGGTGACTTATATTTAGGTTTTGACTTTATTATGTTTTACCGTAAAAAATGTGATCGTGTAATAAACAAAAAGTGTAATCCTGAGCTCTTTTGCTAGATTACAGAGTGGTTGTTTTTTTAATTCTTTCGACGGAAAGAAGGTTTATACAGATTTTATGAGTTTAACTTTCACCACCAGAGCAAGACATGCGCTATGCACTGATAAATGGTGGTGTTTCCTGGCCTCTGGTATTGACATGAAGTCAGTTCAGCTGCAGCCACAGAGCAAGAAAATGGAAAATATGGGGGTGGGGTTTTATGAATTATTGATGCCTTGCACTGCCCACTATATACAGTAGCCTATGTGTCATGCTGATGGTCTGACTTAACAATTACAGTTTTATGCTGCAATATGCTCCCTAAAGGTGCACTCCTCTTTTCTTCATTTTACACTCTAAGATGTTAGCCCTTTGCAGAGACCATGCATTATCTACCATCAGCTTTAAGGTCACAGTTGTTCGTCAGATATTAGCCTACACTCAAATGTACCACTGATCCACTAAGGAAATAAAGCAGTGACCTTTCCTGTGCTAAATGCCTTTAATTCAATTTCCCTGTCAGTCATTTATTACAAGAAAAAAAGCAAAAAGTTGCTCCAGCCTCTTTGTCCTAAATGTATCTGAAGGCACATTTTTGTTTGTGCAATAATAAGAGGACAGAAATGAAGACAGATTTCAACGCAGTTATTACATTTTGCAGTACAGGATGCACAGAGGTATCAATGCATAAAAGATGGACAAACGTTCAGAGAGATATTGTAGACAATGTAGATATGAATCCCAGGTTTTTTTTCACGACATCCCTTGCAGAACATCCACGTTCCACATCAGTCTTCTCTGTGACAGCACTGAGACAAGATACTCAGTGAGTGAGTGAGTGAGTGAGTGAGTGGGTGAGGATTAGGTTTCATATCAAAATCCACCGGCGTTGCTATTCTGAATTAGACAGCAAATGTGATATGTGGTGTAGCAGTGAAGGTAATAGGCAATGAGCCAGGCGAGTGCTCACCAATAGCCCTGGTCAATGCCTGTGAACTGTGGGTGTCTTTGAATAGACCTAAATAGGAATTTAGTGTTGTGTAATCAGAAGGAATTGGGGAGGAGGAGATGAATAAATCAGAGGGTCTCTCGCCCTCATCTTTTAACTCTCTACTGGCGTATGGCTGTTATGTACAAACACACGCAGACAAACTGACCTCTGGCAAACAGGTTGTTACGCAGCGTCATTATGTTAAGTCTGTATGTGGTTTTTTTCAAATGTTTCTGTGTTGTGAAATGATAAGTGTATTTCATGTGTTGCATGTAGGATAAGAAACATACAGAGGGCATAATCGACAGTATGTGTTTTATTAGCCAGCAAGTTAAAAGTCATAAATGCAAAAACTAAAGGTTCCCTAAACTTCCCCAATGATATACATTCTACATTTTAAGAACATCTGGATAATTTTGGCAAAAGGCAAAGCTGATGATTTTAATGTGAGCGAATAGGTAAGGCAGATGGTGTACTATTATATAAAGCTATTGTGACACAAGCTGGTGTTTGGCTGTAATTTCTGTTATTGCCACTAAACATGTGAGCAAACAGACTTATTGGTAATTAAAGCCATTTGTGTTTTGGGCCATGCCATATGATATTCTAATCTAGCCATAGCTCTGTGGATAGCCATAATGGTCTGTTTGTGCGTTGCAAACTGTTTCACTAATTTAGTCCCGAATCCATCATTAAGGTCTCCATGAAGTATCTTAACGACTTCAGTTCCAATTTAGTTTATCAAACATTAGCATGTTGGTATTGCAGTTGTGTTTCCATTTTCCAGTCTTGACGGGAAGAACTACTTTAAAATGGGTTTGGGTTACAGGTTCATACATATGCATGAATCACCGACTTTCTTTGCATCAAGTGCATCCTGTTCCCGACGGTCCTTTATATGAGCAAGACTTTTGCTAGTTTTCTTTTAAGATGATCTTGAAAAGTTCCACATTCCACTTAAGTACATATTGTTGCCAATGAAAGAGCATAGTGTTGAGACAATATTTAACTTGCTTTCATAGTATTTTCCACTCTAAGCACAATAAGGGATACACGTCTCTCCTCTTTCTCTGGTCATTTAGGGTTAGTCAAACCAAGTGGGCGGATGGTAGTTTCTTTTGAGTGTAATTGCATGTGGTACCCTGCACTCAGTTTACATAAAATGTGTATAAGCTTGAAGGATACAGGTCAACAGGGCCTTCTTTTTTTATTTTGCTTGAGTATTTTTGTTTAGAAAACCAGACATTTCGAAAATGTTACCTACAAGCTTGTGTACCACGTATCAGATAGTGTGTGTTCGTATCCAATGTCAAATTTTCATCCAATCTTTCCATGTCCTTTTGTCCTTTGCAGGAAGACTTCCTTTGTGGACTGTAATCGGTAAGCCCTGACTTCCCTTCAGTAGCACCAGGAGAATTTATAATGTCTTGAAAATGCAAAATGAAAAGGGTAAATCAAAGCAAAAAACACACGCCGCACCTGCAGTCACTCTGTAGGAGTGGTTTAGACTGCCGCTTGTAGGCGTTCTCTCTTACACTGTTGTATAGCTTTTTCTAATTGGCTGCAATTGAAGGTAGGTCTAAGGGGCTCACACTTTTGGACAATTTCCTTTGAAGAAATTCATAGAGTTGCTTTCATTTGTAAACATAATAAATGACAGAAGTAGTAGTGTGACAATTGAGAGCTGGTCTTAAGGTTAGGGGCTCAAAAACAATATGAAAACGCACGCACATAAGAAAACACAACATATATTAAAACCAGACCATATCCTGAATAAAAAAAACTGTGTGCAAAATATATGGAGACATACAGTGGGGCAAAAAAGTATTTAGTCAGCCACCAATTGTGCAAGTTCTCCCATTTAAAAAGATGAGAGAGGCCTGTAATTTTCATCATAGGTACACTTCAACTATGAGAGACAGAATGAGGGAAAAAAATCCAGAAAATCACATTGTAGGATTTTTAATGAATCAATTGGTAAATTCCTCGGTAAAATAAGTATTTGGTCACCTACAAACAAGCAAGATTTCTGGCTCTCACAGACCTGTAACTTCTTCTTTAAGAGGCTCCTCTGTCCTCCACTCGTTACCTGTATTAATGGCACCTTTTTGAACTCGTTATCAGTATAAAAGACACCTGTCCACAACCTCAAACAGTCATACTCCAAACTCCACTATGGCCAAGACCAAAGAGCTGTCAAAGGAGACCAGAGACTAAATTGTAGACCTGCACCAGGCTGGGAAAACTGAATCTGCAATAGGTAAGCAGCTTGGTGTGAAGAAATCAACTGTGGGAGCAATTATTAGAAAATGGAAGACATACAAGACCACTGCTAATCTCCCTCCATCTGGGGCTCCACGCGAGATCTCACCCCGTGGGGTCAAAATGATCACAAGAACGGTGAGCAAAAATCCCAGAACCACACGGGGGGACCTAGTGAATGACCTGCAGAGAGCTGGGACCAAAGTAACAGAGGCTACCATCAGTAACACACTACGCCGCCAGGGACTTAAATCCTGCAGTTCCAGACGTGTCCCCCTGCTTAAGCCAGTACATGTCCAGGCCCGTCTGAAGTTTGCTAGAGGGCATTTGGATGATCCAGAAGAAGATTGGGAGAATGTCATATGGTCAGATGAAACCAAAATAGAACTTTTTGGTAAAAACTCAACTCGTCGTGTTTGGAGGAGAAAGAATGCAGAGTTGCATCCAAAGAACACCATACCTACTGTGAAGCATGGGGGTGGAAACATCATGCTTTGGGGCTGTTTTTCTGCAAAGGGACCACGACGACTGATCCGTGTAAAGGAAAGAATGAATGGGGCCATTTATCGTGAGATTTTGAGTGAAAACCTCCTTCCATCAGCAAGGGCACTGAAGATGAAGCGTGGCTGGGTCTTTCAGCATGACAATGATCCCAAACACACCGCCAGGGCAACGAAGGAGTGGCTTCGTAAGAAACATCTCAAGGTCCTGGAGTGGCCTAGCTAGTCTCCAGATCTCAACCCCATAGAAAATCCTTGGAGGGAGTTGAAAGTCTGTGTTGCCCAGCGACAGCCCCAAAACATCACTGCTTTAGAGGAGATCTGCATGGAGGAATGGGCCAAAATACCAGCAACAGTGTGTGAAAACCTTGTGAAGACTTACAGAAAACGTCTGACCTCTGTCATTGCCAACAAAGGGTATATAACAAAGTATTGAGATGAACTTTTGTTATTGACCAAATACTTATTTTCCACAATAATTTGAAAATGAATTCATTAAAATTCTACAATGTGATTTTCTGGATTTTTTTTTCTCATTCTGTCTCTCATAGTTGAGGTATACCTATGATAAAAATTACAGGCCTCTCTCATCTTTTTAAATGGGAGAACTTCCACAATTGGTGGCTGACTAAATACTTTTTTGCCCCACTGTATCTGGGCCAAACGTTTTGGTCGTTTTACAAATATGTATTTATTTATAAGTTCAAGTTTTGATCCGTTTTGAAAAAAAAAACAGACAAAAGTCTGTAAAACAAAAGTAATATTCAACCTGAAAAGTTCAAATACTATTTTTAGTTTGAATAAGTCATTGAATCGTTCAAAGTTCAGGATCAAAACTTGAACTTATAAATACATTAATTTTTTGGGAATGATCAAAACCTTTTGCCCAGATTTAGCTCAGTACAAATCTGCATTCGAACAGTGACAGACCTTTCTAGATTTTGTGGCAGGGGGTAGAAACAAATCCGTGGTACAACTACTTACTGTAAAAAAACAAGTAGACAGCGCATGCAGATTTTTTGTCAGCTGAGTAAAACTGGCCACAGGATTAGCAGTCCATCAACCAATCTCCTTTCTGTAATGATGTGATTTCACTTTCTCAAAGATAGCTTCATGTGCACAATTACCAACAGGCTTATTAAAGATGTCCAGAGCTTCGGTAGGATGATAGATGTGAACCATACTTTTACACAGGATTACTGATTAGCTTCATTGCTTAGATTCTGTGATGATGATGTTTGGGTTCATGCTGTGTTACTTTTTGCATTTCCCGATGTGTTACTAAAAAGTTCAACCTCGGCTTAACTTTGAAGAAGATACTGCTTCTAAAAATATGAAACAAGTTGCTGCCTCTGTGAGGACTGAACTGGGAGACGAGGGAAAAATGTTTATAAGATCTATAAAAAGAGTGCAATGACAACGTACAATGTCATTTTTGAACACACAAAAGTGTTTTCCGCTGTCAACAAATACAAACACATCTGTTTTGCTTTCTGTGGGATGTAATCTTATGTAGCTGTTGCAAAAAGGTCAGTGCTTAACTTTATATTTTAATCTACAAACTCAATCAGTTCCTCTCTGATTTTAATTGAGTGTTGCAGCATGTAGTGCTAGATGACAGTATACTGTAGGTCGATTTCATAATTAGAGAAAATAGGTTCATTGGCTCTGATACGCATCTTGATTAATAAATTGTCAGCTTGGTGTTTACATGTTTCCATCTATTCCCACTTTTTATCTTGAGGATGATAAAGGCTGGGATAACTTTTAGCAGATTATCGTTATTATGATAAATACACCAGGGGATACATAAGAACACATTCACTTCTCCTTTTTAAAGCAACTAATAAGGCTTAAGAATACTGAATATAAGAGGCCATGATCTTTTTTAATTAATATTAGGTTCAGTTTAAAAGCATCACAAAAATATGACATTTTCTCCAGAAAATGCTTATCATTATGTGATTGTGGATTATAATTAATAAGTAAAGTGTATTTAACATTTAATAATCTAGGACACTTAATAAAACATTTGGTCAGTTGCTTCTGGCACTGAAGCTAAGTGTCTGGCAATAAGCCAAAGTTAAAGTGCATATTAGCAGTGCTATCGCGAGCATGTTATCAGGCTGATGTTAGCGTTTCACCTGAAAGCACCACTGTACCTCAGCAAAGCCTCACATATTGTGGCTATAAGATTGTTTACCACCAGACTGTGTATAATACGTGGACATAATACCCTGATATCACCCATTATTTTAAAATTTGTTTCAAAACCTTGATTTGGATGTCTTGGCCATCACCGACTTAGCTTTAAACCGTGGCCATCCGTTTTTTTTTTTGCAATCACAAGTGGCACAAGGGGGGGAGCTAAGTAAAACTGAACTCTGAAAATAAATTTAAGGCAATAACAAGGTAAAAGAAACCTTTTAAAAACTGAAATGAACAGTAAATAGCTTCAACTTCATAAAGAGCACCCAGGGCAGAAAAAGCAGCCACGCCCCCATGTCTACTCTACTACTCTACTTTACAAAACAAACATTGTGCTGTGTTAAACACTAACAACTAATGATTGAGGCCAATAACTTTTCAGGAAAAGGTTAAATGACTTAATAAATCAAGTCAGAAAGTCAGTCATAGAGGTTGCTGTCTGTCTTGTACTCTATTTTCCTGATTCTTCCCTCAACAAATTCATGAGTTATGAGGATCATCCAGGATATGTTTTATGACCCGCTGCAGAGCTCTTCTTCCTGTGAGTAGATGACATTGAAGGCACATTATCAGAAGTGACTTATATGCTGAAGGAGTGAACGAAATCAGAGTGCACAAAATGCGTGGTGTGTATTTGATGCATAATGGTTAGGATTTGAAAAATCCTGGAACCATATGTCTCTCTGTAGGAGTTCATTAGCATATTCCCTGGATGGAGATATCAGCGGGAACCAGGGCCCTCCTATAGTTTTTATAGGTCTTCATATGAATGTGAAGACATCAAGAGCATAAAGCATTAATCATGCAAGTATAAAGGAAATTAGGCCTCTATGTTTTCTAAAGTAAAGATGTTATGCAGTCTTGACAAGCATTATATACTGGCTGTGTCTTAAAAACAATAAACCCGGATAGCAATTTACAAATAGTATAACAGCTTTTATATTAAAAAAGAAGGGGAGATATGTCGGTAAATTGAGATAATTAACACAATTTCCTGGTGAAATGTGACATGAGACAATTGCTGAAAGTGAACAATCTGCTTCTTCTATTCTTGTGTATGATTAGAGACACAATATTTAACTGCTTACGAGACAACAGAGACATTCGTTGTGCATCTCCACCATTAAACACAATGTTATAAAAAGGTTGTTAATATGAGCAGGTGCAGGGATGTCCAACTGTTAAAAAGTCCCTTTCCAACCTGTAGTGAATTTTCGAGGGCTTCCAGCTTCAGCCAAAACACAGACATGACAAAACATTTTCATTGACGTACTGTGACTTTAGCTTCTGACATTTCTGTGTTGAATCTCTGCAGTAATTATGTTGCGCTTTTGTTTTATTGTTAAAATGCTAATGTATTAATTGCAAATGCTGTGCCAAAAGCTGGTTGGGCATAAACAGCTGCATGGTCATTTGTTTGGTGGAGAGAATAGTTTCCCCATTGATTGAAATGCAACACATGGAAAAAGGTCCTTAAAAACATCTGGTAGGAAAATGGAATCCTTTCAGGGACCATTTCAGGACGTTTTACTCTACAGCTGCGGGTTTATTTTGGTTATACAAAAAAAAAGAAAAGACATTGAGTAAATGTAGAATAGCTCGGTCTTACTCACGTAATAGTATAGGGGTAAAATGTGTCCCACCCCTTCCAGGACACCGCACTGTGCAGCTCCTTCAGTGACAGGCTGCTGCACCTGCGGTGTCTCACGGAGAGATACCACAGGTCCTTCCATCCTGCAGTGGTCAGACTTTACAACCAGCATGGCCCCTGTCAGACTGTCATACAACAAAAAACTGACTAGTTGTGCAATAACAATTTATGTGTCATAAATAAACATAAATATGCCATTATTAATAACTGTGCAATATTTACCTGGCTGCTATATCTCCTTACAGGAGAGATTGTAGAAAATGTGTGTTTTGTAAATTGTGTGTTTTCTTTATCTTAATATTTTAAATACATATTTTCTTTTGTAAAGCTGTCTTTGGCTCTGTTGCTGCTGTAGCAAATTAAAATTTCCCCTCTGTGGGACCAATAAAGGGATTCTGATTCTGAACTATTCCAGATTTAGCGGCCAAGACAGCAAATGCAAAATAAATAATTATTAGAAAAAAATTGTGATGATCGATTCAGATGGCCGATGCTAAAAGACACCTATGCAAGTTGTATATAGAACCAATCTCCATTAAGATTATGGTAGTTGTTAATGCGACTACTAAGGTCTTACATCTTGCCTCATTGCGTATGTAAACTATTCATTGCACAGCACCCTTTCTGACTTGTGTGAGGATGTTTAGCACTTCAGACACGTCAGGACACATGACTGTCTGAGAGCCGAGTCTGCAGGTTCAGAGGGTGAGGTTTAATATTCATTAGTCATTGTCCCTGCATTTATTTGGTCAGTAATAGAGGTTGATAAAGGTTACAAAGAGCTAAGAGTGTACAGAAAGATTTGTAGTAGGTGCAAGCCAGGATATGCAGACTGCAAAAGTTTAAGAAACTTAGTCTTGAAAACTGTGCAGCGAATCCCAAGTCAAGGCTGACAACCTCACAGTTTCACTTCTTCCAGGAGAAACATGACCACAAGGAATTCTGTTGCATTGGATAAAGGGACAGAAATGCCAGACATTGGATGCTCTGATCCCAGAAGCTGCTGTTTCAGACTGATAAGGCAGAGGGTATAGTTTATAGAGAAAACAACACATAACTAAATGCATTCATCGCAACGTCTCAATGGTGCAAGCTGGTGGTTGTGATGTGACAGAAGTGTGTGTTCATTGGATTTATTGGTAGAATTGGTGCACACATCTGAAATCCCCACAAATGAAATGATGTTATTAGCAACTACTGTCCAATCAGCTCATCTTTGATACAACATGGTCGTTCTAAAACGATTCATCAATTAAAATAATTCACATTTCATTTTAATTACTGTACATCGAATATCTTTGGATTCTAGACAACTTTATACACAGAATATGAATAAAAAACAAAATAAAATCAACAGATGACCCAATGATTTGAATTACTGTTAGTCGCTGCTTTAATCCTTGACCCGCGTTAGTGATCAAACACCTTAAGTAGGATATTTCTATGATTAACTGTCCTCCTATAATAATGATAAAGAAAATGCAATCCCAAAAATGTATTGATCGAGTAGACTCTTCAGTAAGATGATGAAATCTTTGACCATTAGTGTCAATGTTGTACTGTGCTCGCTTTAAGAGCCGCCTGGGCGCATAACACAGGCCCAGGTTTTGACAGCAGAGCACACAATGATGGGAAGTCCTCAGAGAAAACAAGGAGGCACTGTGTGGAAATCATCCATTATGTTTTGACACTCATCAATGCTGGCAGGTTGGTGATTATATCCCACTGGCTGTTAAATTAAAGGCTGCAATCTGCTCTTTGTACCTCAAGTCAGTATTTCACAAAACATCCTCCTTATAACACAAACCAGGTAAAATAAGTGCAACAGAGGAAACGTCTAAGTGGTGCGTTGTGTTTTTTGATTGTTTCTAGTGTTCAAACAGTTCAAAGGAACAAATCAATGAATGTGATCCTATTACTTTTTAGTTCATGTTAAGCCCAATATTCATTAAATTCAATATATATTTTCATATAAACATTTGACTGTTGACTTTAGTCACTTATCTTATGCTTTACTCCGGGTCTTTTTTTAGGGCCAAACTTGCTTTTTGCTTGTGAATTAAAGAGGTAGCTGGCTCGAGCTTCCACATGGCTGGTTGGTGAGAGCTGAATTGACCCAAGCAGACACACAGGCAGACCAGAATAATAAGCAGGAAGTGGTTGATAGCTAGTAGAGCCACAGAGTGGGTTGTTGATTCTCATTTGGATCAGCATTATCTCCTCTGACGCAGGCACCTCCACAACCATTTCATGCGTGGCATTTGTACTACTGCAGTCGTCCTAGTGGAGAACAGGCAATCCCCCACCCAGTGTCTCTCACTCTGAAATCCTATGAGATTTAAAAAAAAAAGGTCAGATTGCATTTGAGTGAGGTCAGCTGCCCAGGACTGAGCACTCATGTTGATTGGTAGATATCACTATCACTGCAGACAGGACCGGTTGAGGATCAGGACGAGATGAAAATTACAACACAGCTTCACAGTGTTTCTGAAAACCTGATCAGCTATTCTGCTACCACTGGCCGACACTGTTTGATGGTATTTTCTTTTAGTTATCTATTTTTGGAGATTTATTACAGTATTTCTATTCTATAAAATACATTTCATTTATCTTTTTGTTGCATATTTTTACTTCCAATTGTTATGTTTAGATAAATACCTTTTATTTCTGTAAAATGTTTAGTTTTTTAAATGCATCTTTTATTTTGTTTTAGTCTGAAATGTTTTTCTTGATAAATGACCCGATTCTGATTAATTCTGATACCATTGAATAGTAGCTCTGCAATATTGCAAGTGACTGTATTAGCTGATTTTATACAATACATTTAAAGGGATCCTGATTAAAATCCAATCTTGTTTATTCCAACCAAAAAAACAGAAACATAGAGGGCATACGCGACTGTTGATTTCTTTCTTGAAATGATTACAATCAGGACCCCTTGAAATGTCTTGAACTTTAATGGCCACTAATACAGTCACGTGCAGTCTGCAGGGAGACATGAGGGCAATATAGAAACCATGTTTAAATTGTATTGAATTGCATTGTGTCATTGTTTTTAAATATTGCTCAGTCCATTCTTCTCTCCTACTCTTGAGCATTGACAGTCACCATATGATACACTGACACCGTCTCCTTTCACTTGGCAGAGACTGTCAAGTCAGTCCCTCCTGAAATACCAATTATATGAACAATTTGACAATACTGCAGCCTGCCTGGTTGCATCTGGTCACCCTGTCTCCCTTTCTGTTTCCCTCTTGGACAGTTGCAATGACAACCACTATATGACACTCTTGACAACTTTTGACATGTTGTTGCACTCGAGTTACCTGAAGACACGTGTAGGAATGATGAAATCACAGAGATGTATGAGATAACGTAGTAGTCTACAGCTAAAAACTGAAATCAGATTCTGAAGAAGACAAAACACACTGTGACAACTTTTTTTTAACTAACTGATGATTTTATAATAAAGCCATATATGGTGCTTGCTACACATTTTATGATCACATTGTTTTCCCAAACTTGCATGGCCAACAATTGTGTTCGTAAAAAAATGAATGTATGAATCCAAACCATTTCGTTTATCTTTTGCAACACTGGGTTGGAAGTCAGGTAAAATATACTTAAAGTAAATGGTGCCCAACTCATATCTATAACTAAGGGACCTTGACCGAAATGAGTTAAAGGTGCAATAGAATGCATCTATCTGGTATTTTAAATTGTTCTCTGATGTCTACAAAGAAGGTATATAACTTTGGTTGATCCAAAAAATGTCCAGATGCGGTTTTACAGGCCCATTTACAACTCTATGATTTGGTCCTAGAATGAAACGAGCTGAATTGTCTTATTTGGGGGCTCATTTAAATAATTAGGACGAGCTCTGCTCTGATTGGCTGGTTTACAAGGAGCATCCATGGCTGCCTCAGAGCCCAAAGAAGTAAGTGAAGTTCGCGAAACTGTGAGAGATGAACCACAGAGGGTATTGGCATCCAACCGAACATGTTTGAGCCTTTATTGGAGGAGGAAACCGATCAATTTGAAGAACAGCCAGTTGGTCGGAGATTGGAGAGCAACGTTATGGACTGGTAAGTGTTAGCGTTAGTGTTTCCAGCAGCTGGTGTATGCAAATGTTGGGGCTTGACTACCGAGTGTGACGTCACACACAGGGATTGTTGTAATTCGCCCGTTTTACCGCTGTGATATGCATATTCATGATTCGCACGTGAAGGAGGAAACAATGGTGTTTGAGGTTCACGGTACTGTATGTCAGTTCAATGTACCGAACTCTCCTTATTCAACTATGCCAAGGTAAACACAGTTTTCCAAATGTAATTATTTCTAACACACTCAATTACTTTATGTAATTATGCCTTAAGACAATACATAATGAAATGTCAGTTCTTAAAGGTACCATACATGTTACCATTTTATTAGAGGAAAAACTGAATTTCTCTGTGAGCCGCAGCACTTCCTGTGTCCACTTTGGCTTCCATCCTTCAGCCAGTGGCTGCTAAATTTGGGAGAGGAGAAGCTTGGATTGAGAAAAACACTGATGATGGTTTTCCAGTATGCACATCCTTATGTAATAACATTCTTTATAGATCAAAGTATACATTCAAAATAGTATTATAGAATGAATGCAGAAAAGATTCACCACTGAAATGAAACAGATTTTATAAGAAGACAGCACATGCTGAAGCAATCTCAAAATAAGATTTAACAACCTACCGTAAAGTATATGCTGGGTTACTATCCATATGTTTTGTCTATTTCCTTTGATTAAAATTTTACAGACACATTTATCTGTTGCCAAAAAGTCTAATTTTAAACCAGTTAAACAGTTATACTTTATGTATGGTAGCAGATACATTAAAATATAGTGCAATCCAACACAATGACACAACAGCCTCAAAACGGCTATTTTTTAGAAGTCCTGTTAAAAGCACACATCTTCTTCCAATCATTTAAGTATCAATGCACATCTCAAGTACCACAGAATTTTCACTGGCCTTTTCATCGTATTGTCTTTGTCTGGAAACTGCACCTGTGCTAACACATTTGCTCTTCAGGCTTGATAAAAACAACACCTTTGTTCATAAAAAGCGTCTTTGTTAGATTACGATGCAGGGAAATACATAGTTACCCTTGGTGTGACTCCACATTATCAGCCATTACACATAAAGGGAAATATTTCAAATTGTCCTGTCAGCTATGTGTACTGATAACATTGTTGTGCCATGGATCGGCTTTGTTCATAGTGATGAAAACAGTTTGAACATCAATTACGATTTTTCTAAATGGAAAATGTCTCAGAAATATTTTGAGTTACAACCGCTGAGAGTATGCCACACCATGAATCATCTCCATGGGGGAGGACTTAAGCTTTATTTACGACCCAGCAGTATCACTGCACAGAGCTGCAGTGTTGTCTTATCCATGCTGTTTTCTTTCACATGCAGCTTTTGTGTGACTCTTGTGCCGTCAACACTGCATTTGCTTCCAAATTTGTGTCAAAAAATTATTGTATGACACCTCTATCAACACTTCTGTGGGACAACTGCAGGGATGGAAAAATACACAGACCAGAGTTTAACCAAAACCTGATTTATTAACTTTCACGTCGTCATTATGGGTTCACAGGTGAGGTAGCACAACATTTAACAATTTTCTTTCAGCAGGGTCTCTTATTATTATCTCATCGGCCTCTGAACCTCTCCTGACAATGCTATGGACAAATTGTTGGAGGGTAACAGGATCGGATGCTACTTTTGTCATGAGAGGCCACCTCTAATCTCCCTCCACCTTCCAAACAAAGGATGACATCCTTCCTGCTTGTAACACACATTTTTGTGAGTAAAAATGAAACATGCAGTACTGCATTTTAGGCACAGAAATGTAGAATAGCAGGATCACTGATCTGCACCTTTCTGTGTCGATTGGAGGTGCAAGGAAGGGGTGGAGGGTTAACAGGTGTTAACGTTTTTAAAGGTAAAATAGCCTTTAACTCCTGAGCACAGGGAGCACATTTCTTAAATCATCATATTCCAGAGTTATGGGTCTAATCAGGTTGAATAAAATCACCAAGAAATGAATATTTGTATCACCTACAGCGGCCTTTATTCTCTTTAGCTTAACCACCAATTTTAAACCCGTTTTTCTCCACATGAAGGAAAGAAGCAACTCAAGGGATTTACAAAAAATGTTATAAAACCTCGACCTGGAATTGCCATCTTATCACAGAGGAGACGGTTTCTATGCCCTCATGACCCTGAGAGCTGTAGTGTGGGGAGCATTAAGCTCTTGGTCCACAGTGAGAGATTTATTGGCTCTTATGTGAGGAGGGGCCAAAGATGAAGCGCGGTACTCATACTAAGGGGAGAGGGTACTTCCTCCTGGAGCCAGGCTGGTAGAAAGGAGCACTCAGGCAGGTGTCTGGTGGCTAGGTGATCGGAATAGCCGAGCCAAAACCAATTCCTTGTAGGTTCACTAGCTCAAAAGAAGCAAATAAAGGTGTTTTCCAATTTTCTTCGCACAAATTTGAAGTCTTTGCTTGTTTGCTTGACACAGCCAATGCAGGCACAGGAGACATTAGCTCTAACTACCTTTCAGCAGGCACTGACAGTGTGTTTGTTTTTCTTTCCAATTATTTTCGGGGCATTTTAAGCCCAAAAGAAAAGAGAATAGGATGATGCAACAAAGGTTTGTTAGACAGACTCGTACAGGGGATCATAGGCAACTTGACAACTTTAGGTCATTGGCGCTGCTTGTGTTTGTATTTTGCTGACTCCATCCAAGATGATTGAATATTTAAATCAGGTACTCAAGTAGTTCCTTTTCACTTCTTGCAGCTGCCTCTACTTTTTGTTGTCTCTGCACATCCTGAAAAGGCTTCGATTTTCCTCCCAAACTTAAATCATCTGTTATCAAAAATTGTGCTTACGATTCACAGCTTGTGCTTCTTTTATCTTGGTTTTTTGTCCATCAATTATTTTCTATTGATTTTGGACGCAATCACACAGACTCAAACATTTGCTTTGCCTTGTGTCTTAAAATATCTATACTGTAGGGTGTGGAGCAGGGTAATTGGAAGCTGATCAGAGTGAGTGCCTTAATAGACTGGACCGTGATTATAGTAACTAGCTCTTAGTGCAGAAAATGCTACTCTGTTTTTCTGATGTCAGACATATTGAGCAACTGACAATGTAAATATGGATTTAGAAGCCTCCCTGTCCTCTCACAAAAATATAGCACTTGATGTTGAATCACATATCCTTCTAAAGCAGAAATGTGTTTCTTCAGTGTTCATTTTGAGGGATTGTGTTTGAAGAAACATCACTCTTATACACACAACTTCTCATCTATCAAAGAAGTTAAAGTACACCCATCAGCTTTCAATGAAATGTGTCATCATGAATAAATACTTATCTTGTTTGTATTAAAAGATATCTTTTTGCTTCAGTGCTTCATGAATCATCAATACCTTCTTACTCAGGTTGTAACTCAGTTTATTGTTTCTTATGATTATGAAAAACGTACACAATCTTCATATATTGAAACACTTGATAAACGATGCACTGATCCTAGCTTTCCTTTTGAGCCTCAAATATCAACAGCCTGCCTTTATTGAATGTTTCCCATGCTTACACATACTACAAATCAATGACCACGTTTCATGTCTGTTATTGAAACTATCCTCGTTTGATCTCAAAGCGACTTACGTTTTTAACCAAGGAAAGTAATTTACCAAATAAATAAAAGAAATACAATTCTTCTTAGCACTATCAGTTAAAATTGATTGTGTGCACAGACGCCAGCAACTGAACCTTAAACACAGCCTGATGTAAAGCCATGCAATAGTGATGGAGAGTGGAATGTGTTTTGACTCTAACAGGAACTAATGGCTGAGATCTGAACTGAGGATAGGGGCTCACTAGTTATGACTTGATATGTTAAATTGCCATTGGTTGTGCTGCAGAGCGTTGCCCTCATTAATCACAGATTTTCTTCAAATTTGATATTTGGTTATTTAAAATGGGATCTACAAAGGTAATGCCTGGTAATTACAGCGTAGCCGTACTCTAATAGACACTTGTGCTAATGTCTGACATTCATATATATATATATATATATATATATATATGATATATATATATATTATATATATATATATCATATATATGATATATATATGATATATATACAGCGGGGCAAAAAAGTATTTAGTCAGCCACCAATTGTGCAAGTTCTCCCATTTAAAAAGATGAGAGATGCCTGTAATTTTCATCATAGGTACACTTCAACTATGAGAGACAGAATGGGGGAAACAATCCAGGAAATCACATTGTCTGATTTTTAATGAATTAATTGTAAATTCCTCAGTAAAATAAGTATTTGGTCACCTACAAACAAGCAAGATTTCTGGCTCTCACAGACCTGTAACTTCTTCTTTAAGAGGCTCCTCTGTCCTCCACTCGTTACCTGTATTAATGGCACCTTTTTGAACTCGTTATCAGTATAAAAGACACCTGTCCACAACCTCAAACAGTCATACTCCAAACTCCACTATGGCCAAGACCAAAGAGCTGTCAAAGGAGACCAGAGACAAAATTGTAGACCTGCACCAGGCTGGGAAAACTGAATCTGCAATAGGTAAGCAGCTTGGTGTGAAGAAATCAACTGTGGGAGCAATTATTAGAAAATGGAAGACATACAAGACCACTGCTAATCTCCCTCGATCTGGGGCTCCACGCAAGATCTCACCCCGTGGGGTCAAAATGATCACAAGAACGGTAAGCAAAAATCCCAGAACCACACGGGGGGACCTAGTGAATGACCCCCCTGCTTAAGCCAGTACATGTCCAGGCCCGTCTGAAGTTTGCTAGAGGGCATTTGGATGATCCAGAAGAGGATTGGGAGAATGTCATATGGTCAGATGAAACCAAAATAGAACTTTTTGGTAAAAACTCAACTCGTCGTGTTTGGAGAAGAAAGAATGCAGAGTTGCATCCAAAGAACACCATACCTACTGTGAAGCATGGGGGGTGGAAACATCATGCTTTGGGGCTGTTTTTCTGCAAAGGGACCACGACGACTGATCCGTGTAAAGGAAAGAATGAATGGGGCCATGTATCGTGAGATTTTGAGTGAAAACCTCCTTCCATCAGCAAGGGCACTGAAGATGAAGCGCGGCTGGGTCTTTCAGCATGACAATGATCCCAAACACACCGCCAGGGCAACGAAGGCGTGGCTTCGTAAGAAGCATTTCAAGGTCCTGGAGTGGCCTAGCCAGTCTCCAGATGTCAACCCCATAGAAAATCTTTGGAGGGAGTTGAAAGTCCGTGTTGCCCAGCGACAGCCCCAAAACATCACTGCTTTAGAGGAGATCTGCATGGAGGAATGGGCCAAAATACCAGCAACAGTGTGTGAAAACCTTGTGAAGACTTACAGAAAACGTTTGACCTCTGTCATTGCCAACAAAGGGTATATAACAAAGTATTGAGATGAACTTTTGTTATTGACCAAATACTTATTTTCCACAATCATTTGAAAATAAATTCTTTAAAAATCAGACAATGTGATTTTCTGATTTGTTTTCTCATTCTGTCTCTCATAGTTGAGGTATACCTATGATAAAAATTACAGGCCTCTCTCATCTTTTTAAATGGGAGAACTTGCACAATTGGTGGCTGACTAAATACTTTTTTGCCCCACTGTATATGAATGTGTCGGTTTTTCAATGATGAAAACCGACACATGATATCCTACTGTATACACAGCCTCTTGTTAATGCTAGAAAGCACCAACAGCTGCACTTCTTCATTTCAGCTCTATATACATTTATATGTCAACAAACTACTTTAGTTAATGCTTTATTCCATTCTCAGGAGAAACAGGCAAATATAGCAGAAGCACATGTTTATTTTAAACAGCCTAAAGCTAAATACACATTAGCAACAATACAAACTTCACCATGATGGGATAGGTTAATGGGACAGGGCCTGTGGGAGTAGCTCGCAAAGTAGATGCCCATATCTTTGGCAGTACACATAAGCTAGCTGAAAATATTCCTCTTTGAATCTGTAGGGTATTTTGTAACACTTTAGTTGTCAGTGGTGTTATTGGAGCTGAATTACAGAGGGATAACAACACCATGGCTCTTGCTATTCTCTCGAGGACCTCCCTGTGCCTGCAGTGGTGAAATGTAGTCAGAAGTGAGATCACCCTGTTACCAATGTAGTTAAATACAAATCAGTTTTTAACTTTATTTTAGCTAAACTTGTTCGGAGACCTTTCAACAGCCTGGAGCTGTAATGACAGACAGAAAATCACAAGTGAGACTAATAATTAATCTCTTTGAGAAAATCTCGTTTTAAA
This sequence comes from Eleginops maclovinus, assembly GCF_036324505.1. Lineage (NCBI taxonomy): Eukaryota > Metazoa > Chordata > Actinopteri > Perciformes > Eleginopidae > Eleginops > Eleginops maclovinus. The sequence continues at coordinate 7,676,866 of NC_086353.1, forward strand.
CAGTGACAGGTTGGTTGGTCTAGATAATTAGACGTTATAGCCAATTATCAGAGGGTGCTGCAAAATGCCAGACGCATCCCTACAGTAGATCCCACCAGCAGATATTAGATTTATAAAAATGAAAAGAAGATGAGAAAAGTTTTGAGCAGTTCCATGAAGTATTTCTAAATCAATTTAGTAGCATTACTGGATAAGTTGTAGAAGAAAAGGCTGGTAAATTGATAAGATTACAATTGTGTGAAGTATTTTACATGTCAACAAATGGTGATTGCTGTCTATGGTGTTTGGGTTTCCTCTACTTTATTAAAGAAAATGAGTTAAAGCCCTATTGTTTCATGTTAGAGTTCAAGGTGAAGTTTGTAAGTTTGTGTCCATGTTGAATTAATGCCGGACATATTTAAGAACAATCCTGAGGAACTGTTGACAGGAATATATATTTGAATAGGTAACTCCTGTTAATATGTTGCACTGGCCTTGGCCCACTGCCTTATTCTGACTATGTAGCACAAGATATGCTATTACCAAAGACTACTATCAGGAAAATAATATCTGTGATGCTTTGGACATGCAAGAAAATACTGCATATACAAACAATTCTTCATAAACTTTAACCCCGAAAACATCAAGTAAACATTATGAATGGTCCGGTATATTCAGTATTCTTTTCACCAATTCCCAAATACACTTCAAATATCGAACACATTCTCTCAAATGTCTCCCGTGAGGAACAGGGCAATGGCCCATATGGATACTTTCTTGAGTCTGAGCCAGAAAAGCTCCTGGAAATGGATGAACGGATGCGGATGGGGAAGTTTACAAAAGACCTTATTCTCTCACAGAAATGCTTTCCACTCATTCAACTATCAGCAGTCACACTTTTGTTCTTTCTGTCCAATTTCTTTCATGAATTCACACATTTCCTTCCATTTTCCATCAAAAGCAATATTCCCTGCCTTTTCTTTATGCCCTTTTTTAGGGAGTGTGAATAAAATTCATTATCACATTACAAAATGCCTGGCGACTGCACATTCACCCAGGGCATTCCTTATCATGCCATTCAGGGAGAATACAGGCACTAAACCCAGAGACAAAAGAAGATTCACTGCCGTCCACAGCTCAGCTAGTCATTGAAAGGACATTTAGGGCTCTCCAAAGAGCGGAGAGGAAGAGGACCACTACCTTCCAAAAGTAGACCTAAAGTAATTCCCTGTAGTCATTACAACTCCCTGCATTCTTCATAGTATAATCTTTATTCAGGGCTAGGGGGCTAGATAGCAAGGACTCAGAGGAAGAAAAGTCATTGGGGGCAATCAAATTCGAACAGCAGTCAGTCAGCTCACATAAAAGGAAAGGTTTTCAGCTACTTTGTTCTCAAAGTTATGCAACCACGTTTGTTTTACTATGATGCTCATTCATTGTGTCATTAGGAGTGTTATTATTGGGCGTTTGATAATGATTAGCAGAGACGCTTGATTGATTGAATGAAGTTTGATTGAATAAACAAACACACATTCACTCACTTGTCATATTAGGTATACCTTTCAAAAACCATTGCAGTGTCAAGGCTTGTTCCCACTAGCATTTTAAACAGCATTTCTTCCAATGGATTCGCACATCACTTAAATCGGCCATGACAGCAACGCAAATCCATGCATTTTTTTGCATTTGTGTTCAGCTTTGGTGAACTTTGAACCAAATATGTGTTGTTGACAAATGGTAAGTCAACTTTAAGGCTCAAGCCATCTCAAGGGAACAAACAGTCAGAGAGGAGAACATTGCAACGGTAGATAACTTTGGTAATTGCACTATCCACTTTTAGTTTACCTCATTTGTAAAATAGAAACAACTGCTCAACAAATAAAGAATGCTTTGTAGTTATGAGTGAAGGACAAAAGAAACTGAGGGTTTCTGGGTCACTGAAAGTGTTCCTGGTTTGGTCAGAGGTTAGGCTGACAGCTACAGGAGTTGGTCAATTATTCTTGATAGGTTTCCCAATACAAACAAGGTTCATACATATTGAAACATGTTCTCTTTGGTCAGCAACATCCCTGCAATGATTCCTTAGGAGCTCATTTAACTTTGCAGAAATGTTGGAGGCTTTTTGAGTGGATGTTAGTCTTAGCTGTACTGCTATAATCCAGCCTAATTATTGTTTATTTTGTTCCTTACTGCAGTTCCATTTGAAATACCACAGCAAGAGGTTTTTCTGGCTTTCAATGAACGATGTACTGTATAATGCTTCATGGTCGACAGAACTGATGCCAGCAAAGAAGCTCAGGCAGAAATTGTTGACTGAAATGCTAAAGCAGCTTCGGAGCTCCTGCTGTGTTCCTTAAATTCAGGACAAATTTAAACATACATACATACTGCTGTCATTTCATTACGGATCTGGCTGGGTAACCTGTTTGCCAATTCTTTGAAAGTACAAGCAGTCACATTACATGCAGAGGGACAGAGCCTCCTGTTGGGAAAAGACAACAAAGAAGAACACAGTTTCTGCAAAAATGCATATCTTAACACTTACCTATCAAATGTTGGCATGCAAAAAAAGTACATATTATCCTTATATCACTATGCATACCACCCATTGTATTTCATTGGACGAATCCTCTTTAAGAGGCTAATGTTTCCATGCAATTACATACTAATCCAAGCTGTTACGTAAAATGGGAAATTACAAGACTGTGAAATTGTGAAATTTAAAAAGGCAGAGGAATGGGTTGAATAAATAACAACATGTTGGATAAATTATACATTTTCCTGAGTTCATGTGGAAGCTCAGTCCGTTTAAAGGAATACATTGTGTTGTAACATTGAAATATGTTTTCCAAGTCAAAAATAAGGACACTGGCATTTGAAAAAATGTTTCCTGAATGAAATGTTATCTCTTGTTATCTAGGATACAAAGCTCTTTCATTTTAAAATATAGTTAACCTTTTGCTATTAAGGTATGTCGACTCAAAAATATCAAGGGGAAGAAACCAGCACTTTAAGCATTATGATTAGAGTTAATTTTCCATTAAATAGCAAAGAACGGAAATACTCTGGTGTACAGATTTCAATTTCAAGTCAAAGATGGACCGGAGATTTGATTCTGAATTAAACTCAAGTTGCTTCTCTAATGTTAGAATTATGTTGTTTTTTTTAGGAATGTGTACGAAGCTCTGTGATCCTGGCTGGCCTGACTATAAATGTGTAAAAGTTTCTAAGTATTTCTCTTTTGATAATTCGGCTAGCCCATCCTTCTCTCATGGTGACTGACAGTTCGAATAAGCAGAGCATTACAAACTGTACAGTAAAATGCAGACGGATATTAAAGCACTCAATGCAGCAATAGAAGAGAAGCTTTTGCAAGACCAGACTCAGGCTTTTTGCTTATTGTGATGCATTATATAACCTCTGTCTATATTAAAGTCAAAGAAAATAGGCCCTGACATAGCCGCTGAATACCGACAGTGGGTAAACACACCAGGTAATAATGTGAAGGATAAGAGAAACCTGGAAGACTAACACACATGTCAATTGAGATTGAGTTTCGAGTTCAAATGTATTTGCCATCCCAAAACTATAATCATACGTTCAAACTAAATAGTGTTTCTTTAGGAAAACCTACACAACACAGACAAAACAGAACAACAAAGAGACATACATTATTGTTGCTTAATTTAGACTTGATCATGCATAAATGTTTACCAAATGTGTTTGATCGTGCCAACTCATAAGTTATTACAGATGCTGGTGACAAAAACGAGGCAGCTTACTGGAACAAACTGTGTGTGTCAGTTCTGTCTGCACTGCAATAGACCCTTAATACTACTGAATGTCACCGCTCACATCTTCAACACCATAAACATTGATGAGACCACGCTAAAAATCATTTCACAGTTTGCAGTTTCCATCAAACCCTCTCTGCAATTTGCCCCCAGTCATGTACATCTCCATCCAGATAATGTGTTAATCTTCTCTACAGTGCATACAGTCTCTGGAGATCACTTGTCTATTTCATGGGTAGTTTCCCACAGAAACTAAAAGGGAAGCACACTAACTTAATTATTCTGAGCACTTCAAGTTATGACTCTATACATTTGTCAATAAGCATGGTTATTACTTGAAATAATACATGGGGATGAGAAGTAAACTATTCCTGTTAGGTATTTGCAATGCAGTTCTTCAATACACAGTATGTTATGTAATAATATAGTGTTCGAAAATGCAGACCCAAGACTACTGGTAATGTGGTAGCTGGCACTCAGAGAAAGCATGTACATATAAAAAGGTGTTCATACACTCAAAAGCTCACCTATTATGGAAAACATTTGAAAGATAATTGTTGTTTGTTTCAACTGTTTTGGAGATTTGGTGTTTCTGGTATCTATACCATATTCCAGCTTTATAACACTATGGTATTATCATTATTGATTAATGTTGAATTAGTGAAAGGTTTTATACATTAAAAAAGGTCAAATTACAATTTAGACACACATCATTTGGAAAACCTAGAATAAACATAATTTATGCAAAAGTCTGGAACATCTTTGAATAAATAAAAAGATGATTATATAATTAGCTAACTTCCACCCTTAAAGTCCCCATGGTCCTTTGAGCTTGTCCAATTTGTTATATGAAAAGGGTAGAATATTAAGAAGGTATATGTTTAAAGAATAAGGAGAAAAGGAGAGCAGGTCGGTTTATCAGCAGTAGAGGCTGCATATCTTGTGTATTCCCTGCTTTGGGGATTTGCCCAGGAAGTCGAGCGAAAAAAGACAATAATGGAGAAAAGCAGTGAGTAGTGATGTGGTACTCTTCTATAATGTAAACATACTGATGATACAGCATCCGTTTACAATCTCAGAGAAAAACTCTGCACAAACCAGAGTCAGATAATATTAAATCAGATTTATATTGCTGTAATCTGGTCTGTTTATTTTAAGAGTCAGTTTATATGACTTTGTTTTCTCTCCCTTCATGCCTACTTACTTTTCTTTGCACAGAAAAGTCACATTATGATATAATCCCACAAGTCTTTCTGTCGTTCCTGCTCTGTTTTCCTCTCCCTTGGGATGTTTTCGTGCTGTGTTCATCCCTGGGCTCTCTAGTTTCAGAGTGACGGCTCAATGCCTTGTTCTTGAAAATCCCAAAACACTGAATTGTAAACAATGACTATGGAGGTTCACAAAAGCCTTCAGCTGAATTATGTGTTTGACACAGCTGCTTGCTTTTTCTTACAGTTTGTGCTGCTAAATGTGAGGCAAACATAAACCACAAGTATCTGTGAAATGTAGGATAAACACAAGGGTCCACTTACCCCAACTATTCCATGAGCTTTCAACCACATCCTACAGTCTTCTCAGTATCAGATCTGCTTGAACACTATAAGGATAGCATGTCACGTCAGTGTCTGTGACAAGTCGCAACCTTAACAGGTCAAGGTCATTGCAGAGAAATCCCTGGGCTGGGGTTACAATCTCTCCCCTCATAAACAACCACCTCTTATCACATGTCAGAGGAACTGCACTTCAATGTAGTCTCCAAAGTCAAATGTTAATCTTTATGAGAAGCTCTAAGTCAAAGGCAACTGAAAGCGTTTGGTGACATTCACTGGTCACATTCTCTCTGTTAGTGTAAGTCTTTTTTTATTACTGTGTTTTTTGGCTCCTTTTTTGTCATTACACACTCAAAATACCGGACCAAAATAAAAAAATATAAACACATACTACATCTTTTGGTTCTGTGATACTTACCTTTGTAGTAGGCTACACAGTACATATGAGGAAATGCATTCAGTGACACGGACAGAGGGCTTAAGCTGGTCCTGCTGCACTGCTGAAGCTTTAGCTATGCTGGTACAGTTAACAAGATATTTCGCAGCAGTATAAGAGCATCACATTTCTTGCTGTTTGCTCCTGAATGCAATGCAGTCTTCGATAATCTCAAATGTACCTAGCACTGGGATTCATCACATGTCAAGGTTCTTACTTGTGACTGTATGGATTGTTATACTGCCCAAACGATGGTACTACTGTCCTATGCCTTTTTCTCACTGTGTCTGCCTTTCTCTTAAAATACACTTTGAGAACTCTAGCTTGAGTTGTGAACTCAAGCGACAGACATTATAATTAGTGTAGATAAGGTATATGAGCAGATGCTTCAAGATTGTAATATAAACTGAGCAAGTGGACTGCTTCAAAAAAGGCAAAGTTATTTTTTTATGATTCATTATATTAAGCAGCTTCCTTATTTTCATTATGAAAAGGTCATTGAACATTAGCTCCACAAGAGTCTCTTGAATTTGATACAGCATCATTTGCATGAAACCCAGACAAACAGAAATGCGTTTCGAAAGTCATTAAAGCTAGAAATATTTTGCTAAAAGTAAGGGGGTGATTGCAGCCTTTACATTAGTGCAGTATATCTACACTGCCCGGACAAAAAAAAAAAAGGTCACAAGCCTGTGGGGGCAGTGCTATGATCTGGGGTTGCTGCAGTTGGTCTGGTCTAGGTTCAGCAACGTTATGTGCCCAAAGAATGAGGTCAGCTGACTACCTGAACTGAATGACCAGGTTATTCTATCAGTGGATCTTTTCTTCCCTGATGGCACGGGCGTGTTCCAAGATACAATGCCAGGATCCATCGGGCTCAAATTGTGAAAGAGTGGTTCAGGGAGCATGAGACATCATTTTCACACATGGATTGGCCCCCACAGAGTCCAGACCTGAACCCGATTGAGAATCTTTGGGATGTGCTGGAGAAGACTTTGCGCAGTGGTTCGAATCTCCCGTCATCAATACAAGATCTTGGCAAAAAATGTATGCAAGACAGAAATAAATGTTGTGACATTGCAGAAGCTTGTGGAAACGATGCCACAGCGAATGCGTGCCGTAATCAAAGCTAAAGGCGGTCCAACGAATATTAGAGTGGGTGACCTTTTTTTTGGCCAGGCAGTGTAATTCATTACATCATTACAATTTTGTATGATAAAAAGCATCATTACAATGCAGTCATTGTTATTGTTTGTGATGCCATAGACAAAACTGTAGGTGATTATCTTATGAGCGCTGACAATCTAATTGTTTTGCTGCACTTTTGGTGTAAAAATATTCATGGCTACTTTTAACATAGAATGTTTTATACCCAATGCTGGCTGCCTCTCATGCTCTCCCTGACAATTTATAAAGATAAAGCAATAATCCGTTATGCCATAATCAAAATGGGCATTCAAATAGAAAGCCAGTTCAGATGTCAAAAGGATGACGTACTAAAGCCATAAATGGAGGCGGTGAGTTCATGAGTGCAGGTTTGGCAATGGGGTTATTAACTGGGTCTGGTAAATAAGAATACATCACTCACATCAGCTCAGCCATGTTGCTGCTCTTCAGAGGCATCATGGGTAACCATTCCACCCCATGCTGTTGGTTTTAGGCAAACATTCTGTAGCCAGTAGCAACCACAGCTATCACAGTTCTATATAAACATTCTCCCTTTTGACTTTAGTGATATACTGTACTATACATATGAGAATGTATAAAAAGAACTGGAAACAGTGTTGGAGGCAGGTCCTTGTCCATGTGATGCATGAAGCCAAAATGGCCTGACTCTTGAGAAGAAGAGCATGTGGAATTGGGTTTTCCTTAAATCCCGCATCCGATATTTTTATGTCACGGCAGCATCATAGCAGGTTTCTGCTCAGACAAATAAATACGAAGGGAAAATAACTTGAATTTGGTTTGTAGCTTCAAGTGATTTAAACAATGGCTTTTCAAATGTTCAAACTGGGTAGTTGATTCAGCTTTAAAAATAAAAATGGAATACACTGATTTACACACATCTCAATGAGTCAATGAGATCAAATATGTATGTGCCCGATGATCTCATGTAACTGACACAAACGTTGTAATACCACAGCTTGGCCACATTTGAGTGTGTGTGAATATCTTTCTCTTCTAATGAGCAGACACTTTGTATAGAAGCCCCTGCATCATTGTGAAACACGTTTAAGTGGTAGCAAAGTCTAGAAAAGAGTGGTATATATGCTGTGCATTTCTCATTTATTGAAATTGTGTTCAGCTAGCTGCATAGTTTTGCACACCACTTTCCACCAGGCCATAAACCATACCCCTCATCTCAGCAGCGACACAACGGCTGATACCTCTGCGGCTGAAAACAGAAAACACATTACATCAGCAGATCATTCACCAACACCAGAGATGAGTGTGTCGGTCTCTATACTTTCTGAGACACAACATAGATTTTTTTTGTTTTGCTCCTCAGCTGGTATCATTCCTTTTGAGCCAAGGCAATCATGCTGACAAACAATATAACCACTAGCTGCTGCAAGTGAACCCATGCTGACAAACAAATGCCTTAACAGGTAAATAAATCAATAAAACAAGTACACAGCTGGTTACCAGTGCACCAGCAAGCTTTCTGCAGTCACACCACCATTCGTACGTAATAACACTCCAGGGTACCTGCCTGAGTAACTTGCTGCCCTGGTCACAAACCTCCTCCTCCTCTTCGTGGCTCACACTGCTGCTAAATGCTCAACTCACATGCTACTCTTAAGGTGGACTACAGCGCTGATGCATCCAGTTCCCACAGGGCTCAGGCTGGCCCTCCACCAACACCTTAGCATTTTAAGGCCTTTTCCTTCCATATTCCTTATTAACCACACACTCCCATGCACACTCCAGCAATATAAACACCACACAATCTGCTGAACCTCTGCCCACGAGCAGTGAAATAAAGTAAATAACTAAACTTACCAGCGTAAAGCCAGCTTGCTGACTTGGCTGTCTTTCTAATTTAATGTACCCCTAAGAGTGCAGCTCAGTGGTTCTGTAAGTTTGTGTAGTTTATAAGGGCAGGAATTTCTGCTGCTAAGTACTAAATGTGTTCATGGAGGCAGTAGCCCAATTTATGGTTTTAAAAAGCAAGTTTGGTGGATGTTCAATAACTCTCTGATGATGTTTTGTCTTCATCCCTGTATGGGTAAATATATACCATTTCACCTGCCCCTACTTTTCCATCGCTTCTAATCAGGAGCTTTACACCCTAAAGCCCCTTAAAACCAAATATGCAACAAGGTAAGTTACTTGGAGCAAAACAAACAAACAAAAAATCCTAGTAGATGTATGTTGTTATATTTTCAGTGGCATGGCATCACCTTTACAATCCGGTTAGAAGAGAACAAACACAATTAAACAAGATTGCTTGGCAGAATACTACGTCTTCATAAAAGGTCACTCAGAGAAGCTAATTGAGAAGAATTGTGTTGTAAATATTGTACTATACCCAGTTTTGCACAACAGATGTGAACCTATGGATACATTCAAACAAATCCCAGGATTTTTTTGCCAAAAGAAACTCACACGCAATGCCAAGGACATGCGATTGATGATCACTCATTTCAAATGATAGCTCATTATTTAATTGCTATTATGGACTTGCTGCTTAAGCTGTAACTTCACTCTAATCATTTTACATTTGCTTTAGGGGAGGATAATCTGATTGGAGTTTAACAGTAATGTAATGTTTTGGTAATTTAACTAATGATACATTCATTAGTGCCCCACTGATCCCAGAGTATTTTATTTAACAGGATTAGAGAGTATCCTGATACCTGTGGAAATAATTATGTTGTACTTCTCTAATATTGACGTAAAAAACAACTGTAACATGATTGTATAGAAAATTGAAATTCCTATGCAGATTACTTCCAAAAAAATAAACACAGTTAACTATTACTTTGCCCTTTGTTAAGGCTTACTTTTTGGGAATAAAACAAACACAAAACCCCAAAACAAGGCAGGCTCACATCAATACATAGTCATAAATGTTTGTTTGACGACTTTAAAGTAATATCATTTTAATTTTAGTGCAGCTCTAATCTTCAAATGTTTAAATACAAATTAAAACAATTTCATAAGAGATCACTATAATGCACAACCTCATTTCAGTTGGCAGAGCATGCAGCCATTAAATCTTGAACATTAGTTTTGTGCTGAACTACTTTAAATGCACTGAGGGACCATTGATGCTCATAACTGCCTCAATGCTGCACTTTCTGTATGGAGCTATTTTATTACATGTGGTTGCTTTTAATTTTAAATCAACTTGTCAACACCATTGCGCTGCTTAATTACTATAGGTTATTATGTGATTAACAAACAGCTCTGGGTGCAGGCCGATCTCTAAGTCCTTCAGTTAATAAAAGAGCTTATTATTTATGTTGAATATAGTGTTTAGACATCCAAGATTCTCAATGAAGACCATTCGCCGAAAGAAGATTTTCCAGTTAATAAAGACTTTATTACTACCATAAACTTTTCCACTTATAAAAACACGTAACGCACTCCTGTAGGTTGTGCATATGTTTGTGGTGTGTCTTCTTAAAAAGCACAGCAAGTGTGCTTGGAAGATAAGGGCTGACCTCACAGGAGCAGTGCTGACGTGAAAGAGCTCTGTCAAAGAGCCAACCATGTGGAGAAGAAAGCCGCTAGTATTTCTAGGTCACAGAGACCATGTGAGTGTGCTCCAAGCTCCTTCAGCTGGACTGAATGATTTATTACTCAGTCAAGACGTCAAGAACACAGAGAAGAAGGTAGCAAAGAAATAAAGTATGGAAGGAAATGAAGAAAATGGAAGAAGAGAAGATAAAGATGAATTAAATTAATTCATATACTATGACAGCTTTCAAAAAAGCTATAATGTTCTTAGCAGAAGCCGGATAACATTGAAATTAATGTCAGTGCCTTACATCCATGTGTGTGTGTGTGTGTGTGTGTGAGACTAAAAAGATTAAAACATGCCTAATTGAACAAAATCAGAAAGAAGCTGAAATCATACAACTTCAAACATAAGAAGACAAAACTAAATTAAAGTAAAAAAGGAATTAATAAAAACTACAATAAAAAAGTGATTACAAAAAAAGCTTTCAAACACGAGTGATGGGAACTTTTAAATGCCAGAAATTCTTTGACAGGCTTAATCAGGATGGAAGTGCGGGCCACTGATTTTAAACAGCCTCCAACTGTGGCTCACATCGGCAGGAATTGAATGAAACACAATTTATTTTCAAGAGTAAAAGGCAAAAGGAATTCAAAACAGCATAAATCGGAATGAAGTATTTGGAGCTAAAGTGTCTGATCCCTATGACTGGCATTAAAGCTGTCTGTGTGGGTGTTTTTGTAAAGATGCCAAGAAATAAATGCACAAAACTCACCCAACGAGATAAACCAATTAAACGATTCAGGACCATAAAGTTCTGCTATAAACGGACATGATGAATTTCATAAAAACTCATATTTCGTTCCTTCACAATGATTAGGATAAATTAGCTCTCCACTTGTTGTTTTCTTAAAATGTCCTTGAGAAAGAAAAATTACATTTCTTAAATGTGAAAAAGAGTGAGAGTAATACAGTAACTCAAGTGTCTGTGTTAAAACAATCAAAATGCATTTTTGCTCTACTTTATACTTTAGGAGTATTGAAATGGATTTGTTGTATTGCTTATTGTATTATTTTTGCTCACTTCTAATGTTGATATGCCGGTCAGTTCACACGACCAAACTTCTGGAAACACTTAGAGCCGGTCAAAATAACACTCCCTCCATAACATTTTTGAGCTTTAGCCATCAGTGTGTTCACTGTGGCACTAACTGGGGGCTATAGTCTGTGTAACTAGATGTGTTTGTACTTTGTATTTGGCTTTGGGCCAGAGTGGCAAAAGGACGAAAAGGTTTGGTTAGAGGAGCTCCATTTCGAGGCTGTGGCGGCTTGGATTTGGCCGGCGAAAACCTAGCACAAAAAGTTAGCATTTTCTCACGACTAAAATGAACGCAGCTGTGGCGAAAATCAAGCTCGAAGCAAACGGCTAAAGTACGTTTCCATGCATCGCTGCCACTGTATTTTGCATCCTTTTTGCCACTTTGACATACCATGAACAGGCATTTTTTCCCTTGTGATACTAAATTGTCAAGAGAAGCCGATTAGAGAAACTATGAAATAAATGGGAGGCCCCTGAGATAACCGTCAAGATGCAATGTGTGGACTGCATTACCAAACATTTATTGCACCATTCTGGCTTGAATGCATATGAATGAAAGACACTTAACTGACCTGATGCAAGGGGTGCATCAGCTTCCATATTGGTTCTCATGTTTGATAAAACAGGTCTACAGGTGCAGATACATCAGATGCAGGTTTAGTGAATCTGGCCCTCTTTGTTTATCCCTTTACCTAGAATTTTTCCTCCCTTCTTACTTCCTCACTTGGAGCTTTTGTTGCTCCCTCTCGACACGTCATCTCTCTCTCTCTATCAACAAACTCGATTACCAGCATATCCCTGATATATGAAATATTCTCTGGCTTTAGGCTCTGGCAGCCCAGCTTGTCCTGCTCTTTTTTTCTTGCTGTGAGAGGCCACCGCTGCAGATTTAAGGCAGCGCGGGCTAGAGGGGGACTATACTCCATCATACATACAGCCCCCACTCATATATTCTGAGAAGCTTGAACACCAACCACTGGCATTCACATAGTCAACATATGGAGAGAAGCTGTTCAGAAATAGAGTGGAAGCCTAAGCATGTCTCATCAACAAATTAGAGTAAGTGTTCATTTTCACAGAAGATTGCCGAGTTGTCTTGCCGCAGAAAACACTCATCAATACTTTTGGAGGTATTAGTCAAAATGCTCAAAAACAAAAACAATGTTTCTTATTATATTTGACTTGTGTATTGATGAGGAGTACTGGAGATTTAACTTAAGCTTAAATCACAGGCCTTCACAAACTAGATCTGAATATGTCATACAGTATTGAGATGACATTAAAATCACACTTCAATGACTGCAATATCAAGTGTTGTTCTGCATAGGAACAATACTTCCCTGGGTTAATGCAAGGACATATATTCCTGACCCTCACTTTATCCCAAATCAACCTCTTTCCAGCAGCTTTCAACCATATCATATGGTCTTCTTATAGCCTTTATGGGCTGGCAGTTTGTTGAAATGCAACATGGAATGAATGTAATTGGATCCCAGGGAGCATGTTAAAAGTGAATAACAATTTAGACCAAATTATAAAAAAAGTACAAACGTTCTATACTAATGGGTGGATGGCTTTTATAAGCTTTTCTTAGGTAATATGAGTAGAACTGTTTTTCGTTCTCCAACAGCCACCTTTTAACACTGCATGTGGTGCAGCATAAGGCTGTCCTCTTGCAGCTTACACTGTGATGCTCCCTTTTTCAAACTTCCATCTGTATTGCCAGAGGAGAAAAATAGGCACGTACAGAGCAGAGGAAGTAAGGTAATAAAAACTGGGAAACACTGATAAGACATCTGTGGGATTAAACGAGACTCTCTCTGGCTGCTAAATGAGCACCTTCACCCCCATTAGTGGGGTTCACCGAAACATTCATGAGCAGGCTAGGACGTGCCCCTCCTGTGAGGATGTCAGGTTGTTAAACACAGACACATAAACTCAGACATGTTCCTTGATACAAAGATTCACACAAAAACACATATTTTACATTTTAGAACCTTATTATGGTTTGTTTGAGTTTGTAGGAAATTAATGCAATTAATAATAGATGGTATAAGCCTCTGGTAATGAAACTGAATAAATGTGTAGCTCTTTTCATGCGAAAAGCTGGTTTGAAAAGGCCTGGTTTCAAACAGAGCCACCAGCCTTTACCGAGAATGTGGTAGGCTACTTTTTGGAAATACCCCTGATAGAATATTGGTAAAGTAAACAGCTTGATAGCTTAGCTTAGCCTATAGCCCACACACAGGAAACAGGGGGAACAACCAGCATGGCTTTGTCCAAAGATAACAAAATCCACCTTCTTGCACCTCTAAATTTCAGTAATGTATCTCATTTGTAAAATGGTTAAAAAAGCGTAAGAGCATGAGGATATGTGGGGTGTTATGTGGCAGAGCTCAATGATGTTTGGGAGTTTCCTTGCTATGGTTTCTAACCCTAACCCTAACCCTAACCAGCAACTACAGAAAGTCACTGCTCTGGCACATATGTTTTGTAAAAATATAATAAAACAAATAAAAATGAACAAATAAAACAACTGTAATATTATATTTACTGTTCAGATAGGACATTTGTTTTATTCTTGCTCATTAAAAAAGTAAAAGTGTATTTCTCAAAAATGATGGACTCAAACTTTCAGTAAAAGTCTTTGAGAATTGGGGTGCCTACGAGATATATTACAACCTGGACCCTCTCTTTCATGATTTCCAAGCTAGTCCAACGATCCCTAAAATCGATGTGAAAAGGTGAAAATGCAGCAGTATACAGTAAGATCACAAATCCCTTTATACCACCCAAAACCTTTTTTTACAGAGCATGATAAACGTGCTGTTGAAAGGAGGAAGAATCTGAGTCCCACCAAAGGAGTTTTAAAAAACCTACGTAAGTTATCCATTTTCTCCTGGACAGGTGAACACAACATATGGGAAACACTTCTTATCTTTGCCTGATTTATTGCTGGTAGGCAAACTACTCACTACTTTTAAACTTTAGTTTTTGGGTTTCGAAATATGTACTGTTTTGTATTGTGCTATGTCATAAAAAGAGTCTTGTAGTGGTCAGTGTGGGCCTTCCTTCAAGCTATTACAACTCTTATTTGACACATGACAGTGAATCAATAATTACCATCGTTGTTATAGTGAAATTAGCTGCACCGACAGCAAACTGCTCCCAGACCCTGATATAAACAACCTAATATCAGCAGCATTAGGACTACAGATCAAAGTAGAGAAGTTAAGGGGTTTATGTTGCTGACAGATTACTGTATCCTTTTAATTCTGTCCCACACAATGACCTCTAGATTTAATATTTTCTAATAACTTAATATCCCTAAATTAGAGTTAGATGAGAAAATGACTTTCCCATATGTGCAGTAAGGCTGGATCTTAGATCATCATAAAGGCTGCAAAGAAGAAGTAAGAGCCACAATGAGTCTTCCCAACGGTAACAAAATGTGCTTACCAGCACCTACAAAGCTCACAAGAAAATGCATAAAATCTCTGTTTCTTATTCAATACAAAACCTCACGTGTATTATGGAGGGTCTTGTTTCTTTATAACTGCTGCCATGTAAGAATTACCTGGGCTAGGGACCGGGATACTGCACGTTTCTTGTTAAAGCCTAATTGGCAACATATGATACACAACTTGCACTGCTGTAGATGGATGGCTCAGGTTTGTTCTTCACATGACAGAAGCAATCGTGGGCCCTGGTTTTTGAGGGTCCAACGGCCATGGACATGAAGATTGACTCATATCACCATCCTGCAGTTCATGTAATATTTTTATCTTATAATCAGTTTTGAGTTATGCCTCTTGAGATGCAAAAACACTTGCTCAATCCAAATGTTCAGACTCTCGGACTTGAAGGCGTGTGGTTTTTAAATCCGTGAGTGCAAAGCTGTCCAACTGTCATCTTGTCAAGTGTGTGAGGGCTCTCTGAAAAACATGTTTGAGCCTATTACATTCACTTTCCTTAAGTCCACACTTCCACAGATTTAGCCTGAGGGAATTACCCACAATTCTTAGCTTTGTGGCGTTAAACATGGAGTTACCAGATGAAGCCTAGCGGCGTTAAAAAAATATGTAAACAAAGGGGACAGCACATGGGTGGGAGCAGCCTGGAACATTACATTCACACAGATAAACTAGGTTACACTAACATCAAGGATTCAAGAGGATCAAAACATATGAACTCAGAGGAATGTAAGCAAAGGCTATGTAACACCCCTAGTTTAAACATTGTACAAAAATGTTGCTGTGTTCCCAAAGTAACGTGATATATTGCCTATAAGTGAAAGTATGCTCGTATTTCTACCATTTCAAGCCCTAGCAGCCTCTAGGTGACGTCAGATAGACCCTGAGAGTTCAGGTCTTAAGGAAGATGCCTAATTGATCAAAACATATTGGCTCCAACACTTACAGAACTTATGTAGCTTATTTCTGGTTACATGTTTACCCAAATATGACGAGTCAATGACAAATGTTTGGTGGCATTTAATGATGTGTTCTGAAATAATGCTGTGAAGGGAAAGCAGATTACTTTGCTTTACATCAAGGCAAAAGCATTTCCTCTATTACCAGCATGACTAACATCCATTTCTTACAGAAGCACAGCAATTACTGAAGTGTCTCTTGTGAAAAATGCTTACAAGTTAATTGTAAGAGGGCTTACCCTTTGATAAACAGATAATGGGATCACTTCTCATCCATATGCAGTAGAACATTTCTCTAAATAATTACTTTGACTTAAAACACATATGGAAATAAAGCATTTTCTGTATAGCAGCTTCAAATGAGAGTGATTTAATTCAAGCTTATCTGACAAAAGTTCATGAATTCTAATAGAGTGCCGGCCTGCGATGTAATTATACGTTTTTTTCTTATTTCTGTTAAGATTAAAACTATGTGCCACATTTTCCTCTTGACGCATAAATCACTATCGTTGAAAACCTTAAAAAGCCTCTTCACCTCTTTTGTGATCAAGTTACTGTTCACATACTAGATTTATGACATGAAGCAATGGTGGCCACTTGACAGGCTCCCCTGATTACAGCCCAGCATGACCGCAATAACGACTCAGGATCTGTAATACTCCTACACAGTTCCTAGTCGATCAGCCACTGAGCTACACTCAACTCTCCTGTTATTAAATAATCCAGTCAGCAAAAAAACTTTAAAAATACTTCAAACCTCTAAGTAATTACAAAAGGACACTTAAATGCAGAGAGACTCACTTCAAAGTTAATTTCATCCTCCTTAAATCAAATACAAGAGGAAATGCAACTGGATCTGTGATAACTAGTAATGAACTTCGTTACAGTAGGTGGCCACTTCAGAAGCGCCCCCCTGTGAATCAGGTTAGCAGTTGGCAATACTATATTTCCTTAATGGTGTTCTTAAAGAGCTTTGTGAAACCACCACTTGAATTTGATTAGCTGAACTAAAAGGACTTTTACCTCATCCAGATATCATATTTAAGGGCTCTAAGAGATTTATATCACTATAAAACAGAGCTACTAGTTTTAAAATCTGCATGTTGCAACAAAATGAATAGTAGTTGACTGACTTACTGTATCAAAAATGATTACCTTAATGTCGCTGAAACAACTGACAGCCTCTTGCAGAGTCCTTTATCTTACTTAATGGCAACTAAATGGCATTGTATTATAAGAGATCATATTGTGATACTGTAAAAATAAGAAACCATATTATTATGCAACACTTGTAAAAATGAATCTAGGAACAAAGATCTTACATGTGAAGATGGTTTTATATCAAGTTTGACGCACACCAGTTATTAAACATCGTTTAATGCAAATTAAGTGGCATTATAATTCTATTCAGTAATGTAATCATTTTGATCTTAGTGCTTTCTTCACATATAATTGAATGAATGGAGAACTGTTTCTGTTGAAATCCCACATTCACTTCAATGTATCCAATTATTAAGTACAACACACTCACACACACACACACACACACACACCAGGTTTTTCTAAGACACTCATGCTGTTTTCTCTCTTACATAAACACAAAGCCTCTTAAATCGAACATATTACTTCCCACTTTCAAATTAATTGTTCTCTCTTTCTCTACCTCAACATGAACAAAAGTAAGTCATTTACATCAACACACATACGCGTGACATCAGTGAAGCACCCTCTATCAGCCTTTCCCTCATGAATGTGAATTTGGTAGTTGCTATTTTAGATCCAACAGTATTTGTCGACGACTTCGAATTGTCCATTTATTTTTGGAATTAGTATTATACAGCAAAACCGACCAACACTGAGGAATAATGTAGAAACCAGCAATAAATTAGTTTTGAATAATATAAATATGCGATTGCCTACTGAAGGGTTCTTTAATTGACCTTAATAACAATACAGGTGCTTGTGCAGATATTGCACAAATAAAGTTGTGTTTTTACTTTGGATTCGTGCAACAGCTGGTAGAAAATGTTGGATGTTTTTGATGAAGCAGATACAGGGTTGTTGCTATAGTTACCTGCAGGGCTTTCTATGTTCTCTGATAAGGTAAGATGGTGGTTAAGGTATTGACGGTAAACATTTGAGCGTTCACGTTCATATTTGACCGCTCGGAACAACACAAGATCAAAGATAAAATAAGAGTGCAAATATACAAATCTATAAGCCCAAACATTTCAAAACAAAACTATAATTTTTACTAAAGTCATATTACCCTTATGGGCTGAAGACATTTTTAGAAATGTAAGAGTAAGTGGTCATCCACTAACTCGCCTTTTTAAAGGAACAATTGTATCTCATTGTCCTTGTTAGGGAGTGAAACTAGCTTAGATGACCTGTCACCAGTGGCAAGCCGTGACTTTTATACCAAGGCCCTCCGACCCTCCTTCCCTCGTCGAGAAAAAACCCTCTAGCCTTAAGACGCTAATCGAGCCTTAACAATGCAACAGAGAGAGAAGGACATATTAAGCAAAACGTTTTATTTACAAATTAAAAATACAAAGCATCATATCGTCACACAAGCTGCGTGTACTTCAGCGATATACTGAAACAACGGCCCGGGTTGCATAATGCATGGATGACAGCCACTCTCTACCACACAAAACACACTTTATGAACACCGATCATGACAAGGCGCCCACAGCCAGGTAACAATGGACAGCGATCCTTGCATTTTGGAACACAACACAGGCAATTTTTTTAAAAACCGGCACAGCTTATTCAAATATATAAATTAATTTGGGGATACATTTATAGGCAGAATGAATTAAGTCGGCTCAGCGGCCTACATTGAAAATAACTTTGGCCTACCCTTGTCGATCCTGTCATCCAGTTGTTTTGGGTATAACTGCTGATATTAAAATGTTTCTCAAAACTCCTTGAAGACACTATAATCCACGGTTTTCTTACATTTGTGAAACTTCAGAATTTGTATTTACCGCTATTCAAATGACAGCGTTGTTTAGCCTCAAAAGTGGGCGGAGCCGTAATATCGACCGGAGTTGATGCATGTGTTACTCTCATCTAATTGACGTTAGCTCTGATGCTAACTAGCTACTTTTCCACTACTTTAGACTGTATAAATAATGGACGTAGTATCCGTGACGTCACTCATAGGTTCGCGAAGAGCCGTAACGAAGCTCAAAGTGGGCGACTCCCACCGTCGACATCTTCTCAGTCTATGTCCCGCCCACTCCCGACTAATCCAAATATGGACATAGGGTTGGAGCTGAAGCGGGCGCGGCTACTGAAACACGCCCATCTAGCTCGAAGCTACCAAGCTAGCGAAGGCTTCCAAGCTAGGCTAGATGCTACCGTATGCTACTTGCGGCGCTATCCGGCTAAATGTCAACAGCACGCCCTACGGTCTCGTTGCTCCGGGTCATCTTGCTCAAGGTAAGTTAACCTGAAACTATACAACAAAACTCGACATAAAGATCTATCTGTTATTGAGATTATACTGCACTATTTTAAACATGCTTGTTTCAAAGATAGACGTAATTTGCAACACTATATTTTGACCAGAAATGTGGCCAGTGTTACCGTGAATCAGCGTAACGTTAACGTTTAATTTGAAACAGAATTTTAATTTTCCCATGATGCAGCTCACGAGTCGTTTTCTATGGAACACTCGATTACAACGTTACTTTTAATACGTTTAATAAGCTAAGTTACAGGTTATGGTAAATGTATTATTGATACTGGCTTGCATAGTCATAGTTATTATTGCTGCTTTAAGGAATTATACTAAACGCGACACATTATCAGTGCCGAGAGCAGACAACTAGCGGCTAGCGCCCACTGACGGCGCTAACCTGTCAATCAAAGCGACCACGCCCTTAATTATGCATAATTTTAAGCCTTAATATAATTAAAACAGGAGAGTTGTATTGAAATTCACCCTCCTCACAGTTGTCATGAATAGGGAAATTAGCTGCAAAGACCAAAAGCAAATTTTGTACCACGCTGTAAACATGTTTATTTCTGCTGTAAAAATTGGCATTTTAACATGGGGGGGGTCTATGTAAATTGCTTTGTTTTGGAGCCAGGCCACGCGGCCATTCGATGAACTGCAGTTTTTGGCACTTCCGTGTTTCACTGCTCAGCACCGGACGTTGCCCCTTTGTTTAACTTGCCATAAAATCCGCGATAATAAAGCCCACCCGTTTAGAGATTGGTCAATCGTACTGTCATTTGACATTAGTCTCTCGTTGAGTTACTATAGCTGGGCCCTCCGTGCATTTATAGCTGAACCACCAATCACCTCCTATCTTCCCAGTGAAAAGGAGCTTCTTTCATTTAACCCTTCACATTCCAACTGAAACTGAATAAGTAGATTAGAAGGATTTATTTGGAAATGTTATTTTAAATACAATTAAATCACGTTATTTTGGTAAAACCAATGAAAAATATAACAAAAAAATATTCCAAACAAATATATATTTGTTTGGAATATATATATATATTCTAATGTTTTTAAATATTATTTTTTAGAATATCTTAGGTCCTCGGAGAGGGCCTAGATGGCCCTGATGGCTCAACACTGCCTGTCACAGCTGTTAACCTGACTGGGCTATTAAATATTAATACATAAATAAAACAGACTGCAGATAACTTTATTCTGCCTGGATACAACAAGTTGTCGTACATATTTATACAAAAGAGAAATAAGAGTGATACAAATTCCCCAGTCTCCTTGTTGACTGAAGCAATGTAGCAACCCTGGAGCCCTTTGCACAGTTTCAGGCTAATCAGACAGAACATGGACCTCCCGGTCCCCAGGACATGTCAGCTCATCACCTGTGAAAATCCATTCCAGCATTGGTATCCCTCTATAGCCATGGCTTTCCCTGAATGGAGGCCATGTACTGATCACTGTATTTTCACTCTGTTTGGCATACAATATATTACAAAGGACTGCTGCTGGTTTGGGGAGGAATTGTTTGGTTAATGGGTTGGACATAAAACAAAGAACATTGATATTACGTATGTGGGAAAATAAACAGCTATCAAGTTTTGTTTCTTGAGCCCTGACAAACCTAAAAGTAATATACAGAATATTATATTTTCGTTATGCTAAAATATCCCCCTAAATACATAATGGCTCTTTAAATTTAAAGGAGCCCTATTGTGCTTTTTGGGGTTTTCCTTTTCCTGTAGTGTGTCGTTTATGTGTATTTAAATGGTCAGCAAAGGCTAAAAATCCAAAGTATCTCTCCCACAGATTCCCCCCTGCCTGAAACGCCACTATTGAATTCCTTTGTTCACTTTTCTAACATAATGACATCACTATGTAACACTTGCACTTTTACTCTATTGGCTAGCTCTCCAACACATTGTACATGCTAGCCAAAGGAACAAGATATATTTTAACCATCTGTACTTTCTGTTATGATTTGACAAATCATAACAGAGCCAGCCAGCTAACCAACAGAGAAGACTGGGTTCTGTACTGGGTGCTGTAGCACAGGCAGTAAGAGAAAAATAAATAGCTATTTGAACGTTAAAGCATGTAAACATGTCACAGTAGTGGCAAAAAATACAAACATGAACCTGCAAATGAGCTTAATAGGTCCCCTTTGAATCAAAATTTCTAATTTTAATAAAGTGTTGTGTTTAGATAAACCATGACCAACAGAAAAAAAGGTTTCATGACTTAGCTGCAGTTCTGGACCAAGGACATTAATATGTGATATGATTGAAATTCTTGGATTGTGAAGTGTTGGTTAACATACTCTCTCTCTTTCTCTCTCTGTTCTGTTACTGGGTACACACAGTGCATGTAATGAAGCTGTGACAGTCATTTTTTAGCTTCAAAAATAACTACTGAGAGCGTGTTGTTAGAAACAGGCAGCCTTAAAATGTGGCAGCTTAATGTCAACCCCATCCCCTACCTCCCCTGCCTCTGTTGGGAAGTGAAGCACCATGTTGGAGAGGATGACATTTCATGGTCCAGTAGCGTTATTGCAATATAAAAACACCCTTGACTTTTTGTGAGAGATGGAGGCAAAAAGAGAGCTGTCTAAAACTCTTAAACACCCCATAAAAATCAGCAAATGTGGCAGGAAGAAATATGGTTAAACACATTGGAACAAACTGGTTGTTTGTGCGGGAGATTATGTATTGTTCATATGACAATATGTTCGGTATGTCAATGCATACAAGATATGATACAAGAAAGCAGCTTTATATTGCTTATACATGCAGTACTTTGTGATTAGAACTGTAGGAAAGAAACACGTTTAACTACTTTTTTGTAACACCTTTTTTTAAATGAATGCAAAATGAATGCTGTATGATTTGTTAAATGGAAACCGTGACTTTTTTATATCTTTGTTGTCTAGGGTTATCAGGCAACCAAAAGATACTCCCTTGTTTCAAGTCGTTATGCTTAGCTTTCCTAACTGGCTGTATCTCCACAATTATATTCTTAGGTAACTCTTGTTAAGACAACAAATACAATGTTTCCCAGAATATTGTACACATACTTTATAGACAGTGCGAAAAAGTGGAATAAAAAAGAACTATGATGTCATCCCTACAAAAAAAAAACCCACTCCATTAACAAAACCCCACATTCTTCCAAGGGAAACAGGCTTTTCCAGCTCTCTGTCTCTGTGGTAGAAACAATTTATGACTGTGGGTCTGTGAGGTGGGTGGCACAGCATGGTGGCAGATGTAGACCGTTTAATTGACTATAGCCAGATCAAAGGATCACAGAAAGGTGTGGAAAAGTACAGTACAAAAAAGTGTACCATTAATTTGCCAAGTCTAATCTTTCATCAGTGGCTTTTTGTCTTGTCTTCAGACCCCTGTTTTTGTTTGTACTTCGCTGCCAGTGCTTACTTTAAATTACAAAAGTGGTGATATATTACCATTTTCTTCCCAGTTTTACCTTGTTCCTACGTAACAAAAACGTATGCATCAATCAGACTTTGTTTCTAAGTCAGTTCCAAATTAAACAGGGGCCCTGTTTGTTTGTGTGATTGCACTGAAAGAACTAGGGGCACTGGAAATCTATCTTTCCAGCCAAGTGAGCTAAGCCTTTGGGAGACAGTCTTGGGTTGGCTGCCCCCACTTCCTCTTGGTAATGGAAAACCCGCACTGAGAGGCAAGATAAAGAATGGAGAGCACAATTCAAACACTGTGTCTCAATTCCCGTTGGAAAAAGGCCTCCAGTGGGCATGAGACACATTTTGGTCCTTGCATATCTGTTAATTTTCAGAGAATTCATTAATTTAAGTTACAATAATATTGAAAGAGTGTCAGCTTTTCTAGAACTCATTTGATCTCTAAAGCAAATCCCTATTAGCGCGATGCTCTCATTGCTACTTGTCTTCAAAGCAGCTGATTGAAACATCTTAATGCCGGTAGAGTTTCCCTTGAATGTGAAAGAGGATGGCTTCAATCTTACACATGCTGTCAAGAGAAGGAGGAAAGGAAACAAATTCCTCCGGGAGTTCAATGCATTATTCTAGTCAATATATTGATGTATGTTTGAGACTGATCCAAGGGTAAAATCCCCTCAGAGACAAAGGTAAGAAGATGAGAGATGGTGATGTTTATATTCATTTGTCCTCTACTTGGTGAGACGTGTGCGCTTCCTTTCACCAACTCATGAATAATGAATGCTCACACTGCCTAAACTGACCTCTTTGCGGTTACGTCATATGATGGATCTGTCTAAAAACCACTTGACCTTGTCTTAAACATTATCGTTTTGCTGTGTCATTGACACTTGCACAAGGTTGGCAAGTCACAGCCTGGCAACAGCAGCTCTGTTGCTGCACAGAAAAGCTTGCTTTGGGTTTTGGCCTCAGGGAAAGTGAATCCTATAGGTTAATCATAACATTTCTGTGTCCTGTGTTTACTCTCTGCCAAATATCACACTTTGTTTACATTTCTTTAACTGAAGAGGTCTTAATTATATTGCCAATCACTGTATCTAATTAGCTTAATTCTAGGAGCTAATTTATATAAAGTGAAAGTAATTTTCTCAATTTATTGTTAACTGACTTTTCCCCCAGTCCTGCACATTTTAGTTAATTAACCAGCTCTGCGGGCCGAAGTACATTACCATCTGCAAAAGTATTGATTTGTAGATAGGTCCTGTTTATTACAGGCACATTTGAAAACAAATGCCAAGATAGCTGTGTGTCAAACATGCGAACCATAGGAACGGTGGTGATTTAAATCATCTTTACCAGAACGGAGGAAACACATCATGTCAACAACTGCCCTTAAGCAATGCAATCTTGGTGTCAGATTTTAAGATTGACCATTACTCTTTTAAGTAACTTTTTTGACTCTTGTTTTGAGCTCTAATGAGGCTCTTATAGTAAAGCCATTCATCTCTACCTTGGGTTCACTAACATTTGAAAGAAGCTGTTAAGATTAATTGAATAATACTTTTTCACTCTTTATGGATCTCGCAGTTAAATATTTTTGATGCGTAAAAAGATAGTAAAGTTTTAGGAGTGCAGGCCATTACTCAGACTGACCAAGCAAGAAGGCATGTAACATATCTCAAATAGCTTTCTCTGCTCCCAGCATTTATCAAGATCCAATGGATAAAGAATGACTATTTTCAGTAATACATCTATAGGGAGGCCCTAATGTCTAGCTACTTGCAAAGAGAGATTCAAAAGAAAGGCTTTTTGTTCAGCCAGTTTCAGAAGACATAAATAAGCTTAATTTATCAAGATGTTCTTTCTATTTTCTCATACCTCTTAAATCTAGCTCCCAAAAAGTATCCCCCACCTTTCTCATCTTACGGCAAACCCTTAAAATTGAGATCATTGGGATTTTAATGAGATAATATCTGTAAAATCCTAACAATTGACTCAATTACAACTGAAGCTGTGCAATATCAGAAAAAGTGTCTGATTGTGATTTAAAGCTGGGTTCGCTCTGTTAGTTGCTCTACAAAATAGAACTATTAGGCTTAAGGCTTTGTGTGTATAAATGTACAAACCCATGAATGCATGCAGGTACATGGTTGCAACTATTGCATATAGGCTTGTTGTTTTAAATATCATAGTTGTTCCATGTAAAACCTAAAAAACTGCTGATAGCCTTTCTTGTAAAAACACAAGAGGACTTTAGCGGGCATGCTAACAAAAGCTAACAGAAATGAATGAGGTGTGGGGAAATCTTCATCGCTATGTCCAAATTAATTATTCACTTTTCCAAATACTTTATTCATCCCTTTAAACCTACTCCTGAATTCACAGGTCAAATACGGTCTTTGTCAAGATGGTTTTAACCTGTTTTGTCTTGTCTTCAGACCCCTGTTTTTGTTTGTACTTCGCTGCCAGTGCTTACTTTAAATTACAAAAGTGGTGATATATTACCATTTTCTTCACAGGTCAAATACGGTCTTTGTCAAGATGGTTTTAACCTGTTTGCAAGTAGAAATAACAATTAGGCTGACAGAGCTTATGAGATGAGAGAATATGTGACAGAGAAAGCAAATAGATGTGAACCAGCCTCTGGCAAGATGCTAATAATGTTCTTGTACGTCATGCAGTGTTATTTTTCTTATTTTGAATGAGTTTGTTTGTGATCAGACAGCAGGAAATATGCGATACCGTGAGTGATGCATCTATGATTAAAACTTGCAGGCTTTACACGTACAGTATGTCATGCAATAAAATGCAAATTAAATACTTAAAAATCTTACAATGTGATTTTCTGGATTTTTGTTTTAGATTCCGTCTCTCACAGTTCAAGTGTACCTATGATAAAAATGACAGACTTCTGCATGCTTTGTAAGTGGGAAAACCTGCAAAATTGGCAGTGTATCAAATACTTGTTCTCCCCACTTTGTGTCAGGTTCTGGCATTTGATTTTATACTTACGTGTTCTTAATTGATATTGCTTTTTGGTGCACTTGTACTTTTTAATGAACAGATACAACCAGATGAAAGAAAGTTAATGAACATGTAGAGACATCCCTTGCAGAAAGAATGCATTCTTTACAGAAACTCTAACACAGTTTTTATCTAAAGCAGGCTCATAATGTTCTATTGTGATCTGGATAATTGCCTCATCTTTACTCAAGATGTAGCATGAGCGTTGTCATAGCTACACAAAAGGATTTTTAAAAGGGGAGAATTGAAAGCTGGAAAACGTTTTGGCATCTATGGACAAGTAATGCATTGTTTTGTTTTGTTTGTGTTTCATACAATCTTCAATAAATGTGATGTTTAACTGTAAAAGTGTTTTGTTTGCTACTATTTTCCTCCCTAAGTTGTTGCTTGAGTCTTGTAGGCAGGTGTTCATTTCACAATAAGTGGAAATATTAAAGGCTGGAAGATATCAGAAAAGAGTATATAAGAAGAAATGTCTAAAATGAAAAATGACTTCACAGCGTATATTATGCAGAATGTGTAGCTCTCTTCTGTCAGAAAGACAGCAAAGATTCAACAGGAGAACTCTATCACACAGTGGCCACTTTAAGGTAACATTTTTGGCTGAAAGTGGAGGAGTTCGACCAGCTAGTTCAGCTTGGAAAACTGTTCAATCAACCAGAGGGTGACATCGACACAATGCACAGAGCTTCTAAAGCTGTGAACTTAAAGTTCTGCGGTAAGCAGATCAATATGAGCCGTTTCCCCAGTGTGAACTCTTAGTTTGGAGACCCAAGTTTTCAAAATGATTACAGAGTGAAAAAAAAAAGGATGGCATGTCTGGACTCCTGGTTTGACTCTGACTGTATTAATGTCCAGGCAGCACTGGCAAGCCCAGCGGCAATTTAGTTTGGTTTGCCAAATCAATATACACTTAATTTATTGTCTCAGATGGATGTATCACCTTGTCAGTATTTTAACCCCCTTATGTATATGTCATGAATTTCAAGTTATGATTTCCTTCTCAGCTGCATGGCCTCAGGTGTGCCTGGATGTGCCTATGCAGCTATGTCTCAAGCTGGTACACTCAGAAAATGATAAAATAATAAAGTAAGCTGCTAACTAAAACATAAAACATTTTTGTGAACTAGGCTGTTGTGCCCATCCCTCTCCTCACATATAAACCTAGTTTTGATTAATGTAAATGATGTAATCTTTTACCCTGACAAACCGTCACAGGCCATGTTTCCAAAGGCACAGCGTTGCACTCGACAGATTTTTTTCCCACAAAAAGATACCAATACAGGAGCAGGTCCAGGAGGAAAAGCAGATTGAGGGATGGTAATTACTGATATTGGAATTTTGCAGCTGAATTATGTGCGCGTTGTTCAGTGCGCATGCAGTAGGTAGCTGTTAGCTGCCAACTTACAACACCGATGGACAACTAAGGAAAAAAGCAAGTGATTATGAGACAACTTTGACAGGCTCCTTGTTTCTGTATGTCATATGCGCATTTTATTTCTAGCCATAATTTAAGAGAATTTTTAACCTGTAAAAAAGTGTTTACAAGCTCGGGCTAATGTAGTTCATCAGACTTGAGGGGTTTACTTTTTCCTGCTATTCCTTGCAAGGTGCAAAGGATCTATACTCTACTGATTATTTTCTATTTATTTTTTTTAAATGACGTCAGAAACACTGAATATTGACTTACGAAGGTATGTCTATGTCTTGTATTGAATGGTGTTTAGTAATCATCTGTATCTGGTTCTGCTTGAGGTGTCGTCTTATACACACTTCAGGTCAGCACGTACTCCTCTGCAAAACACAAGACCACGGTGAATGGTGTAAGGTTATTTATATTTGTGACTATAACAAGATATTGTAATGGATGAATTATGCCTTTCTTGCAAGGACACGCCTGAAATCACATGCTCCTGCCTCCAAGCTTTCTATTTTAGATGTTTCATTGTTAAAACCAAGCCCAGCTATCTTTTGTACTGCAAGATGGATATTTGGGCAGTAAAAAATAAATGTGGTAAACAGATATGTTCAGTAAACATTGTAGAATTAACTCTTGTAAAGCTGTGGTGTTAAACGTTGTGTGTACAACTGAGTCTTTTTCAATTTTTTTCTAACCAACCATCTCAGAAGGTGATTTCACTTGAGGAGATCTCCCCTGTGGTTGAAGGTATTTTAATTAGCTGCAGAAGTGTTTGGTCGGAATGAAAAACCTGCCTGCTGGTCCCTGGATGCCTCCTGATTTGAGAGGCAGTGGTGTAGAACAATGAAAGGCTATACCTCTCTGTGTTCCAACACTTCCCAAGCTGCCAGATTAAATCAAAGAGCAACAATGTTCAAAGGGAGGGCACGCCCCAGTCAAACCAATCCATCATCTCATGGAACAACGCAAGTCAGCTTTATGTTGCTTATGCATTTATTATTCATGCATCATCCATAAGAAAAGCAGGAGAAGGAAAATGAACAAATCCTTACATTTCATTGTTTTTATTTCTCTCTTAGGGAGAAATACCCCCCCCCCCCCCCCTCTTTCTTTCACATGGATACAAACACACATCTGTTCATACATCAGTATATAGACATGCAGAGCAAACCACTTCAGGAACTGTTTCTGTTAGCTCTTTGAGCAGCCTAAGGAAGACTGAGAAATTAGCTGTTATTCGGATTGGTCACTTCAGGTGTTTTCCAGTATTTTGTCTCTGTATTGCATTGGCATTAGTTGGTAACACATGTTGTTTTGCTGTCAATAGCTGGGGGTTTGGGGTTTATTTCAGAAAAAGGACCCATGCGCTGCAGATTATCACTTTTGTGAACTTCTGTTTCACAGTAGGTAAATGTTTCATTATCACAGCTGCTTTTCATTATGTGTTACTTTGAAAGCAATAATTAAAACATGATGATGATAATGCTGATGATTGTGATGATATATTCATTATAGGCAGATGTGTTGCTCCTGATGTTTTTGAGATAGCTTCTGTCTAACTCTTAATTATGAACCAAAGAAGCATCTGGTTTTGATCTAATTTCAATCACATTCTTGAGGGATAGTGCCACCATCATATGTGGTTTCACTAACGATAATATTGGTTATGCCATATGTAAAGAATCAGGATAAATTCCCAGAGTTTTGCGTCAAATGTTAAGAGCTATTTGCCCAATAAAAAGTAAACAGCAGTAGAGGTTCTGTAAACCCAGGCTTAAACCTGGAGTTTCCTAGTCATTAACCCCAAATTGTGCTTTATGGTATACTATATGCACTATTAGAAGTATACAGATGATGCAAACATGCATTTTCTCTGTCTCTTTCTCCACATTCGTCCAATCTGTCTCTACACTGTTCGTCACAGGTATGTTACATAACATAGGATTTTGACCCAAATCCAGGACCCGAAGCATTTGAACATTGTTCAGATTTAAAGACTTAAAGTCAAGAAGCCAAAACGAGCAAACACATCCAGAGGCTCAGGTAGGAATGTAGGTTATAAAGGGGGAGCAGCTCAGAACAATGTTAGATATCAGGCAGGAAACCAGCAACAGCCTACCAAGACAAAAGGCTGAAACCCCAGAGTTCAACATGACAAACTGGCAAAGTTAAACGAATGGTGAGAATGAGAGACAGGTGGGTCGGCAGGTGGGGATGGTTTGGGAACATGAACAAGTGTTCAGCAAGTGGAATGTCAAAGGCCAATCTGGTGGACAGGTGGAGAGCAACTCTGGAAAGTTCTTCAGAACTGCAAGACCTTGGAGGTAGTGTCCAAAAGCAAAGGGAAAGAGGCAGAGTTGGGAAAAATATAACAAAAGTGGCAGTTGTGACACTATTACCTAGTATATGATTTGCTATAAGCAGCTTTTTCAAGACCGGTTAGTGCTCATCTTTGGTGTTTGTTGATTTATGTTAAGTAAGATAATATGTTATGGGTTACAACAGGTTCATTTCTGGATTAAAGCAATTACGTCCACATGCCTTTGTAATAAAAAAGAGACATATTGGACCCATAATATTCACTCACTGCACATAAAAAGTGAAGCTTGGGAAGAGAACGGGAGTAATCAGGATTAAGGTAAATAAATGAATGGTTATGGAGTAGGACATGTGATGTAAGACCATGTGCATGCTTGTGTTCTTATGTCCACGCTACATGTTAAATATGCATAAAATGAACTAACACTGCAATACTTCCCTCACTTCTACTACATTCATTTTGTTTTGTTGGTAATCATTGTACTTGTATTGTATTGCTCTTTTTCTTTGTGAAGTTTGTTTGGAAAAGAAAATCATGACAGAAGGGCAGGTTTTCTGAGTCAAGTAATCCATTAAACAAATAAACCAACAATCAGTAAATCAATCCAGTACTTTGCGTTTTAATTATCTGGTCTTGAGAAACGTCGATGCTGAAACAGCTTTATGGTAGGTCCATCTTATTATGCAGGCATATTATAAGAAACTTGTTTCCTGTTGCATTTGTATGAGTCATGACGATATGCTTAAGTGACAAGTTGGAAGCTGGATCTAACCTTTAATGAAATAGTTTACTTGTCTCTAATATAACGGAGTGAATTTATGTAAAATACAGGCCGCTGCAACTCGTATGTCGTAGAGTGCTGGTTGTGAGTGGGCTGAAATTTGAAGAATCAACGTGACACATTGATCATTTCTATATGCATGCATTTCCTTCCATTCTCCAGTAAAAAAAACAATTTAAATTCTTGATAAAATGCACATATGAAAGGGCAGGACAATCAAACTCAAGTGTATGTTTTGGGAGAAAAGTATCTTCGGTGGTTTAGTCTGAATTCTCCACACATACGATCACACGCAAACATGTGTTTTGTTACAGATATTAGTGCAGAAAAGGTGCAAGATTAGCATAACCAAGAGAATCACAAATGTTAACAACTAACTGCCATGCATTGCACGTGAAAGCAGAAGACAACATGTGCTGCTTTTCCATCAGTGTTAATTCTTATTAGGGAATTTAATTATCGGCAACTCTGTTAAGCAGGCTAGTCAGTGAAAATAACTTGAAGCTGTTTATTCTCTGCCAAAACAACTAAATAAATTCACTGACTCAGTATCTCACACAACAGGGGTGTACATCACAGACAGCACTGATTTATCACCTTCATTACGCTACATTAGCTAGACTCAAACAATGACCAACGAGCTAATGAGAGGGAGAGAAACTGGCCTTAAAGGAAAGTTTAACAAGTGTTGTGTCATTAATCCCAACCGGCTCTTTACGTCTCTGTTTCCTGTTGACTCACGCCACTCTTTAATCTTGAAAGACCAAATTAAAAGCTATGCATGCGCCACAAAGGTCTGTGCCACCCAAACTCTTTACCGCAGTCACCGGCTCTTCCACTTCAAAAAGAGGTGGGAATTGGGCATCCTGACAGCATGTGCTCTGCAGACCTTATTATCTTTATCTGTAAGAGAAATTACCAAAAGAGTAGCTTTCAGTGTTGAAATCCCAAAACGTTACTACTTACCCGATAAAGCAACTGATGCACCAGGGCTTGAATGGAAGGAATTGGAAGGGGGAATTTACCTGAGAGCACTTGGGACTGATAATGTTATTACAATGTGTTTCATGATATGACCAGATGTGGTCTTAAATAAATGTAAGATAAGACAAAATAGGATAAAATAAGATCTACTTTATTGATCCCAATCCTTAGTCAACCTTTTCACAATTTCCCAATTTGTTGTTGAACTTAATATGTAGGTTTGTTTGTCTGTTAGTTGGACAAACAAGACATTTAAAAAATGGCACCCTTTGGCTTTATGAAACTGTGAGGGTAATTGTACACTGTTTTATGATTACCAAATATGTACCATACAAAAATAGACAAATTATCTTTAGTTATAGCTTCACATATTTCAGAATAATTATAAATATACCACATCTAATTAAAAGTGAACCACAAGTGAAAGGTTGAGAACTTTTATAGTTTCAAAGTCTCACTATTGATTCAATGTTGACAAGCTGTTTTTTGATTTCCCGTCACTGAGACACTTGAACGCTCTAAAAACAAATGGTTAATTTTGTTCCTGGGAGAGGCACATTTTGAAGATGTTGATTTTCCCCTCAGATATTTCAAACATTCTGTTTGTAAGCATGCAGCTGTTCAATCAGTAGTTGCAGAAGCACACTTGTACACATGTCTTACTTTGAATAAATCCCAGCTGAAAATGTGCATGTATCAGTAGCTATCTATTCCTGTTCTCGACTGACATGCCAACAGCCCCCTCTTCCTAAAGGAATTCCCCATTATAGGATTAATTATAACAATTATGTTATGTTATGTCTATGGTAGACTAGAGAGAACAACTGACATATTGATTCAAATGCACATCATGACATTACTGATCAGGTTTTTGGTAAACATTTTATGGTAAAGTCTTATTCAAAGCAATTTAATCTTAGACGTGGATAGATTTACAATTTCACAACTGACTTCATCATTTCTTTAATCCTACATGCCTTTAATATATTAATTGAGACATTCAATAAGGAAGCAGCTGTGTGTTAAAGATTGTTTAGCACACTGTCTCATCAACACTGTATCAATGTCAGCCAGCTCCGTCCTTATCAGTGTACTTTATCTACATCTGCCCGCCTGAAGATAAGATTAGTCATTTCCAGCCCATTAAAGGTCTTGACACTACTTATCAGATGGGAGCTGTTTTCTGGCCAGACATTATTTCATGGCTGCTGCGTGTTTGGTGAGCGACCCTTTATTTTGATCTTACCACTAATGAGTCACAGTATGTACTTCATGTTATTTAAATTGACATAAAAAAAACCCATATCCTGATTAGGCCTTATTATTTCCTCAAGATGTGACTAGAATATGCAGGGAAATGCACATGCTAAAAGGTATTAATCACTGTTAAAGGCCATTTAAGAAGACACCATGAACCATATGTCTGCCAAAGAGGAAATCTTATGGTATTATTTTTAGATTCTGTAACATAACAGATGATGGATATCAAGTTCAAAATTGAAGTTCAGCTGTAATAACTATGCGTGTTACTTGATTCCTAATGAATCCTTATTTTAGTAATGATTGAAGGTTTAATTAAAGAGTCCCCTCTTAAACTTTTATCCGACACAAGACCAGAACTTACAGATCAATAATGAGAGGTAGGACATCTTTCCAATCCAAAATAATCTTTGCCCCTGAACTTTGTAAATATCAAAATACTAGAACTTTGAAGTTGTCTTTAAATGAAATGAATAAAATTATAGATATAAATGTCAATATTATTTTATACGGGTGTACAGTTACATTTTAAATAAATGCATTCAATAAAAGTACAGAACCCTAACCCTCTACAGACATGTGTTTAAGCATGGCTCTTTGGAAAGATGGTGGCAGTATTTATCTAAAACTGAGATACTTTTTCCTTTCTTTGTTTTTCACACATTTTATGATTAAGATGGACCGTTATTGATCCCCTGAAGGAGACATTCAGTTTTCCACTCTGTTTTCTATACATGCACATGCAGTTGCCAAGTTACATACAGTACAGTTTACATACAATACACACACAGTTACGTATATGGACACATGCACATGCAATCGAAATCACCACAGCTAAATATTGGCCCTGCACTTTCAACAGAAAATGGCGGAAGAGGCATGAATGTTCGTGTATATCGATCCTTTTACTCATTTGGTTGAAAGTTTTACTTTCTTTGAGTGTACATTGAAGATAACAAGTAAAGGTCTGATCATCCCTCCAAATAATTATTACCAAGCTGCAGGCATGCATAAAAAAACACGTCTGTTCAATTCTTCAGATACTTTCGTCTTTTTACCCGAGAAAAACAAGAAACCTCAGGCACAATTCAATACCTTGCTGAATAAACCCAACTAAATCCCATTAGAGATATTATGAGAGAGGAGTTAAACAGATATGAGAGGACGAGTGGCTAAGGTAGTAATTGCTTTTGGTCTGTTATTTAGGCTCAAAACAAGTAAAGAGCAGCATAGCTGTTTCAGTTTGACGTCATACCACTTTCTATCCCAGCGGCATGCTCAGTCGCATACTCCTGATGCTTGATCTGATATGCAGTCATTAATGGGGACATTAGTGAAGAGGAAGCAGAAATATTAAACAATCTTTTTGTAGCTTAACTGAGCTACGTCAGTGTGGTTAGTTACTCTGCGAGTCTTTCCTGTCTTACATTCAAATTAATGCTGGTAGTGAAATGAGATTTCAGTACTGTGTGCATAATTCGGTGTATACAAGCTGCCAAAGGGAGATCTCCTCCCCCAGTAAAAGTTAATGAGTCGTGGAGAGAGTACCTACATGCATGTTAATTAGGACACTTGGTCAAGTCATTCCAGTGTGAGCTGGTAATTACCAGCTGCGTCATAAAATACAGAATCACATTCAACAATCTCATGTTGGGGCCTATTACTAAGGAATATTAAAGGGGGGTTTCTAGATCTAGCAGAGCTATTGTTATTGTGATTGTACTTTAGTTTAAGAAAAAGAAAGCAATTTACTCTAAGTTTATTAAGTGATACATTAAAGGAGTGCTTCCATATCTGGCAGAGCTGTGTTATTGCCAAATTTCGCACCCCCTCTGTAACTTTGGCCAGGATTGTCATAATATAACCAAAATCACACTGGTGTGAGTTACTCCTCTCTACTTCAAGCAAACGAAAGCATTTAACACTGGATTGTGTAAAAATTGGCATTGGTAGATTCTAAATCTGTCAGAGTTGATGTTATGGCTGTTGGATTTTGCACCCCCTCTGTAACTTTGGCCAGGATGGTCATAATCTCAGCAAACTGGTATTAGTCATTCCTCTCTAGTTTAAGCAACCAAAGGCAATTTACTCTGAGCCTATCAGGTGAAATATTCACTTTTGAATTACCTTAACGTCAGGTTCAAACTGGGTAATTTATTGTTTGTCAGCGACAAAATAGAACTCAATATAATCTGATGGAAAATGGATAATATCTACAGTTTGAGTCATCTGTGTCCTTATTGAGACAAAGTTCATCTCTTTTAATACAACACCCACAGGGGGATAAAAATAACAATAGCATGTGTGCAAGGTGCTAACCTGAATTGCGTGGAATACCTTAAACTAAAATAAGATATCAAACTACTTCACATGAATCAAAGGCTAATGGTGTCTAAGAAAGTCAGTAATTATGTTTCGATGCGTGACATTTAAATGCAAATGTAATTTCTACTCCGTACTTTTTTAGCAAAAACGTAACAAATCTGCCAAATTATTAACAAATTATTCAGTCACATGTTTTTAACCACTTGGTTGATCATATTCTTTATAAATTGGTTGGTTCATTTCTTTTGCTTTTTATGGATTTCACGCTGATGAAATTTTGCAGCACGTTTGTGCTTTTTGTCATCTGTTCCTCTCACACAAAGACAAACTGACGAGAAACATTTTAGTTTGTATAGCAGATGCTTGTGATTATATCCCCATATTATGTGTTAGTGTCAAAACCTGTGCTATATTAGTGGGGAGAGGTTTGAACGGCCTGTGAGACAGCAGGTCTTGACAACATGAGAAATTATGATTTATTAAGTTGCTGTTGTGATTTAGCACTCTGATTGTGGGTGGCTTTTTGCAGTCAGGACAAAGGTTGGAAGATTTAGTTTTGTGATGTTGGCCTGGAGCAGTCTGTGCTTCATATTTTATGTGGAACCACCTGTCACTGCGCTTCTACTACCATTTATCAGGACTGGATTATGTCAGGCACTGGATGCTTCTCTAGAATTGACTGAACAAAACCAGTAGTGGATTGTTAAAATTACAACAATGAGCTGGAAAGTGCAAAAATGATCCAAATATTGATTAGTGCCACATTCAAAACAAAAATCAAGTGTCTGGGCACCTAAGGGCGTCACCACATCTGGTTTCCTTATGAGGTGCACAAGGCTTGGATGAGTGGAAGGAGACTTGGAGGCAGACAACAGATGGCAAGAAAGTAGTAAGGTGGATGCATTGCATGGCTTGTAGCTCAAAAAGAATGAACAGATGTGATGTAAGGAAAGAAGGAAGCAAAAGTAATGTGATTAAAACAAGTCCAAATGGGTCAGAATATAAGCCTCTCAAGATAGCAATGAGATGGAGGGATTATGCGACATGCTGAGAATAGCTAATCATAGGAACAGTCTGAAGACTGCATAGAAGGAATTTTAAAATGTAAAAAGGTATGATTGACATTAATCCGCATGGGTGGATTAAAGAACCATATATATTTCAAAAGTTATGTCACTGCCCACTCAGTGTTTCAAAGATAAGTAGAGATTCTGATTATTATAAACCAGAAAAGCTGTCAGATGCGCAAAAACTTAGTTAATTATCTTTCTGTATTCAAGCAGCCCTATATAAAACACAAACCCAATGCAGCCTTCATCTTCTATGATTAGCAACAGAAAGATGTGTTTGTTTAGAAACACGTTTTTCTTTTACATATCGAAACTGTAATATTATGCTATAATTAGTAGAATTGATAGAAATGTATTCCCCGAGGACACCAAGGACATATCTGTCATTTTAACAATGGTGGGGACACCTACTGGGAACTGTCCAAACCATTACAATTATAGTCATCGCCAAGAGGGGGTTGTTCTTAATAAGAGTCCATTCATGTGTGTAATATATTGCAAATACTATATGTAACCCTTAGGCACTTAACAAACCATCCTGACTTTACCAGTATATTAAAAAATGAACATGATAGCTGTAACTCGAGCTTACACTGTTTCATCGATGGAATATCATTTTTTAAAAGTATTTGCTGAGGCTATTTTTATATACAATTATCCAGACAGATTTGAGGCCTCAAACTCTCTTTCCTATAACCTGCTGATCTTACAAGGACTTTCGGATCAAGAGAGAGAGGATGACCATGCACCTCTCTCCTGATAAAATGAATCATACTGGCGCTGTGAAGTTAATGGTCTTACAACAGTATCACTACCTTCCAAAGTTCAGAAAATGTTTTCAGAATGAGTTTCTAAACATCCAAACAATCTCATTTGAAGACACTTTTTGCTGTAACATACATCTATTCCGTTAACTTGAATATGTTTGACTAAAACCGATGACGCGATCGGAAAGCAACATCTGAGGTAATGGCCAAACGTTCACAGATGGCATTTAGAATCTTTTGCAATCAATTTTCATCACTTTCCAACGAAACATGTGCAAAAGCCCTCTCTGTGTGAAGAACCATCATTTATAAAAGTTGTGATGCATTTACATTTGAAATGATGCCACTTTTCTTTCCATTAGCTACATTTGGCCCGGTGGCCATGTGGACTTTAAGATACACAACAGGTAAAAAACTGGATGTTAGAAGGCAATCACTACCACTTTAGACTAAAAGCTTCTGCCTTTTGAAAACACATTTCTTGCTTTCCTTAGCGGTGTGCTTTCACATCCAGGTGTCTGGAAAAACATGGAAAAAGGGTGTTTTTAGTTAGAAGTTACTGTGCAATCCCAGTTTTTGTACATTTTTAGGCAAAACTAGTGCATTCAAAAAGTGTAAATTAATTGAAAAACAGATCTTGTGTGGTCTCTTTTTAGGAATACGTCTAGTAATGAATGCTACATTCCTGCTACTAAACATTATTTTGCATTACTGCCTTTACTGTTCTTCAGCCATCCATGTGTGAGCTCTTCCGTCCTCTCAGATTTTTTGTTGCATCTCACAGGGATACAGGCTATAAATGGGAGGCAAACCATTTACGAGCCATTTGAAGTGATCTATATTCAAGCTTTCATGGTCTCTCATGTCAGTCTGTCCCTGGCTGTGCTCAGTTTGGCACAGGAGCCGAGTGAAAATGGAATGACATTATTTCGGAAATATGCAAGGACCTCTGGAATACAAGAGAAAGGGATTATCCTCTTACGCTCCATTTGAATCCTGGGGGGGAAGTACAGCGCATCGACCCTGGTTCTGACACGCACATTTGTTTCCAGTTTCATTCTTACAATACATGATGCCGGATGTGAGAAACCTTTATTTTAAATAGCACCAAACAGGGGAGCTAGAGAAATATTGCAATTTAATGATATGAATGGGAATAATTCCAGTTTAATATGATTATTTTTTACCAAAATGTGCACAATATGTAGCAAAAAGGGTTTCAATGACTGCTGGTTTCATTTGAGTACCCGGAGTGATTTAGTCTTTCACTTTATATTATTCAGTTTATAATCCTGAATGGAGGTTCATTGATGACATTAGCATTAGGGGAATCTGTTAATATTGACAGATTACTTCCAGACAGTATTTACCATGTCGCCCTGCAGTACAACGTCATACAAGTCTGTCCCAACCTGTCCTGGTTCTCTTGCTCTGTAGTGGTTTGTTGGGGGAGCCTGTCTGAGTGATCACCTGCAAACAATTACTGGTGCAATCAAGTCATGTCAGGATTCCTGTTTAATCCTCAGTCTCCCTCGAGCCTTTCC
This sequence comes from Eleginops maclovinus, assembly GCF_036324505.1. Lineage (NCBI taxonomy): Eukaryota > Metazoa > Chordata > Actinopteri > Perciformes > Eleginopidae > Eleginops > Eleginops maclovinus. Next base: position 7,715,240 of record NC_086353.1, read on the forward strand.
CAGATTGTCTTGTGTTTTTGCAAAGCCCTCAAGCCTTTTTTAACTTAGTTTTTGACCTAATATTGATTTTTTTTTTGCCCTGTTTTTTCAGACAATGAGGATATTTTCCCCAGCCCATCCCTTTACCTCTGCCGCACTGCCAATCTTTTTTATATTATTGACCTCTGCGTGCTTGACTTCAATTGAATCAATTCGTTTGTCTTGTGTTTGTCTGCTTATCAGTCCTCTTCAAACTGGCTGACACAAATCTATGTATTGAATGTGCTTATTAAAGGCAATGACAATATACAACTTCATTTATTGAATTACCTTATTACATGTTCACAATGGTTGGTTTTCACAACATTACAAATACAAATTACAAATGGGGCGAAGCCTGTGAGCTAGTTCAGACAGTCAACTCGAGCACCAATGATACATTCACATGTAACGGCCCTCGTCAACTAAACATAGTCTAAATCTGGCGCTCTATTTAAGCTGTCAGGTCTGCCTACCTCTGCCTCGCTAATGATGCTGCTGCTACTGCCGTTTCCACGCTGCTAAAGTGTTCACCTCGCTGCTTCTGCTACTTCCACGCTGCTAAAGTGTTCACTGCTGCTTCCATGCTGCTGCTGCTCGCTTGCCCCATCACCACCCCAGCTTCCTCCCCAGCTTCCATCTGTAGGCTCGGAGGATAGTTATCTAATCATCACTCAATGTTCTATGTAAATATGTGGAGTGATGAGGCCCGAGCGCTGGCGCCAAACTCAAACTATATACTGTTTCTAACAAACATATTAATGAAACACGTGAGTTGTCTGACTGAAATACGAATATTTTCTGATGCCAGAAGTAGGTATCCTCTTTCATGTGAGGATGATGCCACTCATATTCTCTGCAGCCTTGCTCTTCAGGACAAAATAGGTATTGACTTATTTAGTCTAAAAGATGAAAGGAAAAACACACACACACACACACACACACACACACACACACACACACACACACACACACACTACAGAATCCCAAACCATCTGTTATTTTTCTCAAACACCTGTGTTGGCAACCACCTGTGTTGGAAACGTTCTGTTTTGACAAGTTCTAATATTAACTCTGTAATTGACTTCCCTTTTTAAATTCTGCAGCTATTTGGAACTCTTCCATTTACATCTGGAGGTGGTCGGATAACTGTAACCTGCCCTTCGATATGAGCTTTTGCATAATATTGTTTCAAAATCCACAGTTTTAACCTTGCACCTAGAGTACATTCAGCTGAGATAAGCTGAGAGGCATCGGTGCCAGTATGATCCACAGATCGATTCACTAGCAACTGAAATGGAGAAGTTACCAGGATGTTTGCTTTTTGTATATTTTAATTAGGAGTGAAAAGAGGTTTCATTCTCTCTTGAGTACAAAGCACTTTTTAAGGCTTTCAAAACACAGAAAATGTGTGTCTGTTTTTATATTTTCCTTTTGAAAGACTAATCTGAATAAACATCTAAGTCAAACTGCCAATGTGTGTGCAGTCCGCCTTTTAATCCATTCTTTTCAATTTAAAAAATAAGAGAAACAAAGGATATTGAATGCAGCTTGGTGTTTTTTATGTCTGTCAAAGTAAGACCCTTTGAGAACACATTGAATCATTCCTGCTTTATGTATTGGCACAGCCACAAAATACAATTATTATAAATCAAAATAGAAGTGGTATGTTTTTCTGAGAAGACTTTTAGTTTCAGAACATAAAGTAATTTCCAGGTCAACAATGATCTGGTTATGTGATAAAATGAAAAGGTAAATCAAAGTAAGAGATAGTGTACATAACATATAAGGTGAGAAGATTAGTATAGTACCAATGTGCATTTAGGAAAACATATCCATCATAGAGTTTAAAATTCATGTGTGTGCAGCCATCGGTGCACAGGAGGAGAAATCTCCTGAAAGAATAAAAGAGTGTAAATCCAACAATCAAACACAAACTGCACATAAAGTAAAGATTGCTTTGAGATTAATATTTACATAGAATGATTTTTTACACTTGAAGAGACTGGGTCTGGATTTATCCGGCACTTCTGTTGGAATTGTTAAAATAACTCTCGCAGTATCAGTTACATTTCGCTTATCATCCAAAATGATTACATTTTTATCTGTGGCAGACAGCAGGGAAAGCACACCTGTTGTATAGGAAATTAGTAAATGGAAATACATGCCCAAAGTAATCCATTTTACATTCAGCTACACAATGTAATCCTGCTCTCTGCCTCGCTGCTGACGTACTTAACATACCATACTGTCATGAACTGACCGAGCATCTACTGTAAATCCCTGCAGTAAATTCTTTCTAATTCACATCAGATATGGATACTTGAGAATCCCAGTGGGTGTTGCAGTTAACAATGCTGGACTGTCGCCTGGCACACTGTTGTCCCGGTAATGTCGGTGGTTGTCATCCCGAGGATTAGAGGATGAATTGAATGAAGGATACATGCCGTTTACAAAGATTAGGATTGACCTGCTTTGAAACATAATGGTGATTTCCTCTTATCCGATTAAAGCCACCGACTGACCCAGATGATGTAGCTTTCTCTGCATTACATTTTCAAATGTCTACGACACTAGCATGAGAAATAATTAGATTTCTATTCATGTGAGAAGCTTTTATTTCATTCAAATCAAATCTGAACCCAAATCTGAACCAATTCGTCGAGAGCTTGTACTCTTGCAGCCGGTATTTGCTTTTGTTTGATCTGTGCTTGTTTATGCGACTGTCCGTCTGTCACAGGACCCATCTCAACCACACAAATCAAATGCAGAGGGATGTTCAGACTCTATAACTTGCGTCTTTTTCTGTGCTGTTCCTATATCTATATCTAGACATACATCAGAAAATGCCATATAAAAGAGGCAACCATTGTACCATCACCACCTTTTATAAAATATGATATACACTGTGACACTTTAAAATATTCAACACTAAGCACAACCTGGTATAGCTTAGACTGATAATATGAATTACAGAAAATAAATGATTCCAAAATATCATAACCCTCTACATGACATTAGAGATCGTTTTCGGTTGTGTTTGGTGTTTAGTGACAACACATAAATTGCAGGCAATAACCATCTCATGGCATTACAGTATCTCGTAACAATAAACCGTCTGCCCCACCTATCAAGCTCAAATGAATCATTATCCAGTGCTGGCAAGATTAGAGTGGCTGAAAAACTCTGTTAAAGTTAACTGTCTTCTCTGCATGATCTCATATCTGTAATCATTTGGGATTTTCAAAAGCTCCCTTTCATTGTGTGCTTTATTTCACTCACTGACTTACCAGGCTGAACCAGCACATATGTTCTGGTCTATTTCTCCTACTATTTAAATGCTGACCTAACCCTAACCTTAACCCTAATCCTAACCCTAACCCTAACACTAGTGCAGTAATATACTTGGGGCCAAAATGAATCAAGATACTCTGTTTGACCTTCAAGGCTTGGGCCATGTAGCACATCTTGAGTCTGCAGAGTAATGTGTGGTTTTTGTAAGCTGTGTAATTTATATGAAAACAGAAGCAAGGAGAAAAAATCCATCTGTGCTCCAAAGCAATACTTACAGTAAGCCCTTAAAGTCCACCACTGCATGAATATGAGCTTACACTCCCCTTACGTTGTGGACACAGCTTGGCAATACAGGTTCTAAAAACGTATTTTTCTTAAATACCTTCTAAATGTGAGCCCTTCAGTCCACATCAACACATCAGCAAATGTTGTTTATCCAACGTTAGCGAAGATGGGAATGGGTGGTGAAAATTGTGCTAATGTTTGCATGCGAGTCAAATTAGATTTAGAATGTTTTATACAATTGAGCTTTGACTAGTGCAAATGAAACAATGAATATTCAATGTTAAATAATTCAGATTTGATCCCATATAAGGCCTAAAAGTACCATTATAATTAATGATAAATGCACCGTTAGTTTTTACTACAGAACAAGAAAGCCCTGTACAACTGTGCAAAGAAAGTCCTTGTTAATCCACAGAAACGTTTGACAAACAGGACTGTCTACCTATTGATTTATGTATCACTGGGAACTAATTCAGCATATTCCATGACAAATGTTTGTTGAATTAAAAACCAAACCATCTACAGCAACACATGTGTGAGAACCATCTAGAGCACCTCTGTTGTGATATTTGCAAGAAAATCAACATAATATAATGCAATTAATCCTTTGTTATTTGGATGTGGGCAAAGAGATACACTGTATGTCAGCTCAAATATAAACAGTGGTTTTAATGAGCAACACAGATTCTGTTGATACAATTAAATGACTACATTTACAACGCGTTTCAGTGGCCTCTGGATAATAAGAATAGCAGTTAGAGCAATTTGATACTATTATAACTTAGCGAAGTTGGTAGCTCTGTATTTATGCGCTTATGGTTCATTAAAGTAGACTGCACAGAGTATACATACTAAGAGATAATGTAAATGTGCTGAGCAGGCATTGTGTGGGTCCAGTGTCACTTTATGTTTGAGCCTTGATCACCGAGCTTTTTGGGTGTTTCTCCTCACATGGTAAATGGAAGAGACGCAAACAAGTGTTGGATTAGGTCATGTCATTATCTTTACAGCACCACAGTCATGGTAATCCTGTCCGTATCAAAGAGATCTGTTGTCACGTTCTACCAATGAGAACATTTGACACCTGAACACAGACCGACTTTTTGGTTAATTTGAACTTTTTGAACTAAATGATGTCCAACTTAATAGTGATTGTTAGATCTTTAGATGAACGGTGGATGGATGGATGGATCAAATGTTTAATTATTCAACACAAATGTCCACAAACAGGCTCACAGAGCTAAGCCTCTAACACTGCTAAAAAGTGGTGGCCAATGGAGACCTGGAAATCAACAGGCTTGAGAGTCACCTGTCATTACATACATACATTATATTGTTGGTAAATTAAACCTGAAAGATTGCAATGACATCACGACTGAATACATTGTGGCTTTGTCTTGTTTTGCAATAGACTTACTGTAACTCAACACGCATCAACTGCAAATAAATAAGATTGCAGATTGCATGGTTGCTCTGCAGTCCTATGTTGATCATTTCCCTGTGGAGATACCCATGAGCCCCCAGCTGAGCGCTGCTGTGTTGGAGTTTTCCCAGAAGAGCAAGAGGGTCACCTCCATGCAAGTGAGAGTGAGGCTTTGACTGAGAGTTGCTGGAGAGTTCCCAGAGAGGAAACTGTTTAGGGAGTCTGTAGTGAGGCTCATTCACCATTCTTTAAAAAAACCATTACATGCACCATTTGTCACCATCAACTGCCCACAATGCTAATGACAAATGACCTTGTATATTTGAAAAAGCTAATATTGAACCACCATTGGCCTTTTTTATTTATATATATATATATACATATATATATGGGCAGATAATAAATGCTGATAAATGTTAAAACCGAATGGGTTTGAATGTATGTCAAGCAGTGTTGTGCCAGTTCACAGCTTTTCTGAACTAGTTCAAGTTCAGTTCATACATGCTCAAAGTGAACAGTTCACGTTCAAAGTTCACAATTTGAATTCTGAACTAGTTCAAAGTTCAGTTCATTTCACTTTTTTCGTGAAATATTCAAATAAATACTTTTTTTCACACTACGAGCTAGAAATCACTATACGTTCTTTGAAACTGTTCATTGTAGACATTTGCTCATAACACTGCTATTGTGGGTTTCTTAACAGGTGCTGAAACTTGTAGCAATACAGACAAGATAGACCAGTTCTATACTTAGTGCAATGAAATCTACTAGCATTCAATTAAATAAAGAATATATAATATGAAATATGAATATATTATTTGATATATATGATATTATATATACCTATGTGTGTGTATGAAATGAGCAAAACTCTTGAATTGCATTCACACTGGATGGATGTTTTAATTCAATGTGCCGTTTCAAATTCGAGAAGGACGTTGTCGATGTCCTAACTTGTTTTTGCTGCGCAGGTGGACACATCTTACACAGGAAGGAAAGATTTTTGCCGTCGGGGTCTTGGTTTGCAAGAGTGTAAAATTGTTTTAAATGTTCGTGAGGAGAATCGGAGTCCGTCTCCGTGCCATCACTTCCACTAGCCATCTTGTTTTTTTAGTTTTTTTTTTAAATCGCAGCGCTTTCTCTCACTCTCGTCATTGGTCTCTGTCTCTCTCTCTCTCTCTCTCTCTCTCTCTCTCTCTCTCTCTCTCTCTCTCTCTCTCTCTCTCTCTCTCTCTCTCTCTCTCTCTCTCTCTCTCTCTCGAGCCTCCAGCCCTCCGCGCTCTCGGCGTTGCTATGCCTAAGCCGCTCTGCTGCAATTCATCATGGGTAACGTCGTGCGGAAGCCAGTACGTTTCAGCTATTCAACTCAACTATTCTCAGCCGGACACTACGTTGCCCGCAATGCATTGCGCATACAGTGCCAAAACTATTTCTGCGTTGATACATGATTTAAGCGGCACCTACAGGAGGGAGGAACTTTCTCTCTCGTTGCGTTTCAAAAGAGAAAACAGATGTCACTCAGTTTTCAATGGAAAACAAATGCCAACGTTCATTTACAGTGATGTCTGCCGTTCATGACACATAATGTGAACTAATTCACGTTCAAGTTCTTTATTGAAAAATGTGTTGCGTTCAGTTCAACGTTCACGAAAAAATGAGCGTGTTCAATGAACGCGTTCTTTTGAACTCGTTCACGCACAACACTGATGTCAAGTAAGGTTCAGACACTCCAGATAAAAGCTGAAGGTACGGTTCCTTGAGGGCATTGGTAGAACTCCAACTGCACACACACACACCTTGGGAATCCTTTAATCCTATGACATGGAAGAGAGGATTTAAGCAATGAGTCCTTAAAATAACACCAATATGGCACTGATATGATATTATACACCATTGCAGCATAGTCATCAAAGGTGACAGGCTTCATTCTAGAGTAACTTCTGCCAGTCTGATTTAAGTACTACCAAACATCTACGTATTTAAAGCTTTGATGTCTCACCAGCTACAGATAAATTACACTGGTAAAAAATGCAGTGTGTCGTATCCCTCTGTATCCCTTGTCAGTCCTCAATATGGGGAGAAATTGTTGTGGGATAATTGTTATCCATTACATGTACCCCAGTTTTTAGAGTGGGACAGGTTTGGTTGTCTTTCTGGTGGATAATTGGAGGCTCCTCTTTGTCTTTCAGAGTTCACTCTAAGTCACCTGCATGGGCGAACATCTGATATGCGACTCAAAAAATATCTCTCTGGCTGTGAGGTAATTGAGCTGCCAACACACATCCAACCCACTGGCGGTAACTTGTATGACAGTCTAACTCCGTATCTGCACTGTGTTTCAGATGAGGAGGTCATGTCATGCCACTCAGAAGGAGAACACGAATAGGCCTTAAGTCTATGTGTGAAGTATTCACTGCTATCACACTCCATCAGTTTTCTCACTGTGATTGGAGACATGAGAATGCACTGAGTTATCTGAGTTATCTGCTGATAGCTGAGTCTCAGTAAAAATGTCACGGCTCTTGCACAGTATTTGCTAACATGTGTCTCTTCCACCCTTTTGGAGCAATAAGCCAATGCCAGTTCCAGACTCTTGCCAGTACAATTACATAGCTGCCATGGCTGATATGCTTAAATGATGAATGTGCCACATATCTGCAGTCGAAGGAGGTGTTCTTCTTATGCCTCAACTCTGGTGTTATTACCAGAAATAATATAAGGTGATTTTGGATGGTGTACAAGATATTTTTGGCAGTCAAAAATGTTTAGAAGAATACATCTCTTGCAGGTCTATTATTAGGACCCTGATATTCATCTTTCAATAGCAGCTTCTATTAAATTCTTACAACATGTCTTACAGCCACGTTTTTAATGGTCTACATCTGGTGGAATGGATATGCTTCCATTTAAACCAATGCAGCTGTCTAAACACTTTGGCTGACACTTTATACTAATATCAAACATACATGTGAGTGTATTGCTGTATTATATATTGGGCTGTAAGCTCTTGTAAAAATGCTTCAGATTACTGTGGCTGAAATGATCCTTCGACACTCAGTGAGGGCTGCTGCTTCTGTGCTCTTTTCGTTGCACAGGCAGTGTAGACATGGTGTTTGTAGCAGCATTGACTGAAGTCCACTGGGAGTACTGGGAAGCGATGTGTTTTCATGCATATGCGCGTGAGAAGTGACTGGCTCTCGGCGAGTTCAAATCTGATAGTTCAGAAGGACTGTTATTCAACCCTCAAACCCTCAATGATCATAACTGAAGTAGGTACATTTCTCACCTAGATTTCTACAAATAAACAATGCTAATGTTTTCAAGAGGAGAAACAATGGACAGTAAGACTTATTCCTTGCATAAGTACAAACCCTGCTGCGTGAGTGATGTCACGAGTGCTGCATTACCAATTACCAAGCGGGAAACTGCCTCTAGGCCCCGAGAGCTGTAGACCCACTGTGTGTCAACTGATTGCTTATTTAATTGAAAATGTGTTGAGAAATGTTTACTTTTAGAGAAACATCTCAACTGAGATGATAGGGGCCTTACGCTTGGTCCTGCTTGATTACCGGATCTTGAGGCCCTGTAGGTCCACTGTGTCAAAACGTAGTGTCAAGAACTTCATTATTTCAGTTTGCTTATATTGCATTGTACTTTCTTAAATGAATCTGTTTTACCAAACAGCAGAACCAAGATGAGTTAATCTTTTATAGAAGACACATTTGGAACGAATGGGAGGAAATGTTCTGTAAAGGAGGTCTGACAGCTCTTTTTTTTTTTGCCATTGAGCACCTGGCCGGTTAATCTGGTCATGGGTGGCAGTGATTAACCATCAACTTGAGTCATCACACACAGACGTGCTAATCTTTGGTAATGGAGCAGTTGAAAATAAAGAAGAAGAAAATAGCTTACATAGCAGTTATCAGTGTGTGTTCCTTGGCAACATTGTATTATTTATACATTTTTTATTTTGGACATTCATATTAATTAACAATGCAATATATAATCTAACCCTTAACTCACCTTGATTGAAATATGTAAGATAAAAGCCCAAATGCCGCAGAAAAAGGATAAGGAAGAACTTTGGTCGTGTTAATGCACGTTGAAATCAGCACAGCTTCTGAATACTCAGAGGTATTAAAAGGCTTCAGAACTGTTTAAACAAGGACTATACAAGCATACTGAATAGCTCAGGAAGAATGTGTTTGGAAGATATATATTCAGTGGGTAAACACAGTTAAATCATAAAGCCGTGGTGGGCAATTTTTGTGAAATAAATGAAGGTGTGATTAATCCAAGTATCCCGGTGTCTGCTCTTGTGTGATTACCAGTGGGCCGTGAATCATCCACTGTACCATCCTGTACCTCAGTCTCATCCAACTGAATTACAGAAGGGACATTTTCTAATTAACTGCGGGTTAATTGCTCTAGCAGTTGATGCAAGGAGAAGGATGCACATCATGTGGAAGTACATTTAGTTTGAACTTTTAAGGGACTTCAGATCACCAACTTTGCCAATGTACAGAACACACATTTGAAGCTTAAGGATAATCTGGATATCAGAAATGGCAAACAAGTGCAAACAAAACTCAAAGTTAGGGATGTAATAAAAAAAAAAACAATAATGAAGAGGTTTACATACTAACCAACATGTTTACCGGTCCTTTGGAGTTTTTGACCATTAGAGTTATACGAGCTGGATTCCTATGAATGGGAACCCCTTTTTGTTTGTATCATGAACTCACGAGGATACTGGCATGGCCGATGCTGCATAACTTCCCTTAGTGTCACACAATTCTGCTAATGGACAGTTGGCGGTGGCAAAGCTGCTCTGGTCTGACAAAGTCCTGTTATGACAAACACAAAACCGTTTAGATACACATGCATTGTCTTTCAAGTGATTTCAATGTTGTTTCCACATCTGTGCATATCTCCTCCTTTAAACTCTGATTCATACATCAAAGCCTCACCACTGTACATTTAATACAATTCTGCATAGCTGTCACATTACATGCAAAAATGATGTCTCACTCCAATCCGTGATGGGTCTCATTTACCTTATCCGTGTGGTTCTTAGATGCAACAGAAATGCAAATGAAAAGGACTTGAGTTTTTCATTCAGTTGAACATTGATTATGCTAATTAACATTGAAGTGTAAAATGAGTTACATAATGGCCATATGACTAAAAGTACAGCATACTGCACTAGAGTCCCAGAGGTTAAGCATTGCTATATTAAAAATGCTATTCTCATCTCAGATACATATGCATTGACATTCTTTAGTTTTCATCATAACTGATGGTAAAGATAAGGAGTGTTTTGGAAAATGCAATTCCACCTCTTTAATGGTACTAGTTTTGTAAAACCTATCATTTTATTTAACTCATGTATTGTATATAGTGTCCCAGCAGCAACACATAATGGTGACATATTTAATGTGTCAAAACACAAATAGAAGTAAACAAATGTTTAAACAGAGACATTAATAAACCTGTAAGCTGGCGGTGGACTTTTTAAGTTATGCTTGCGTGCTTATTTTTACTGTTCCATAGGTGTGTGAGCGTATAAGTGGTCATTATGTGTTTAAGACAGTGATGGACTGGTGACCTGTCTCTTGCTTTAATGTGTGCAACAATGGGCTTTGTGACCCTGAGCAGGACAAGCGGATATAAATAATAGACGGATGGATCGGATGGGTGATTTAGAAACAACTATATATCTGACATGCAATAATGAGTCTTCTACAGGTAATCATTTACCCGCCTGCTGCCGATGGTAAAGTAAATCATGGTGGAGTGTTACTTTTTCTTTTAGTGTGCTTATAATAGGTAACATAAGGCATGGAATCTGATAACCGTCATACTTAATTTGCGTTTTATCTAAACTTATTTTGACGAACTGGTTACAAATGTAATGCATGCATTTTTCAACTGGTCAAAGCAACTCCACATTGACAAAAAACATTTCATTTCAGTACAAACTTTACTAAAAGGTTTTAAGACACATAACTGAATTTATTAATGATATAAAATAACAAAATAACAAGCTATGAATGTTTCCTGTACCAAGAGATGTACAATCATACCTTGATAAATTAATGAAAACCTAAAAAACTTCACCCTTAATTTCATCTTTTCATACCATATAGGTCAATCATTGGGTCGGCATTTAAAGCACATGTCCATGCTGTACAGTAACACCATAGCATTTCATTAAATTCACAGATGTAATCCCCCAGTCCCTGCTGCTCAGGGTATAGCACTTTCTACTACAAACACCCAATCGCATGCTGACGAGAAGAAGGTGTGTCAATCGGCATACAAAATCACTCTAAAACTCATTAGGGAAGTTCTTTTGGGATTTTAACGGAATATAAAATTGTCAGGGAGTCTTAAGGTGTGCCAACATGGGGGCTGAGTAGCGAGGATGGAGTTGATGGTATCCAATTAAATAGAACAAAACTGCTGTTGAACATGGATGAACTGATGAAACGCTGATGAAATAGTGTAATGATACTAATAAATCTTTGCAATGTACAACAACCAGAGGCAGAGCTCTATCTGCTCGGTTTGTAAGGCCGACATCCATACAATTAAACCTGTTTCCAAACCAATTACAGATAGTGACACTGATGGAGGTATGTGGGTGTTCAGGACCTGGCAGCTATTGTGACTGTATACATCAGGTACACAATAACTGGCTCCTGACAGCGATACTGTATATGTTTGGATAAAGCCAGATACCCTGAATATATTGCAACATAGTCGAAGTAGAGTTGAACAGAATGGAAGTGCATAGAGGAGAATACAAATGAATACACCGTCCAAGTAAACACATTTAGTCCTTTATTGTTGTACCAATGTATACAATTTATTACATAATTCATGCAGTAGTAATTTAATTAATTTTCCCCCACCCTACCCACCTAACATGCCTGAACAAACAAATATAATACAAAGGATGTTTTCAATGTGCATTTTATTTCTTTAACAAATAAATGGGCAATAGGCAAAACATTTTATTATGCTTAACAATGGCGGACAAGAATTTGAGGCAGCCTTGATGGCCGAGTTAAGAGAATTGCCACCATTTTGTGACTGGTTCACCCAAAATGTAACCACAACACTAACATCAACCATCATGGTGGAGGGAGCCAAACTGTTGATAATATATTATTACATGCTGTCTGTGATTTGCTGATGGGCATTATACAGTACAGTATGTCCTCTGAACCTGAGCTATCGGAAGGTTCTTCGATGTACTCAGAAGCCGTCCCTTTTGCACTTGAAGGACTGAAAGCCGGTGTGAAAGTAATGAGTCTCAAAAACATTGGTCTCTGAAGACTCCACTTGTTTCACAGACATCACCATCAGATTTTCTCCATTAAAGAGGATACTCAACGGAACTGTCTTAATAAAAGGGACAAACTAAATAGTACGAACAATATGTTTGGAAGTGTTTCTCTGTCAGGTTGCACATTTCGTCTTGACAGTAGCTGAAACAAAGATGAAACAAAGATGAAACAAAGATGAAACAAAGATGAAACAAAGATGAAATACATTATTTTGGAAAAAATAAGTTTTTGGTTGGGACCTGGACTTTGTTAATTGGGCTTGCTCAAGTAATCATTTGCAGCTAGGCATAGCAACTTTTCATACTTTATTTGGGCTGTTATCACCATGGCTTTTAGGGGTTAGCATTTGTTTAAGATGTATTTTGATGTGTTATGAAATCTGTTTCCACCCTTTGAAGTGTCTCAGTCTTTTTTTCCACGCCAGCATTTAATCCTCAAAGAGCTGTATTGATAAATGAGACATCGATCTCTCTTAGAAGGTTTTATTTTGTTTCAAATACGGCAAGTCTGCTGCAAAAACATTTTTATTCATCCAAAAAGTCTGTACTATATGGTGTGAAAGGATACTTTCTTGTTGAGTCAAAGCATTTGCTTTAGAAGTGGACTGCCTGATATATCGAGACACTTTTGTTTACAGAGAATGGGGTTAACTTGAATGTTTGGTATTTCCAGTCCTAGCGTTAAACTAGTACAGGTTACAATATATTCATGGTCACCCTTACAACTGAAGAGCAACACCAAACAGTGGAAATACTGTGCTGGCCAGTGTGTTTATCACGCAGGTGAAGACATCTTTGATGTTTGACCATCAGTGAGACTGTCACCTCGCAGCAGTGAAATGCCAGTGAAAGAAGTGGGATCTAACAGTGTTTTAACGTCAAGGAAATTAAGATATTAGAAACCCAGGTATTTCTCAGCTCCATAAATAATTTTTAGAACACATTTTGCTAATTAGTTAAATGTCTTAATTTCCTCAATGTGGATAGTGTATTTGGCTGTCACACAATCATCATGAATTTCGAAGAGGACAAAAGCAAGACACAATAACAACATTGAAAGGCTTTGAGTATAAACATATGCAATCGAATACAGTTCAAGTGGACGAAAAGAAGAAGTCAACAACGTGAAGCAGCAAAGCTGTGCCCCTTTAAAAGAATTGCCCTTTAACAGCAGCTTGAATTACTGTTATTGTAAATGTTAACATAATGGATGGTAAAAGTCGAGATGCTCATCATGTAAGTAAACTCTAAATACCACTGTATGTACAAAACCCCGACTGCAAGATTTTTCTTCCCATCAATCTCAATTGTAAATCTACCAGCTAACATATTTCATGGATGAATACTTTGAGCAGCCGCTCATGTCGGTTCTCTGCAACGGTCAGATGGGTAGGCTACCTGTCTTTTTAGATAGTCATGGACTCTAATCCACCAACACTTCCAGAACCATAATCTCTGTTTTGTCCTCATGCAACTATGTAGATGTTGTCATCTGGATTTACATCATAAGATATAGCAGAAACGTAAAGCAGTGTGTCATCCGCCTAACAAAAGAAACACACATTCATGAGTTAATGAACAAAAGGGTGACATATACAGAGCAAAGAATGAGGCCGGGAAATGAACCTTTTTGAACCTGCTTGAATTACTACACATATCCCCTGGAGCACTATTGTTGTGTAAGAGTAAGAAACGTGTGGTTGGGATTCAATAATAGCCAAACAGATAATCTCCAATCATCCTCGTTTAGAACAGCAAACATTTTAATGGGGCTCAAGCACAATACAGGTCAGCCTCTCCAAAGAGAAAACTGTTCAAGTGTCCCATTTAACTGTTCAAGAGTCCCACAGCACCTCAGATGTTGAGAGAAGTTTAAATGATGTCTTAAGCTACATGGCGTCCACATTCTGTAAGCTGAGATACTGAAGTTCCCTTTTTTATATTCAATGTTTACGAAGGTATTTCAGATGACAACTTAAAGATGTCTGTGTGTGTGTGTGCTCTCCCAAAGTAAACCGCAACAATTCCACTCATGTTTGGTATCATGGTGGTCTGAACAGTCCAAAAACAGGCTTCATTTGATATGAGAATTGCACTGCACCCCTTACCTGACACCGCAGCTGCAAGGGAGTTCCTTTGTAGCCATTAAATCATACAGCAGAAGCAAAGTGACAAAAAGGAATACTTGTACCAGACTACATTAGCGCCTCTGCCAATGCATAGAGCCCTGAAGTGTTTTTTAAATATATATATATACCTTGGGAAGAAAACAAAACATCAAAACAAGAGGTTTTGTAAGTGATATTGCTTTGATGTCTTTGTAACAGCGTCCTAAAGAGCTTTTGTGAAGATTCATGTTGACTTCCTGTCAAAAAACCCCCAAATAAACTAAAATAACACGGAAAACATGGTTGTGTAGGCTTCTCTATTGGCTTTGTAAGAGATCTACTGTAGAATACAAGTACGTGCTGATATCCCTGCAGTGTTTTCTGTTCTGGGGAATCATATAATGAATCCCTCAATAACTATAATCTGGAGTTGCAGCAAGTGTGTTTCGCTTCATAAAACAGTGCTAAAAGACAGAGCAAGATAGAGAAAAATCAATCCACACACACACACACACACACACACACACACACACACACACACACACACACACACACACACACACACACACACACACACACACACACACACACACACACGCACACACAAGTGGGTCTGAGTGTACATGGAGAGCAGTAGTGAGGCCCAGAAGAATAGGCTAAGAAGTTTGAACACATCTGTAGATCAAAGATGAAAGAACCAAATAAAGGCTGAAGTGCCAGACACAACAATCCATATATCATTGTCTCAGTGACAACAGAAACCTTATGTGACATCTTTGTTTGCATCTCGTCTTCTAAGTGACTGTATTTATTCATCTTTTGGTCCCAGCAGGAGCTGTGTTTATAGGGTTGCCTACAAACAGATGTATACGTCTTTTTTGGAGTAAATCAGTGCTTGCCGGTAAGCTCAGTGAGGTCCACATGCACGTGTATAAAAGTAGTTTTGTAAACGGAGCTTTTTCTACAGTGTGCATTTTCTATCAAAACCCAAGGTGAAGGAGGCCACTGAAAAAAGTGTTTTTATAAACTCAGTTTTTGTGTGATGACATTCTGAAACTATAACAATGGTAATTGTTGAACAAATACTTCTAAAATTGGCACGGATCACAACTAGTTTATAAGCTTGTTAAGACAGCTTCTACCAATTGAATGTCAAAAGCAAATTCCGGTTTTAACCTGGATCTTATTTTCACACTTTTGGCCTTTTCTCTTCAGTAATAATAGCCATGCACCCCAACATAGTGCTTATCAATCATCGGACCAGTCTTGCTTCTTACCACCTCAGACTTTGCTGAAGAAGAAATGCCACCAAGTTCCTCACCATAGACTAAAACATACATATTGAGATGAATGCATTTTAATTAGACACATAAAACACACATATTTTTGTTTACTTTACTTGTGAAGAATGTTGCAATGTCCAGTGTGCTCCAACATTTCTTCAAATAAAATAATACAACATAATGATAACAGCTTTGTGACTTGGAGTGTTGTCTGTGTCTGGACAGGTATTTGCCGGTTTGCTACCCTCTGAACCAACCCGATGATCAGAAAGACTGAGCAAAGGGGGAACAAGTCTTATTGTTTATTACATGTTTTAATACTCTCTCTGTTTATGCATAGATGCACAATGTTTAAAAACAGACATGTTATTGGAAGAGATCTCTGCTCAGCCAACTGCATTCTTGGTGTACTTCTCACCTCAGCACCTGTAGGTGTGGGAGACCACTGTGCAACAGTCCTCCACTGCTGGCACGTGTTAATAGCATGTCCCTCCACCTTCTGTTTTGCAGTCTGGGTAGATGTTGTGACCAAGGTCTCCACTTCTGCTTTCACCACCTCTATTTTTAACCTGTGAGTCTGGCCATGACCACAATTAGCATGTGTTGATGGTGTTTCACCCTAAACTTCTCTGAGTAGTTTGGTAGTGCTTTGCCTTCTTTCTCCAGCTGACCTATCGAGCAGGACCCAGAGGACACGCAGAGTGTGGTACTGACCAACCTTCAACCTTCTGATTGTGCAGCCTGGTGGGGTCTTGTGTGGTGCTTTGTTCTGATGTGACCAATTACAAGCCCTAATCTTATGCAGGCTTGTCAGTGTGACAATGGGGCTTGCACTTATTCAGCCCTATTAGGAGGTGAAGCCTGTGTGAAATGGAATAGTTGTAATATAAAGAATCCCACAATCTCCAACACAGCAACTAATGAGCACCTTTCCAGTTTCATTCGTCTCTGAAGCTTTGGTGAATGCAGGGTAGTGAGGTTGCTGCTCTTTTATACAGGCAAACCACAAAGAGATCAATAAGTTCATTCTATTTGGCTGAGTAGATCCATTCAAACGTACATCCTCTCATCTGATTGTCCTGTTAGAGTCTTGAGGGCTAATGCCTCTTATACCAGAGTTTGGGCGAAAGGTACTTTACACAACTTTAAAACATTTGTTCATTTTGGGCAATACATTTTCTGGCCAACAATTCGATGAGAAGAACAATACTATGGAGATTTCAGGAAGTGAATGCGCTCTACAACCCTATGTAAAACCCCAACCTGTCCTTTTTACTCAAGGCATTGTGTTTGGATTAAACTAGCACAGTAAAGTGTTGGGGTTATTTAAAGGTGCTTGTGGGACGTTTTAACAACACACAGACAAAAGAGTGCTGCTCTGGATCTTCCCAGCTTTCATTCTTAAAGAGAGCAAAACAAATGTATATCCTACAACATGGAAACAATCCTTTAAGCACATGTAAACACCACAGAGAGGTATTTTTATGCTTTATTGGCTTTTGTGCCTTTTTTTGCCTTTTCTCAAGCCCTTCAGGAACTTTGACTTCAACACTGTTGCTGCTGAGAATTGTACTGTATAATTTTGAATTCCTTTTGTACTTGTACATCATACATCAGCTCTCAAGTTCCACAGCATTGACATTGGAGAGGTTGAGTTGCATATCTCTCTGTAAATATATTCTAACACAGGGACTTATCTTTCTTGGCACTGTTCGGAAAAACAGAAGAATTTTAGTGCATACATATTTGAAATGATAGTGCCATCTGGGCCACACTAATGATAAACCTATGGGAAACTAAATGTAAAGCAATGACATATATGTTTGGTGTAACTTTACACAAATGGCCCCAACAGGCTGGCAAAATCAAACCCAGCACCAGCTTTGTGTGAGGCAATACAGCTAAACCCTCAGCCTCTGTGCCACTCTAGGGAAGGTCCAGTTTATACATTTGTGGTGAGCAATTCAGTCTGTAGGGTCTTGTTAGAAGGCTCCTTGTGTGATGATAGAGCTGGGGTTACAACACATAACCAATCATTTCTAACCATGTGAGGTCCAGGTCTGGAACAAGGCAAGAGGATGTCCTCTGGTGCAGACAGCTCTGAAGGTTGCAGGAGTCGGCAGCAGCAACCCCTTCAGGCCATGAGTCCCGAGTCAGCGGTCAGGCTGCAGGCAGACTTAGAAAATAATCTCTGACTCGGCTCATACCTTCGACCCGGGATATTGGCTTCCCCCTCAGGCAGGCATTTCAAGTCAGAGTAAAGGCAAGCTGCTAAAGTTATTTGTACAAGTATTCATTTGAAGCTTTAAATAGAAATGTATTATTAAGTTTCCTGTTTGTTGTACAGCTCTGATTCAAATAAAATATTTCCCTAGAGCTACAAATGTATCTGTACATCCGATCACACACAAATACATGCATGATTAGGTGGCGTCACTCTCTCCCCTCCACACGTACACACACATATAACTTGTAGCTGCAGCAATCGTGCTTTTAGCTTCATAAAACAGTGCTAAAAGAAAGAGCTAGATAAACACACAGCTACACACACACACACACACACACACACACACACACACACACACACACACACACACACACACACACACACACACACACACACACACACACACACACACACACACACACACACACACAGTCATTGCAACAGGCAGCACATGTTGAACTGTGGAGATCATGGAGTGAGGCCACTGAATTATTCATCCAGTCCCCCTGATGCTCTATGCTTACACAATACTGAGCTCCTGTTCAAATGCATTAGTAGCACCAAGAGTTCACACACTTTGACCACACACACATTTCACAACATGTCTGTGTGATGCTCTACCTCATCCTTTTCAACATCACGTTAATGGCAGTCTCGTCCCAGTCCGTGTTGCTATGCCTGTGTTTATTTTAGTTGATCTTTCCAGAGTATCCTTATCTCTTGTTACCCTCTTGCCCTTGTCTTCCTTCTCTGTGTTTATGTCACAGACTCTGTCACAATGCTTCCACCTCCCACTGTTTGAGGGATAGCCGTTTTTAATGCAGCTTGCTGTTACTCCTGAAGTGACAGGCAGCCATGAGATGAGAACACTGGGTTTGAATTTGGTGCGTGGGACATCTACATCTCATTACCTGGCTGCCTCCATGCATCTGACACGTCCAAGTCAGGGAGAGTTACAGTCTACACAAAAGGTTGTATAAACCACAGAGCCGGGATTCGGTTTCAACACTTCATGCACATGCAGCTATAGACAATTATTCATTTTGAAGCGAACCAAATGACATAAGTTGATAAGGTTTAGTTATATGCAACAATAAATGAAATTGCTTCCATTTTAAGTCATATTAACAAATAAATAGCCACAGTCTGATGGCTGCTCTTAGCGTTCAAGCATGATTTCCATTTGTATATTTAATTAATATTCAATTTTGCATTTCCTGAGACACCATCGTTTTGTTCTGCCTTAACAAACTAATTATTGGCAGAGTCACGAAAAACAAATTCTCATTATGTTGCGTCCCATGTCTCCCCATTTAACGCAAATGGTAACTGAGCAACTGAGCTGAGAGAGCGAGAGCGAGAGAGAGAGAGAGAGAGAGAGAGAGAGAGAGAGAGAGAATTACATCTCAAACGTAGAGAAATGATGGTAGATCTAGGCATGCAAAGTCATCAAAGTTTGCTTTGTATTATCAACAGTATGATAAATACCTTGTTGAGTGACAAGTGTCCCTTTGCTTAAATTAAATCAGTTGAATTAATTGTATCAGTAGAATTAATTGAGAGGATAAAAAATCTGCAAGTATAATTTCAGAAATGTCAACTTTTAATGGAAATTTATACAAAAAATGAAATGAGCAAATATTAATGAAACATGACGTGTGATGCACTGATAATGGAGCATGTATGAGAGAAAAATATATGACAAGATATTCTATTTCATTACATAATCTATTGGAAAGAAGTTGTTAAAAAGGGAAGAAGATACATAGAAAATACTCACTACTAATTTGAAAAACTTCATACAAAATATGTGTATGCAATTTTGGCATCCAAGATAAGAAAAGGGGAAATATTTTCAGAGCACTTAGTAGAAGCTTAAAACGGTCACCTTGCTTAATACAAAGTACAGATATAATTCATTCTTTTTCATTTTATCATCTAAAGCATTTTTGGTTTGCAGCTAAACATAAATATTTGTTATTTATTTGCTTCCTTCCTTCATAGAAGACATATGAGCGACCCATAGTGATGCTGTAAACGCAATTGAAAAACAACCGCTAAAACAATATACAGCTCTGGAAAAAATTAAGAGACCCTTCCAAATGTTTCTTAAATCGTTATCTCTACATGTATGGTAGCCAGTCCAGTGTCTGTTGAATTCCAACACAGAGAAAAATGGTCTGTAGTTTATAGAATACAATAAAATACACCAAAAAATAATTTAACTCAAAGACATACCTATAATTAATAAAACAAGAGAAAATTATAACGCTGAAGTGGTCTCTTAATTTTTTCCGTGACTGTATATCAACACCATTTTGGCATGAACAATAGCTCATACTTTGTCTTATTAACAACACTGTCTTTACTCTGAAACACGGCCTTTACTTTTTAAATTCAACCCTGAAACATGCTAGTTTTGAGTCTGGTACACCGTGACACAGGCTAAGAGGTAACCTTGTTTTCAGTTTTGACCTTTGTTCAAAGGCACATAGACAAACACACTGGCCGTTGTCAGGTGCAGTAACAATACAAATATATATTTATTTATGTTCCTTAGAATGTCATTATTGTGCTCACAAACATATTAACTGGGGTTCCCATGGAAGTGAATTCTTATCTAGAGCCTCTTATGAATGCATCAAAGCCTCAGTGCATACTCAGAATAACAATGAGACATACTGGGAGAAAGTATTTCATCCAGATCTATGGGGAGAGATAAACAAGTGAATATAATACACACAATAATGCCCAAAGGATGATGAGCTATAGCCTATAACACATGGAAACGCCTTGTGGGCTGAAGGACACATGCAGGCTTGGTTAAAGCACTGGTGTTTTGGTTAAGCAAATCACACATGGCTATGGACACATTACCTCTGTCTCTTTGTGGCAAGTCAAAAAAAGGGCATGCCACATTACCAATAAAAAAAACAACAACACAAAATTTTGAATGAAACAAAGCTAACCCACAGACTATATATGACCAAAACAAATGAAAACAACCAAAAAAAGAGATGGAAACCCCCCCCCCACACATACCAAATTAATTATGTTGCATTTCAGAGAGCATGCTGCGCAAAGACAGCCATCTGAGAGACAATCATATCCTTACAGCCACATTTACAATTAGTTATCAACACAAATGACATTTCCAAAAACACAGATGGATGCAAAACACAATCAAATGTATGGTATAAATAGCCCTGTGGATGCTATGAATAACTGTGCATGTGTCTGCCATAAAAAACCCAGGGTGTAAATAGCAAATGTGGCTATGTACACCCTGGGTGCAAATAGCTTTTTTCACTACAGTCAAATAGAAGAAGAAGAAGAAGAAGAAGAAGAAGAAGAAGAAGAAGAAGAAGAAGAGGACATACTTTTATTAATCCCTTACAGGGAAATTGCTTTCTCTACTCTGTTGTGTTGACACACATTAAACACACAGAGGATATACATGCACAAACACAGAGGAAATACATGCACACACAACCACATGCAGAGGAAAGGTGGCAGAGCAGAGAGGCAGCCAGGTACCCGGCGCCAAGGGAGCAGATAGAGGTTAGGTGCCTTGCTCAAGGGCACCTCGGCAGTGGCCTAGGAGGAGAACTGGCACCTCTCCAGCTACCAGCTCACTCCGTATAAAGATGCTGCCATGTATTCATTTTCTAATCATCTCTAAAAACACTTGATCAATTATAATCTTATTATGTTAATATAGTATACTACCATAGGTTTCACATACTAATGAAGACAGTTAAAACCCTCACCTCGATTAAATGAATTGTTTCTGATAAGGACAGCTGATGGCACAATCATTTCATTTGGGTTCATGTGTTGTCCCTTGTGAGCCTAGTAGGCTATTTGTCAATAAGCCTTAACTGCACATGAAGATGATTAAAAATTCAATTTGATTAAGTTAAATACATTTTAAACACACACCATTACATGATGCAAATCATTGCTTATGTTTTCACTTTGCCGTCAGAAAAAAAAAAATCAGTCAAGTTTTTTATATCTTCAAATGTTGTTATACATTCTACCTTCATTTAAGCTTGCATGTTCAGAGTGAGAGTCAGATTACACCTCAGGGTATTTCTTATGTTTACTAAAAGTCTCTTCTTTTCTTATTGACGTCTGTTAAAATGAACCTTGGTCTCTCCATGAAAAGAGTGTAACATGTCTGTTGTTTCCTCAACTTACAACCAATACCAGTCCCGAGGCACTCCTAAGTGTTGGGATCAAATGGACCCTGTTGATTTGCAGGTTAAAAAGTATGTTCAGATAAGTAACTAAACTAAAACAATTTCCTAATTTAGCTCTTGAAATACAGCATTGCTTCATTCGGTCTAACTTTGGTCTAATTAGCGAAATACCTGAGGAAAGGACATTTCCGCCATGGTGTCAACAATATCCTTTTTCTAAAACCTATATGGTTTGTCTACGTTACAAAGGGTCGCATCATCTGCATTGACAGGGAATTTGTATATTAAAGCAATGGTGTGTTTTGCCTGAAAACATATTAGTGTAAATGTGGATGAATGCAAACTTGCTGTGGATTACAATGTCATAAACAGAAATGATTATTTATGGTCCCTTTGCGGGGCCGATCGAAAGGCCAATACCCAAATCACTAAAACATTACTCAGCTCTCTTTGTCTGACAGTTTAAAATCCATCGGGATTGTACACATGACTGCTTCATTAACATGTTGATATTAACGGTGGCCTTCACCCACAATGTGGCTGACAGTTATAGAGAGCAGTATTGTCAGCTGTGCCAACCGGTAACTTCCTATGATAACTTCCCAGCTCAGGTGACGGTGCCACGAATATCTCACTTGATTTTATGTTAAACGAAAAGTGTTGAATAACAATGATAGTGTTATTTTGACAACAGTAATGGTGTCAAAAGATGAATTAATTGTGCCAAATGAGCCAAATTAAATTCAAAGGAGTGAAGTCTGTGCTCTCTGATGAAAAAACTTTTATTATTTTGTAATTCTAAGCACATTTTTCAGCAGTTTGAACAAATATTGCAATCAAAAACAGATCATTTTTAAAGAGAAAGATTAAATGATGAGGACACTGTTGAATCGATTGTTAATTTGCCCACGTAATAGTGTTCGCTTGTGTTAAACAGCTTTAACTAAAGCAAATACATTTTACAATACTTCGTTTGCTTCTGAACAAGTCATGAAAGTTTGTATTTGTCTTTTTCAGTTTATTGTTTGCTGTAATTAAGCATATGGACTACAAACTGCACGGAAAAACAGGAAGCCAGACAGAAAATAAAGAGCGGAGGTGGATGATAAGAAAGTTAAGTGAAGAGTAAACATAAGAGAGGCTTCGAGAATTCGTAAGCAAGACTGTTCTCCATGTTCCAATCCTTTAAATGTATATGTTTTATATAGCTTATGTTGTCTAGACAATATTTTGCCTGGTTCCTTGTCACTTGTTGTCAAACCAGGTGTCTGTTAAGAGAATCACTCACATCATTAAGGGTCTTTGTAGAAATGAAGTGAATGTAAATAAAGTTAGATTTTAATGAGGCATGCTTCTCCAAACAAGTATCAATAAAATCCAGCTTCAAACGGTCAGGATCTTCCAACAATCTGAGAAGACAGCCTGGTAACAAGCAGTGAAGTCAGAGTAAAAAAAAAAAGAGAAGATAAATGGCTGTGTGATAGCAGTTGTGTGTAAGCTTATCTTCACCAGCCAGCAAAGCCTGTTTTATCACTCTTCTTTTAATTGCCTTGGTAGTTGGTAGCACAAACCCAGTGAAAAATAGGCCTACACATGATGTGTGCAAACAAGTTTAAAGTGGTGCTCAATCCAGAATATATCCCTCAAGCATAAAGCTCTCACCCCCTGAAGACTTGAAAGGTGCCTGTCATGATGAGGGAAAGTATTGATAGAAAACTTCTCAAACTGTTCCACTTCTCAGCTGTCCATCCATGGTCTAACTCTGATTCTGCCAAAATATGTGGATTTACCCCACTTCCATCCCACTCCACACTAATGACCT
Organism: Eleginops maclovinus; assembly: GCF_036324505.1. Taxonomy (NCBI): domain Eukaryota; kingdom Metazoa; phylum Chordata; class Actinopteri; order Perciformes; family Eleginopidae; genus Eleginops; species Eleginops maclovinus. The sequence continues at coordinate 7,739,259 of NC_086353.1, forward strand.
CTGGAGCTTACTGAGCTTCACTGAGTATGTGTTTGATATCATCATGCGTTTACTACTTGTACATGTTCATTGCTGAGTCCCAGTATTTTCGAACTCTTGAAACATTCTCCTAATGAGTGTCTGGTGAAGCCCACATGATTTGTTTTCAATGTAATGGACATTCAAGGGATGTACAATGTATTCGCCTTATTGGGATCAGAATATGAAATATGAAGCTATAGCTAGGAGAGCCGTAGCTTAGGATCTAAACAGGGCTAAACAGCCAGGGTTGTTGTTTCTTTAAAAAAACATCTTAAAAATGTTGAGGAAGATGGACTTTGAGTAATTAGCTCAATATTTCCATCAGTGTGAGTCTTTTCTATTCTAATTGCGTACATTTCAAACTGAAGTATTGTTTGTGTAACATGTTTTAGGAATACCTGAGGTCCATAGAGGCCCACTGAGATGCTCGAGGTGAACAGCTGTGTGATATTGCACAGCTTTCCAAGAGCAAACGATCATGATAAATGAAAGTGTTCTCAGAAATAAAATCACCAGACTAAAGGTCCCTCCCGGCCAACAGTATCCCCCAATCTCTCAATTTTGTACGCTCGCACCAGTTCTAATAAAAGTATAATATCATTAAATTGAAGACATTTTACAGGGCATTCCTCCAAATACCAGTTCAAATTGAACAAAATTAGAAAGGGCTGTAGCGCCAGTTGGCTTGATGGGATTCTGTAGTCCAATAGAGGTGTAACAGCAGGCTTGAAATGGATAAACGAGTGGACACGGAGGGGTTGAAGTAAGTGACCTTGAGTTAATACACCAGCAGCAGCGAGAAGCAAACTTAACCGAGTGAAGAAGTACTGCCGGAAGAGAACAGGACACTGATGCTATACTGTGGATTGTTTTATAGTATGAAAAATAGTTGTCTTTCTGTTGACATCATAGACAACATAATGTAAAAGCTGTGATACTCATGCCGTAACTAATGATATTTATGATATTCTTTATGAGGCTCTGCCAGGGACAGTTTTGACACATCCTGCGCTGTGCTTCGCTGCCGATTAAATCATATATGGTATGCCATCGCATGTTATCAAACTGACAAGGAGCTGATGGAAAAGAAGCAGGAAATGCTCATATTGCATGTGTATATTATAGCAAATGTAAAAACACAATAGCTTTAGTCCCTGATGTATTGTATGTTATAGCATGGGATAAACTGTGGCAATATGTACATCTTTTTTAACATCAAGGAGTACTTCTTGTTTTACAATGTACCAGCTGAACGTGTTTGAAAGAGCTGCCTTTTATGATTTGTGGGGGGGGGGGGCAAAAATGCCTATCTTACCTTCAAACCAATGCAGTGAGGTAAAGTGTATTCAGAGTGACACATGTAAAATATATGGCTGTTCAGTCTGTGGATATCATTATGTTAATATGATTAGTTGAAATTCACAGTAGTTGTGTCTGTAAGGCTCTCCCTCCATGTATCCAGAGGCCTGAACGCTCAGGTTGTTTGTGTGTATACAGTTTTTTACTAATTAAATTGGAAATGTGTTAGAAATACGCACAGCAAAAGAACAATAAATGCCTCTGAAGGGACATTAAAGCTGGTCCTGTTTTATTAACTTAGAGACATTTTCATTATTTCACTAATGTGCTTAAGTGCTGCATATTCCTACATTAATGCATTCAATCAAATTCCCCACAACAAAACTGGGTCCTGGCCGTACTCAAGCACAACAAACCCGTATGCTCACCAGAGAAAGTGGAGGGAACAGGGGTTAATGGGAGCCAAACAGCTCATTCCTGACCTAGCACCCCCTAGCAGTTTAATCAGGCCTTTCTTAAAGACACAGTTATGAAACCATGCGACAACATTTTAAAAGTTTCCTAAGCACTAGATCCACTTCCACAGTCGACACAGATCACCTATGAATGGGTAGTCCATCCTATTTGTCATATTTTGTTCTTATTTATGTCCTGTCCTAACCAATTTAAACAACTTCCAATTATGTCCTCCCAGGATGTGTTTCATAAGCGTTAAGGTGACTTTTGATAGGGAACACCTCTGAGCCAAATATGTAATTACCTTACACTGCGGAACAAAACTTTCTCAAATAATCTTTTTTCAACAAAAATGGGAAAGACATGAAGGTCATTAAGTTCTGTGTGTGAAAGGTTGCTTTTATGATGCCTTTAAGATAGAAATATTAGATGATGATTTGTAATTATTTAAACTGGGGGCATCATCTGAATGATCTACAGTTACAGTAAAGGACGTGCTTGTACATGTAAATGTGCAGTTTTACCTGAGATTTGTCAGCAATACGACACAGAGCATGAAGGGAAAAGGTAATAGAGGATCGTGTGCTAATTATAGCTCATATGGTAGATGGTGTTAATAGATATTAAAAAATCAATATACTCTGAATGTATGCGATAGGGGGAAAAGTAAACTTCATTTATGTTATCACATATCAGCTAGCGAATCATTTCTGCAAAGTTAAAAATGGGATAAAGTGAGCGACGTGATTAATGAGAAAGAACTACAAATCATGGAGTAGCCTGAATGCAAATGGACGATGTCGCAGACGATCAATGCTCATTTTCCTCACTGGAAGGATTAACTGCGCAACAGTTTTATCTCATGGTAAACGCAGAGAGTACAGTATACCTTTATACCGTGTTCAGACAGTAGAGAAAGTTGTATTTATTTAAATAACAAGTCACGTCAGGGGACGGAGAAAGTCAAAGAAGATCATATCCTTATGAAAAAGAGCAAAGTGTTTTAAAAAATGTCAACTTCTGAATAAAACCTCAATTTGCATTCTAACTGAAAAATAATTGGTGCCAACAATGCTAGCACCATGTGCCCTGTTCCTGTAAAGAATTTGCTTTTGATGACTTTTTCCTCACAGAATGAATGATATTGTCACTGCATACTTCCAACAAGGTGAAACAGCTTTATGACACAGATGCTCCAGTTTCAGTTAATTTTCCATGCAGAAAGTCACAGTGTGGTGGTATTCAAAGCTTTGATTACCACCACACTACAAACTGGTGCAGTAATTGGAATGGGGCAACCCACCAACACAATGTATTCATCCACCACTGGCTGTGCAACCTGCTCCAGTTTGCCTTGTGTTATTTAACTATTATGACTGCACCAGACTTTATATATAGATTCTTTCGTTATGTTCCCTTCTGTCCTCAGGTGTCCTTGCATAATCAGATGACACACTGTTCCCTACTTTTACTTTTCAATTTGTTCTATCAGATTTAGACATTTATCAATATTAAGTACTGTATGAATTCCAACGTACTGTTATTCATTGCCAATGGTGGAAAGTAACTAAGTAGATTTTCTCAATTACTGTAGTTAAGTACACATGTGAGGTACTTTACTAGAATATTTTCATATATTCTTCTTTATACTTCTACTCTACTACATTTTGGAAGCCAATGTTGAACTATTCACTCTTTATTTTACAGATGTATTAGTTACTTTATAGATTTAGATTAAACAATACCTAGGAAGTAAAATTAGACCATCCAACATCATATTTGGGTAACTAAAACCACGAGTGGTGATAACATTTCACAGTTCCAGCTTCTTAAATGTCATGATTTGCTGCTTTTGCTTTAGAATATGTTTTGAATTGTTTCTGCAATGACAGCTTCTTTTTCTAATACTTTAAGTACATTTTGCATTACATTTAATAAAGCAGTACTTTAACTTAAGATTGAACAAAACGTTTCCCACCGTTGTTCATTGCAGTGTTTTCCTTTTTAGGCTACTTTGTGTGTGGGCTAACTCATCAATTTACCAAAAATCATTCTAGTAAGAGTATCAAATCAATAAATCCTTTAACATTAAGGTTCATGCTCAAAACATACAACAAAACTGCCACTTGCTTTTGAGTACTTCTTTCACAGCACCCTGATATGTGACCAATTGCCTATCAAGTTCAAGTTGTGTCAAGAAGAAGGAGAATGTGTGTTCATACCCCTGAAAAATTGCAGAAAGAAATAGCAGCAATTCCATATTGAAACAGCACAGTAAAAAAGTGAGGTTATTGGAGTTGAAGTGATGGATGGGCACGAACAGTTTCTCTCATCTGTGATGCTCTGAATGACCTGACATTTTCCACTGTGAGTGAAGTTTATATTTATCCCTAGAACAAAGTTTGCCCTAACCTTGAAAATAGCAAACAAATCACACACACTTTTAAATATCAAGCCGCTAAAATCATAGTGAGGAGATTTGGTTTATAATTGTACGCATTTAAATTGTCTATACTGTTGATTCTGTTCTGTCCAGGGAGATAGAGCCCTCCTTAGCTGCTTGTCCATTTTTTTAATTCCCTTAAAGGCTTTGCTGTGATGAGTTCCTATCTTATCTGAAGTGAGTGGAAAGCAACAGAGGGCTGTCATACGCGGTACATATTGTCAAGTCCATTGAAGCAAATGTTGGATATTGTGCTAATTAAAATATTTGACATGACTTCATTTGACAGTTGTTTCTTAAGCTTTTGTTAACAGTGTCATGCAAATTCACACTTCATTAAAAGATTACATGTAACACAGGACTAACAATAAGTCTTAATAAAATACATTTCAGCAGTAAAACCTAAACTACGAAGGGAAAAAAATGATTAAAGAAATATAACAAATAACCATATCTGTGTAAAGACTAAGACTAAATTAGAAAAAGCTGCCAGAACCAACACTTCTTTGGAGGCGACACTTCTCGTGTTTCTAAGCTAGATTGAAGTAAGCATACCTAGCTCTTTATACAGTTTTTTGCATGAGCTGTTTGTGTTCTCTCCTTGAGGCTCAGTGTCAGAGGGTGGCACCAAAAGCAAACGTGTCAGAGGAGGTGTCATAAAAGCAAAGAAGTAGCATGACTAGTTAAATAAAGATATATACTATTATTCAATCACATCTGTGTTATTAATACAATGACATCTCTTCTTTATTGAAGGTGGAGAAGCATATAATGCAAGCTTGGCAAACAACTCTTTGCTAAATTGAGTAACACACATACAAGAAAAAACACTTTACTGAAAGAATTGTTGTTAAAATTAAGATCAAAACAACTCACAAAAACTATCAAAAATAGACGATAGTACAGAGATGGAAAACGTTTTAAGGAGATGGCATGAAGGACAGAAAAATAGTTGCAAAAACCCTACAAAAAGATGCACAACAATTAAGACGTTTGATTATTCTAAATCAAACCCTTACCGAAACCATCCAGTTTATACACACAACATGTCTTCTGTTTTCATTTGAAGACAGTTTTTCATCACTAACAGCCGCAATTACAAATCAAGTGTTGAACACATGGCTAAATGTCAAACTGTTGATGACATTTTCCATGTTTATAATGTATAGTCCAATCAAAGAAATCAGGTCTCTATAATTAGCTTCACTTTTTACTCACAAGGGTCTAAATTGTGTTAATGTGAAAGAGTATACACTTTCAGCGAGGACTATGAGGACAACATTTCTCTGGAAGATTTCAACAGGACACACAACACAATTTATGGGCAGTGAAATATTTGCTGGCGTATGGCATCACTGCTTCTGGTGATTCTTTTTTCAATTAACTTAATTCAGTTAATTATTGTAATACTTCTCTTCCGGCGCGTGTACATATTGAAAAAGGTTTACTGGAAAAACAGTATAAATGCCAGAATAAGAGCAGCCGTGAAATTGTGTGCAGATATTCTTTGTTACCAGGTGATGAATCCTAACGACCCAAATGTTTCCACGAGCGGCCCTGGGGGGGTTGACATTCGTAGTTTGAAAGTGTGATTCCAGCAAAACTAATGACCGTTCCATCAGGAAACGGTACAGGGGAAAAGTTTTACAGTTCTGGTTTTTACTACGGCCTTGTAAAGCACGTCAGTGGACTTTTAGATTTGATTTAAGCTAATTACAGATTACTTTTCATCCCCGCAGGAAGTAATTCAAGTTGCATGTGTATTTTAAGAGAAATAAATTAAAAACAGAACAGTACATGCCAGAATACGGCTGCTGATAGACATGGAAATGTAATGAAGGCACTGAAATCTTTAAAGTCGCTTGTTTTCTGCTTTGACATTGACTAATTGGCATCAGAGGGTTCCAGAGACAGTCTGTCTGTATGGTCTGCATCTAACTGGAGCCAAACTCACCACTGGTAACTACTGGTCTGACAGTTTTCCCAGAATCAGCCAAAAACTTTTCTTTTCCTCAGCATCTGTGGCTACCCCCTTCTCTGCTGAGGAATAATTTGTCATGGGTGATTACCTTAGTGACAGTGTTATCAGGCATTACTCCACCCAGAAGCCTCCTCTGATCCAAATATTCAAAATCCATTTCTCATACACACATCGCTCGCTGGCACATCTCTAGCACACTGAGTGATTTCTTCTGCCCGAGAGAGGCTCCGTGCAAGAGGGAGGAGTGAGAGTGAAGGGCTTTATGTTGGCTCAGCTCCTCGGGGACAGAGTCCTGCTAATCATCCGTGATCACAGACAGAATGACAATGTGCAACAGCGGCACAACTTATATTTCGCCAAATTGCCTCCCTCAGTGTCTTCCTGTTGTCTATTGCCGCTTCTTGTAACATGTTCCAGCCACTGCACAGTTATTGTTAACATTTTTTACACCCACAAACTCACATTGTCATTTGCGGTTTTGTGTTTTTTGGACAGAAATGGAAATAGAAAGCTATTTGTTCTCGGATGACAGGAGGCTTAACAGTACACTATTCTTCCAATCTTTGTGGAAAATAATTCTCCTGCAGCTTTTCTATAATATAAAAAGTACAATCTGTAATCCTATATATTCTTTATGTATGTATCAGGCAATTTAAGATCATCCAATTTGAAGAAATAGTGCAACCTTTCGGAAAATATGCCTTTTTGCTTTTTTTGTGTGTGCAAAAAGTTAAATGAAAAGTTTGACCTTCTATGTCTGTCAATAAAAGTGAAGCTATTGCCAGTTAGCAAGTTAGGTTAGCTTAGCATTACATCAAGACTGACGCAGGAGGAAACAGCAAGCTCTGAGCAAAGGGAAGCAAATCTGCCTAGTAACAAGACTGTCCAATTGACATGTACTGTATAATGTTTCCACCTATTAAAGTGATCAATGAGAAGTTTATGCTAAGCTTGCTAGCTGCTGCCTATAGCTTTATATATATATTTGAAAGGGGTATCAATCTTCTCATCAGCTAGAAAGTGATTCATCTGCTTTCCTTACATCATTTAAAAACATTTTTTTTAAAAATCCTTTATCATTGGATATTTTTAATAGAGCGCTCATTCCTTCATTTTTTTCTCACATCATACACCTTGAGCATTACCAGTCTCTTCTAATTGACAGCATGTGTGGAGTGAACATTTAAGAGGTAATTGGGTTAATGTCTTTCAGTCTGAGGAAGCCTGTTTCCACAGCTTTGATCTGCCAAAGCTCTGCAGAGCTTTCAAAGCCCCTTGGACTGATGTGTAAAGGATGGAGAATGTACCAGGTGGAAATGTGTTAATTATGAACTCCTGGAGCCACGGGAGGCTCATCTCTCTCTGTGACCTCTTTATCGCACCAGCTGTTGGTCCTTTGCAGATTTTTCAGGGGTCAGAATGTCATGGTTGTCCATGTGCTGTTTCATAACATGGTGAAGTGTGTGACAGGTAATACAGATTTGAAAGAAACAGTTATCCAGTATAATCAGTTTTTTCCAGCATATGTGTTTTTGACAGGCTCGATTGTCATAATGGAAACAAGACACTTCTTAATGTAGCACACGCTCTTTACACCTGGAAATGTATCTAATAATAATTGTCATTGAGTTGACATGTATTTCATGTCTAATCTATATGCACATGTCTACGTCTGCCGAAAGTCATGTAATATGAACTGAAACACGGTGATCTGTTGTCCGTTCCAGCTTCCTCCTTCACGTTTTAAAGTCACCTCTATTCTTTGTTTTGCTGAACAAGCACCTCCAGTGGTAGTGAGTGAATAACACCTCTGAATTAAACCTAATTAACCCTTTTCCTTGAACTCCCATCGGCAGAGTATTGCGTGCCGGCATTTTTGTTTCATTTGCCCTTTAAACTTCAGCATATAGATTAGATTGCCTTGTAAAAGAGAGAGGACAGATCAAGCTACATGCATACTGATAACGATGCAGCCTTGAAAATGGATTGATCGGATTTTTTTCAAACCTATATATGATGTGGTCGTGAGGCCATAAGCAAAACCAAATGTCTGGCAACACAAAGGCTAGTATAAAGGGCAAATGAGCCAAATACAAAGCAATGAACTTAGAAAAGGTCATCCTATATCATCCAAATGTAATCTATTATCCATCAAACTCACTCGTCCTCCTGACAATCAGTCAATCAAGAGATGTGCATCTACATTAACCTTTTCAGGAATCTCACAGTGATGCACGGGGTTTTATCTAACTCAGATAAATCCCTGTCTCAGAAGAGACTAAGAGAGGCAGTGAATTATGAAACTGTTTGAATTAAATATATATAGATGCTAAATGATATTATGCGTTTATATTAAAAGTAGTTTCCAAGTCCAACTTGCAGACTGCAAATGTGCATGGGTTCGACGGAACATAAAACTTTTTTAGCCTTCATCTCAAAATGTGTCTATACAGTTACTGAATGCTGTAGTCAACTGTCTCCATCTTTTATTTTCTTTGGCAAGACCACTGCAATGTTTCACTCCAAGAGACATAAACTCTGCAGTACAATTATAGGTTGTTCAAATTTTCATGTCAGTAACTCTGAATCATCTCTGATCTCTTGGTTTTCCCCTGTTCTGCTTTCAGAGGCATGTACAGAACATTAAAACTCTCTGTCCGTTAAAAACCTGCACAATGTGATTTGGATGTAAGTTTCCTGTTTCAGTGGTTTGAATGTTTGTCCAGATTTGGTTGATGTGAATATTATATATGTCAGGATTCACAAGGGTATTGTGGTAAAAGTCACACAGTTTACATTTTGTTGCATCATCGGAAAAACCTCAGCTGTCAGGAATGTAGTTTTAGTGCAATTATATATTTTTGCACAAACTGGATCCAATGTGAGTTTTGTATATATTTGACTCTTTATTCTACCAGGCTTTTAATATGTAGACTTTTAAATGTAATTAGGCAAATAACATTTTACAGTCACATGCATACAGACGCAGGCTTTCCCATGCATGCTCACACGCACACGTTACATATGCATTGCCTCTATAGCAGAGTTAAAAGAGAGGAGCAGCACCAAGTTTGCTCTGAGGTCAACTCTATTTAGAGAGCAGACAGCCAGACTCCTGGAGTCGGCAAAGAAAAAGACAGAATGAAATACAAGAGAGACGAGAGAGGGAGGCCTGGTAACCTGAAACCAAGCAATAGTGGAAGTCATTACACACAGGCATGCTTGCATTTAAGCCTCCGTGTGTGTGTGTGTGTGTGTGTGTGTGTGTGTGTGTGTGTGTGTGTGTGTGTGTGTGTGTGTGTGTGTGTGTGTGTGTGTGTGTGTGTGTGTGTGTGTGTGTGTGTGTGTGTGTGTGTGTGTGTACAACCCACTTTCCAAATTAGAATTTTCCAAATCCATCTGTGACAGGAATGTGGAAGAGATGGGTATTTCTGGTGACTGAAAGGCTGCACAATACCACTAGTTGGAGATAAATCATAAAATTATAAAGAAAAACTAAACTGGTTAAATAAACAAAAGTAACAAAAGTTACTAACATTTCAGGACATTAAAAAAGTATCCTATGACATCCTAGGACGTCTTGGAAATAGCAATACTTGCCAGATCCATTATGATATCCTTATAGGTTACTTTCCGTTCTTTTTAAAGTTAAATAGTATCAAGAATATTAACTGTGAAAACAGTTTGATTAAGACTGAACCCATGCAGCAATGAAAATACACAAGAATATAAGAATAGCAGCAGTGCAAATACACGCAAAGCAAGCAATATCAAACGGTTGCATATGGGACTACAATAATAGTATAAGGAAAGTTAAGTGTGGGTAATATATTAGGTGCATGTGATTACTATGCGTCGGTGTGTGAGGACTGTCAGTGTGTGTATGCAGAGGCAAAGTTCAGCAGATGGCAGAGTTCAGTTAGTCGGCACTCTAAAACTATTCCTGAGCAGGGTCTCCTGAATCGCCTACCAGATACAGGTTTCCTGAAACATGTTGCAGTATAGTATGTGGTATGAATTGAAATGCACTGGACTGACCGACAGCCGAAGATACAGCCTTGAATCAGAATCAGAAAACCTTCATTCGTCCCACAGAGAAGACGTTTTCTTGAGCCTTTCAACAAACAGAGAAAACGTGTATGAAATGTTTTATTTATTTTTATTTTGCACTATTTTATTTATCTTTTGCACCATGTATGTTGAGTTGTTGGAGGAGCACGCGACATAAGATTTTCATTGCCAACATATACGCTGTATCTGCTGTGCATATGACCAATAAAACCTTGAAACCTTGAAACCTTATTTAGAAAAAAAACTGGATGATAAATCCCCTGACAAATGCTTTGTAAAGCATTGATGAGAACGTTTGGGTGTTGGTAGCAATTGGTAAAAGGCTTTCAACCAATCAAATCTAACATCTATAACAGTGTCTTAAACTTTGAAGTGCAATTATGGACCGTTAGCCGTTGTTATTTTTCACATGTTTCAGAATAAAGAAAATGATTCAGTTTTTCCCAGTGTGGAGACTATTCCTAAGCAATTGACAACATGTAACAAATGTGAAGGTGCTGGGATTGGTTGAATGATTTGAAATGCTCAATATCAAGTAAATGCTTGGTGACCAACACCAGTACTATGGCTGGTTATTGCGTGTTTCTGGCTAACTAACATGAAAGCGGTTAACTAGAACTATAAAAATGTACCAACCAGCATTGCTCCATACACTACATGAAGTGTCTTTAACTACATATTCTCATTTCTTTGCATGTCTGATGTAATGTTTTGTTTGTTAAGATTGTTCCTGCAACACAGAACACAAGGTGCAATCTATTAGGAATGTAAAAGGCTTTCTGATGTATTTTGTTGACATTTTGTCAGAACTGATGTTAATTATTCAAAACAGGAAAAAAAAGGCAATTTTACAAATATATTCCAGTTTCATTACTCATTGTGAAGGTTTTGCATCACGTCCTCTGTCAACATATGTTCCTTTAGCAGTATGTAGAAGCGGGGGCAGTATGAATAATAGAAATGTGTGCAGTGGTCTTTGGACAATCTCATTTAATTATTGCAGATTTTTTATTATTCTAAGACATCTTGTTCGAAGTGTAAATTATATTGTCAAGGGAGAAGACCATTACCTATGAGGAAAGTATGAAAAGGAACAGAGCAGCGATGTGGTAGAAACGACAAGATGATAATAACCATGTAAAACATATATAGCGGGCTGACATATTTCCACCGACTGCAGAAAAAAGAGCTGCAGGAGATGTGATTTGAGTTTGAGCTGCAAGTGCTTTGAATCTCAATTTGTCTCTGATGAATACAGGGCCATAAAGGCTCCCAGCGGGGTGTTATATGCCATTTTGGATCTACGGCTGATGATTGATATAATTAGGAGTAATGGACCGGCCACCGATTATTATAATGAAAGGATATCTGACTTAATGTACAGAATTATATTATATCCCTCTACTGCATGAGCCTCAGTCCACTGTGCTTTCTGGAAGTGAGTACAAATACTTAGAAGTACTACTTTCTCAAATACACAAAAGGGATTACAAAAAAAAAAAGGGCGGCCAGTCGGGAGACATTTCAGTATGATAACAACCATGTGAAACTTCAAAAGTTGACATCCGCTAAAGTATTCAGAATAGTTTCTTTAGTACACAACATGAGAGAGACACACAGAGAGAGTAAGACAAATAAAATATATATTTAAAATAAATTCAGGAGAAGAGATGCAAACGCTTTTAGCTCCACTTGTAGGAACAAACATACTTTCCATTGAATACAACCACTTCAGGTTAACAAGTAGAGGGGCTGACGTGCATTCTTTACGTTGTTACAGCACTCAGTTGGAGTTACCATGTTTATTACAGTGAGCATGCTTTGAATAAAAACAACAAAATAGATCAGCCAAAAGTCTAAAGTGCTTTGACTTACAAAGTACCATTGACATAGTCAGTGAACACATGTTTCATTTATTAAGTTACATACATTACATGGATTACAAAGCCAACGGCTAAAATAAAGGCTTTTTCCTGCTAAATGATAAAGGACCATGTGAAATAATGTACAGTATCTACATGACAACAATCAGTCGAGATAATGCAGTTGATTGGTGTTTTTGGTCAACTAACTGTTGTTGGTGAACTTAGTTTATCCTTCAGAAAAGTCTCATAAAAGGCCTTTAACATAAAGTCTTAACTTAACAAAGAGACAGTGAACTGAAAGAAAAAAGTTTTACATAGAAATGAGAAACCTCTTCTCTCCCAATTTCAAAGCAATCACTTTAAAAGTTGTATTTAATGACAATCATGTCTCTTCTGGAAATCAGGACTGTTCTGTTTTTAATCAGGGAGACTTGCTTCTTGATCAGCCGAAAAAATGGGTTCTGTGTGTGTGTGTGTGTGTGTGTGTGTGTGTGTGTGTGTGTGTGTGTGTGTGTGTGTGTGTGTGTGTGTATGCAATGGGAGGGGGGCTTTATCCTGGCCTACAGAACCAAGAAATGCAGTTTTGAGTGAAACTCAAAGCCTGTATTGCATAAAATATGCCAGCATCACATGGAAAGATGCAGAAATTATTAATGAAGTGCATACAGTACATCATGATCACATTAGCTGTTCCACTGGGATTCACTTCAATGTGCAAAAATGACAGTTACTCAGCTCTAAACTCCACCTCACACAACAAGTCGACAGATGTCCTATATTGTTTTGTTAAACACCTTAGCAGCATCTGTGAATCAGTAAGTAGAAAGTGACAAACAGCCGGTTTGTTTTTATGTCTGATATGACAACTTATTTACAGTATACAGTATGAACTTGTCTTGTGACATAGCACTTATTATATTATATTCTACTATATTATATTATAAAAAGCAAACAGATCTTCCATGTCCTCCATTTTAATTTATTATTATCTAGGTAATTATTAATGAGCTATGAATCAGTCAGCAGTGTTATACTGCAGAGGGCAATGAATAGTGAATGTGTGAATATGTGAATGAGGTAGCCTTGTGTAGTAGAAATAATAATAATGGACGTATAATCTTTCTACTACAGAGTATTTGACAGACCCAGCAGGGTGTATGAGAAGCATGTGATCGCAATTTCTCCAAATGATTTGCTTGTGGCATAATGTGTTTAACATGTCATCACACTCTTGCACAGACCACTGCCAACCACAGGTACACTTATTCACGGGGATCTATTTTCAGATTAAATTGTGGTGGCATCTTAAAGCCAAAAGGGAGAGGCAGGGGATATGTGGGTTCATGAGAGAGACAGTTTGTTTTATAGATGTTGGCAATGTGTTCTTAATTATAGCAGTTTTCATCCACTGAAGAGTAACTCATCCTTGTGAAGTAAAGACAGATATCACACAGGAACAAGTTAACACAAGGTTTGCAAATGTGGTATACAGATAATGCCTATTCTTCTTTGTCTTTTACAATTAAAAAGTATAAAAATGGGCTTCAGCGATAGCGCTCAGCTATCTGTTTAATACATCTTCAACTGTAAAGCTGGAGTCTGTTCGCCATCAACACAGGATATCAGAACACACTTAATGCATCAAGTACTATTCTTAAGGCATTTCTAAAGATGGTTAAAAGGTATTCTCCTAGTGATGATCACTCAAGGTCTAACCTTATTCACATCACAAAACAAGCTACCCTGCTAAGTTAATTTGTTTTACCTTTGCGACTCTTTGACTCTTATTTGCTATCTTGAATTAACCTGATAGTACAGCAGTATTTAAGTGTTGTGACTTAAAATGTTGCAAAGTCTTCAATTTATATTTAATTGTTTAACCCTGTGTTTGAAAAGCGATACATGAACTTTATAACCTTGTATTTCGTTTTTGGTATTTTGCATTCTGAATACTGATGTTGACATTTCGTTTAAGGAACTGAGAGAGGTTATTGTTCACAGCCAAATCTGAGAGAACCTCAATATTCAAGATGCTGGAGTTTAAATTATCCACTAACATTTTAAAATCAATACTTTTCAGTCATACTCTGTAATACGACACATGATGCCCCAAAAAATGACAAATGTCCATGACCAGTTTTCCAATCGCTGATCTCCAATCCTCTGCTCTTCATGATTCTGTGTACTACTGGTCTTTCATGAGCCAGAAGCACTGTGGGAAAGTTTAACAATGAGCATGTATTATTCATGCTTAGCTCCATTTGGTTTAATTTCTCCCAATGCCTCTTCTCCCAAGGGGCCTACACTTTCTCAAGATTTTTTTTCTCATGCATTAATTCTTCTTATTCAATGCATTACAGCTTGATAAAGTGCTTGTTAAAGAGCCCCCAGACTTTCCAATGTCAGAATAGACAGGGCTTAGTACAAGAACTTTTGTGACTTTTCAGAAACAATCAAAACCCCTCCCACAATGGCATGTGTGTCAAAATAAGCTAGACTGACAACTACACTTTCTTTGATTTGTGTATGTACAGCCGAGTGCATCATTGTGAATGCCTTAGAAAGTGTCCGACCCCACCCACATATGAACGATTATTTTGTCCCTTCTCACTCTATGGAGGCAGGCCTTACGCATTTGAGTACGACCGTTTGATAAAAAAAAACGTAAGCCCTAAGACTTGGTCTCACATCCATTTTGGGCAGCAGTAGCTCAATCTGTAGGCACTTGAAAAGTTATCTGTAGGTCTCTGAAACCGAAGGGCCACCGTTTCATGTCCTAATCGGAACAAAAACTACTCTTGAGCAGGGCACCAAATCCCCAACTTTTGTGGGCATTGGACGAATGTCAGCCCCTCCTTTTTACCACTTCTCCACCAATGCATGTGGGCTCTAATGTTTGACATGTAAGAACATACCAACTTTTGTTAAACACATCAACTTCTCTGCCATCTTGTTTGGCAATGTTTGCGTGGTTGAGTACAGTTGAAAATAACTTTCCATTACTAGGGGCAAAGAGCCTGCTGCAGCCTTTTCTGTAATCACTTAGTTTCCTCTTTCTCCACACTGACTTGCATTCTGTTATTCAAGGACTTTATCAGAGATCAATTTGGCATTTACTTTCTATTGGAACTCAGTAATAGTCTTCTATTGACACGTGTCACTGTTCAGTTTGCTTCCATTGTCTTGATTCTCTGTAATTAAAATGGGGAGTTACAAGACTAATCCATATCCTCTCTGTCCTACATAATTCCCTTATTTTTCTCCACATTAGGTTAGGCTGCATTGTGGTCTCAATTAGCATATTCAGGACTGTCCTTTGTGCAATAATGGATTTTAGAAGAGTCCTATCACATTATTCCTAATGTAGCTGTGAACATTTCATTCTGAGCTTCATAAAAGGCCTTTTGAGGTTGTTTTTTTAATCTTTTAATCATAATGTATTCATATATGCCCCCCACAATATCTGTCATAATGCCAAGTTATTGTTTGTGTTATAAATACATGTTTTATTTTCCTTTGACACAAAACTGTAAAGGTAAAATCTTCTGAGTTACTTATCCAGAGAAATAGACACTATGTGCCGAACATAATTTGATGTGAATATATTTTCTACATCAGAGGTCTAAAACAACTTTGAATTTGTCTCAGTCCGATTTATTTATTCATTTAGGCATACAATCTGAAAAAAGCTGTTCATTTTACCAAAAAACATGACTACCGGATAGTTACTTCATGGATCGCAATATCAGTCCTTTGATCTGAACTAAAGACTAAGAGCCCCAACTCGTTCATTAATGGTTGACAGAGGTGTATTTTTTGTATACTTGAATGCTCAATAGTTGAAATGGGAAAACAGACAGCATCTTCAGATTCTGCTTGGCCACACGAATCCCAGTGACTAATTGCTTGGAGCAGAAAACACAGCCTGTCATTGATTTAATACTCAGATTTTCAAAACCTTTAGAAACATTGGGAACATTGAAAGAGTTTTCCCCAATATGTCTGGACTCTACATGTGCTAACCAGCACAAAACACCCCCAGAAGACAGTTAACACTACACAATTCACTCAAACACAAAGGGCGTGTGTGGCGGAGTCTTCTGGCAGCTCTTCACACTGACATGTCCTCTAAGGAGTGATGGATGATCCATTGCGGAGACTCTCTGCGGTGTGAGACACACAGATGCTCACGTTTGTCCAGTCCAAATCAGTTCCAAATATGTTTCTAAAAATTATTAAAGTATTCTTTGCTGGGAGATAGCTTTTCAGCTTGAAGGGAACTATTCACACAAACCGTCTAAGCATCACCTCCCAGACTTGAGGCAAGAAATGTAATTAGTGTTTGGAGTTTAAAACAACGTGAAAGACTCTACAATGCAGACAGAAATATGTTGGGTCATTATGTGAATAACAGGCAAAAGAGCTGGGGACAGGACTTCCAACTGTTTTATGACCATACGGCAGATCAAGCTTGTTAACGGTCTGCAACTAAAACCAAGAACTAAAGCTGTTTAAAAAACAAATGTGACGACAGGGTTTTGCCAAAAAAATACCACAACAGGGACTCAGACAAAGCAGTCCAATGATTTTCTTTGATTGTCTTTTGATCATTGGAGCCAATATGAAATAGTATTTGAGGAACCGATCCAGATGAATGCCTGACAGAAGACTTGCATTCACAACAGATCCATCTGGCGTAAAACCACATAAAGGAAATATCTCAGTAAGGATCTGAAAGCGTCAAACAGAAACCGTCATATATGCTGACAAGTCAACTTAATAGAATGGTTGAAAATAAAAGCAGCCTAGCATACCTCATTCATCACAACTGAACTATATAACTATATAACAACTGATCATTTTGGCACAGGTATAAGTGATTCATCAATGAAATCATATGCATACTCAGCATGAACTGCCTTAATAAACCAACCCTGCTTGGAAGACTCATTTTTTCCTCAGTATATATAAACTGTTTACTGAACAGGTTAAAACAGAGTAAAAAAAGGTATGAAACATGCAGAATAAATTAGGTGTCATAATTATGAATTTCATTAATTCATTAAAAATCTAAAAGTGAAATTACAGTTTCTGACAGAAACCATATGGTGACTGTAACTCAAGGGTTTAGTGTAATTTATAATTAATCATTTAATTAATTCAATAGAGTGTTGAAGGGAATTATTGAGCAAAAGAAAGGGTTGCTAACAAGTGGCTGGAAATGTGAGTTATACAAATGTAATGCATTTCATTTATAGCCTGACATTGGGTTTACACTTTGCCATTGCAGCACATCTCATAAAAGCGGTGTTCATTTGTGAAGATTGTTGTGTTGTAAAAACATCTAAGAATCATGCACATCTTTTTGAGGCAGAGCTTATTTTCAGCTATAATCCAAAATACTGCGTGCTAACTTCTGGGGTTGGCCTACCAAAAAAGAAAGTCACGCATTAATAACTTTATAATGTCTCATTACAATCAATCTATGGTGTCCTGACTATGGTGCTATGCCTGGATAGTGTAGGTGAATATGTCAATAGTAACTGTTAAATGCATGTGGTACAATTCAAACATGTCCCCAATGAGCTTTCAGTCATGGAAACAATTATGTTTATTCTATTCAGTAAACTATTCGATCCCTTAACAGATTTTGAAACCAGACTTTTAAACCAGACTTTTACGCGTTTTGACCCTGGTACACTTACGAGTTCTACACTAAGGGTACGGTTTCTTCAATAGCCATTCAAATACAAATTAAAGTAGGCTTTTCAAACTTCTCATAAATTCCGTTAAAGTACACTTTTCTTGATTTCATTCTACTGTAGCTGTATGAGCCTACATATTATCCAATTCCCTCTGAAAGGGGAGATTGAAACAACTAAAAGTACATCATTTTTTTTGTGCATCTCTGTAGACATGTTTAATAAGCGTGGTAACTGTCAAATGTGTTCATTCAGAAAAGTAACACTTGTAAGTTTGCTTGTTGTGTTCTTGACAGACAAAGCATCTAACAAGAGATTAGTTTTAGTTTTTTCTTACATTGGCAAGTGAAAGCAAGGCTTATCAGAAACCAATCCGAATGCACATTATGTAAAATGAACAGAGAACATGTTTTCTTGAATTGACCTTTCTAAAATAAACAGTAGTGAAAGATCCCGTCTACTCCCACTTTAAAATGTTTATTCATAAGTCATGCTTTCTGTCGATTCTTTGATATTTTGAAAAGAAATAAAAGCAGAAGCTCAAAAATGACTCTATGGACTACTAAAAATCATACTAAAGCAATCAATACCATGTTGTGTTGGCAGACTTCCACTGACTCTGATGAGAAAGAAAGAACTGAAAGATGCTATGTAAGTTTTTGACCAATCACATTCAATCACTCGACTTCCACACTGTGCAAGCGTATGTCACACCTTTAATTGTAGATCAAAATAACGCATGTTCATCTATGTGTTCAACTACATCCCCCAAAGTTTTGTTTTTATTAGAGATAGAGATACAAACCATTTTTTGACTCTAGTCATGTGTAACTCTGCTGTGAAGTTGTGCATTTTAACATGGGGGTCTGGGGAGATAAAGTCTGATGGAGCCAGCCTAAAGTGACCATTTAATGAACTGCAGTTTTGACACTTCAGCATAGTTAATGAGTTTATATAATATAGCTATATCTATTTAATATAACAGATTGGGCAATCGGACTGCGTAACACACAAGCTTATCTGCTCTCTAGCATCGAAAGTCATCACCATGCAGGATCAGACACCACTGGTATAGGAGATAACAAATGACTGTTGCCAGAGGGAGTCAAGCACCTTCTGTGTCATTTCTTTTGTATCACAAACAATCATCCTCTACCACGCACACACACACGCACACACGCACACACACACACACACACACACACACACACACACACACACACACACACACACACACACACACACACACACACACACACACACACACACACACACACACACACACACACACACACACACACACACACACACACACACACACACACACACACACACACACACACACACACACACACACACACACACACACACACACACACACACACACACACACACACACACACTTTCTCTCACCTTCTTAACTAGTTACTGCTGTAATTTTTCTTAGAAAATAAATTAACCTCGGTACTCGTGAACATTGGCCAAGACCAAAATAAATCTGAGTAAAAAAAAGACCTCTCAAAGAAAACAACAGATTTGTGTCTGAGCAGTCCTAGGTGCTAGAGCATCCATACTTTACTTGATATAATATGCTGTTTTGTAATGAGAAATAATACATATATGTCTTATATGTCGACAAGGAAGTTATCATCTTCAACTCTATTTGTAGCTGACTTGATGTATTACACTTTACGGAAGTACAGACGTTTCCAAATGAAGACAACACCTTCTCAGTTTACTAATTGCTGGAGTCACTGGAACTGTTACCTTGAAAAAAGTCACAGACCAGATAGGTGTTGAGAAATCTTGATATGCATGCATATTTGACAGCAATGTGATGAATGAGGAGGAGACGGAAATGAACAGACTGGTAAATGATTTAGGAGGAGATGAAAGTGCGCTGATTGGATGAGAAACTACTGGGAGCAGAACACCGCCCATGTTAATTTAACACCATGTCAGCGTTAGTATTAATCTACACCAACGTTTTTTTTCTAACTCTTTCAGACACACTTAACAGTTTGCTCCTTCAAATACTTTTCAACACAGAACAATGTCACAGATAAAAAGAATCATTAACACTCATGTACTGTAGTGTTAGAACAACATTGGACTATCTACCTCCAATATAATAACTTTCTTAAAGTTAAACCAAAATTCATAACATTATAATGATCCTTTTTAAATCAGACAAAAACAAATAAAGTCAATCTTTAAAAAAGTTTTAGAATATGTAGGGTTTTATCACAGTTTTCACATATTTTACAAATTAGATTAAACTTCCTCTTGGCAAACAGATTTAAAATAATTTAAATTGGGTTTAACACACAAGCCATTGTAGGTTAACAGATTAACATGTGTAATACTGATCGTGCAGATTGTGGCGTTATTAGCCTGTGATTATACGACTTATCTTGGCCCCAGTGAGCTGTTCAAGTGGTTTACTGGTTTCCAAGGGTTATTTCTGTCTCTATTTACTGATCCGGTGACATATGGCCCAGAAGCAAGCCAAGATCTTTCAGCACTGTCAAACTGTGTTATCACTGTTCCCTAAATAATTGTCACAGTGGTGAAAATATAGAGCCAAGGCACAATAAATCTAAACATTTGTATCTTGCTATCTGTAGCTAAGGGCGTTTTTTAGATCTTGGTTTGAATAAAATGTCCTTGAGATTTCAGGGCCGCATGACAAAAACGTTGGCTTCAACAATTTTCATAGCAAACTCTCTTTTATAAGCTCAGATCACGGTCAAGGTCGGCACTAATCCCAGTCACAAATACTTGCATTTTTGTGGGCCTGTTTCCCAAAGCCAGCATTTATTTTTGCCAGTTAAAGTCCTTCATTGTGAGGCAGCAGCAGTAGAAAATGTTCATTTGGCATTAGCAATAGCTCGGTACAATCCTGACGTCGCGTAAAGAAAGTGAACATCAAACAGTGAAGGTGATACCAATGCGATGCATGCATTGTTACCTCTGATTCCCCCACGTGAAGGCACTTTTAATCTACTGTAGAGTGGGAATCACACTGCTTAAAATAAAACCTCAATACACTGTAGAGAAGGGCAAAAAACTTTGCTAACAGTTAAAGAACATAGCTATGGACAGACCATAGAATTACAGCACAGATAAGGTTAAAATTTGATCAGAATTTAGTCAATTACTTTTCAATCATTTGAGTTTGTTAATAAGACTGAACAGAGTCAGGTTTATAT
Organism: Eleginops maclovinus; assembly: GCF_036324505.1. Lineage (NCBI taxonomy): Eukaryota > Metazoa > Chordata > Actinopteri > Perciformes > Eleginopidae > Eleginops > Eleginops maclovinus. Next base: position 7,760,309 of record NC_086353.1, read on the forward strand.
TGCTTCAAATCCAGCAAAGCTAACTTGAAACCAAAGTGACATCCAAATCTTCAGTCAGTTCATTTACTGCTCCTAATTAGCTCCTCTCCATAAAATCATTGAAAATGCTGCTGACATTACTAACAGCTCAATCACCCCCCCCACACTTCAAATAATCTGTATTCTGTTTTTATCGTTAAGTGTTAATGAATCCCAGTTGCCAATGTTTTTGTAAATTGCTGATGACTACAATCTTATTGAATGCAATCAATTCCTCCTGTAGCCTGTCGATACATTAATCAGGCTTTAGAAGCCCTCAGTGCTGAACAGACCACTGCTTTGTCGAGTCCCCATCCAATCAGAGAGAGACTCGGAAAGCAGCAGGGTTTCCCTGAGCAGTTAATTTGTCATTTTCCTCCCGCTGTGTGGTATTAGTACACTTGTTATCAGCAGAGGGATCAAAGAAACTCCACAGGAAACCTTTCATTTCTTTATAGTCATTTTATTTTCATTTTTCTGTAAGGTATTGAAGCGTCCTCATAAGTGTCAGAAACACCGTCTTAAATTAGGACAGAAAACCACACTTGTCAGCTATTAATCACGGATTAAAGACGTACCAGCTTCAGTAAGGTCTGTATTGTCACTGCTAATGTTTACCTCATAATAAGCACAAAGCTGCTGTTCAGTTTTGATCCCTGTGCACAAGTTGTCATACTCAATCACACTTTAAAGGTAATTATCCTTCTTTCCATGTGCAGTAGGCCTTGTCAAACCACGTCAAAACTTCAGCACAAAATGGAAAAAAGACTACAATTAAACAGGTAATTGGAATCAATCACTCCGGTATCCATACTGGGTGGAAAACAAAGCTCCTCTGTATTTATAATGGAGGCTCGATTGTCAAAACAGTATTAAAAGTTCTTAAGCAGTTTTATACATGTTTTTGACATTGACTTGAAATCGAAACTACTCAGCATGAGATAAGTAACAAACAATTAAAAGCATCTGTTCTCACCGGAGGTCAAAAGGAAAATGGATTTAATTGTCTAAGTGCAGCAAAGGAAAAGGAACATTTAAAAGATGCTGATAAATGTGTGTAACCTGTTTGGCTGACAATACTTGTTTGCAAAATGCTAGCAGTTCAGTTTCGTCCATAGTCAGGACTCAAGATGGAGACAGTGATTTAATCTGTCCTGTGCGGAAGGGCAGTCGCTGTCAACAAGCCAACATCACAAGGGGTGCGAGCCTGATACAGTGGATTAGGATTTGAGAAAAGCCTCGAAACATTTTTAAAAAATGTTAAAGTCAACATGCATCTGTTTCATTTCATGACAAGGTTGCACATTGCTTTGGGATTCCAAATGCTCCTTGATGAATCTTTCCACAGATTACATATTCTTTAATTTAACATGATCATCACTGCAGATTTAACCAAATATAATATAAACAAATTCTCACTATCACCTTCACTGTTGGAATAATCTTCAATTTCGAAATGAAATCCTCTCCACCTCCGGAATCAGAAACTTTTGGATAAGCAGAATACTTCAAATTAAAGGGACATTTATTAATAGAAATTGGGACTGTGTCGTTAACAAATGTTGTCTGTTGGATGATCTTTGAAGCATTAAAACATTATTTAAATGATCTTGTCAGAAACGAGAGAGCGACAGGTGCAAATCTTACTAAACAAATGGATTGGGAGCTCAGTGCCAAGCTCAGCCCTGATTACCTCCCATAAACCCTATCAGCTGATGCATCTGAGGCATGTGTCTGCCGTTCTTCGACAGCAAATCCACAAAGTGGGGGATCCAAAGAGGATTTAATGGGATCGGGTTTGGGTTAATCTATTCACAGGTACACTAAATATATAAGCTAATCATCAGGAAAGTCCTCTCAGCCACCAAACAAGTTTCCTCATGTGCAGCAGTAAGAAGGTCTCTGTGTGCCCTTGGTTACATCAGCATTTAAGAGGAATAAGGTAAATATTAGATCAGTAGATCAACTTGAGGTCTATTATCAACAACGCACAGTATTTACTAGGTTAGGAATATACTGAATAACTAGAGTGAGTCAAGGTTCAAGGTAAGCCCAAGTAATTAATCACAGTAACTTCAACCTGTCACAATCCATCCATCAATCCATCTTCTCCCGCTTATCCATCAGGGTCGAGGAGTAGAGTCATACGCCTTCTCCAAATTCACAAAGCACATGTAGACCTCCAGGATCCTTGTGAGAGTAAAAAGCTGGTCCGTCGTTCCACGACCAGGACGAAAACCGCATTGTTCCTCTTCAATCTGAGGTTCGACAATTGGCTGGACCCTCCTTTCCAGCACCTTAGAGTAAACTTTCCCAGGTAGGCTGAGTAGTGTGATGCCTCTGTAATTGGCACACACCCTCTGATCCCCCTTTTTAAAGAGAGGAACCACCACCCCGGTCTGCCACTCCTTTGGTACTGTTTCCGACTTCCACGCAATGTTGATGAGACGTGTCAACCATGACAGTCCCTCAACACCCAGAACCTTCAGCATTTCTGGCCGGATCTCAACCCCCGGGGCTTTGCCACTGTGGAGTTGTTTAACTACCTCAGTGACATCCACCCATAAGATTGGAGTTGATCCCCCTTCATACTCAAGCTTCTGCCGCCCGGGTCTGGTCCATCGAGACCTTCTGCTTTCACTGCCACCCTTCTGGCAGTGCACCCGACCCCATCGCTGTTTCCCGTAGGTGGTGGGCCCGTGGGACGGAGAAGCGGAGGTGTTGCCCATGTTGCTTTTTCGGGCTGTGCCCGGCCGGGCTCCGTGGCAAGCCCGGCCACCAGACGCTCGCCGACGAGTCCTCCTTCTGGGCCTGACTCCAGAAGGAGACTCCGGTCTTCCTCCGGGCCGGGTATCCTCGCTTTCATGTGTGTTTTGTCATGAGGTCTTTTGAACCAATCTTAGTCTGGCCCCTTACCTGAGACCAATTTACCATGGGAGACCCTACCAGGAACACAAGGTTCCAGACAACACAAACCGGGGGCACACAAACCTCTCCACCACGATAAGCTGCTGGTTCTCGGAAAGGTCAGCAATATCTGCAGTAGGTTGTAAATGCAGCTCAGAGAGTATTTGAAGATGAAGAAGATTCAACTTTATTATCATTGCACAGAGTACAAGTACTAGGACAACGAAATGCGGTCTCTGCATTTGACCCATCCTAGTGTTAGGAGCAGTGGGCTGCCATTATGTACGGCGCCCGGGGAGCAGTGTAGGTAACCAGTGTCTTGCTCAGGGACACCACGGTGGCACTTGGTCTTTCGGGGACTTGAACTGGTGACCTTCCAGTTCCCAGGCCAAGCCCCTATGGACTTCGCCACCACCGCCATTGGTGACTATACTAGCGGTCACAATGTGAAGTGAAAATGCATTCGCTGACGTTGCATTCAATTATTGTCTGTCTGCTGATGGGGAAAGTATTACATGATTTACCTGTAAGCAGAGTGGACAGATTCTTCAGCCCTGCAGGAATTTATATCTACAGCCTTTGAGTGTCTGTGCACACTAGCACCACAGGCGTGTTATGAAACAAAACAGGGTGTGCCTGATCCGGCACGACTTTTCTCCTGCTGCCTTTATCATTTTCTGACATTCAAAAATATTTCTTTTGTTTGAGCCTTGACATTTTTTTCTAAAACCCCTTGTATATTGTCACTGCTATCAATTCCTTCTGAAAACATCCTGGCAGAATTCAAGCTGTTGGCTGGTCATTACACAGCAGAACATGTCAGGAAAGGTCATATTTTCCCGGTGCACCTCCTCAGAGAAGTGGGGCAGTGTTCAATCCCGCAGAGATCATGGTATCCTCCACAGGCCTGTCAGCGTGGAGGGTGAGATTTGGGAGTTTGATCCTCAACATGGTCACAGGCAGAAATATGAAATCGGATTAGAGCTCAAACAGTATGGGTGCAGTCCTGAGTGTGTGGGCAAATCTTGTTTTCTCCTTTGAAGCGTGCAATATTATCAGACAAAGTAAGGACAAATGGGGCCACATGTATGTTTTTTATTCTTATCTAAATTGGGTTATTTATTGAGGTTATTTAGTATTTTTCTAATCTCAAATAATTGTAATCATCTGTTATTGTACTCACTTTAACTTGTTTCCTGTTCTATTTTGAAAAAAACACTCACTTTGTGTCTTGTCTTGTCTTGTTTCAATTCCTGTCTTGTACGTTTTCCCTCCTTTGGGATTGTTTGCCCCTCCCTATTTTCCTTATTTGATTCACCTGTGTCCAATCACTGCTGGCCTTGTGTTTTTGACTACCTACTTCAGCTGTGTCTTGTTTCACTAATTAGCTCTCTGTGTGTATATATACTTGTGTCTTTCTCTTTGTTCCCTTTCACTTCATGCACAATGTTTTATTTCTGATGTCAGTCCTTCAATGTTCATCCCTTTGTTTATCCTGGTTTTCCTTTGTAAATGTTTTACCTTTTACTTAAACATGCCTGCGTTGTGTTCTGCTTTTTGGTCCACCTGCCTGAATAACAGTGACATGTCCTGCAGTTAGGTGAGTGTTTTGTGATTTCTTTTAAGAGCCCAGTTTCCTTGGCAGTGTCACTATAACCCTACACTGAGTGGTTATTGTGAAATCAAGTATTTTCAATTATCGGCATCGGAGTGAATTGGTTCTGCTCAATATAACAAGCAAATGGTAGCATGCTCTTTCAACTAGCTAACTGTGTTCACTATTATCCTAAATGTCCCTTTAAATGCCAAGATGCCTTTCATTAGCTAACCACATTTTGTTTGGTTACAGATAATACATTTCCCCACTATGTGAAAGCTGTTTCTTGAGGCAACCTATATCAGGATATTGTTAGCTGCTCGGTTTTCCTCTTTATAGAATGTTGGTATGTTTGTTGCTTCGAGAATACAATGGAACAATTTAACGTTTAGTTTTGCATGTCCAGGACTGTAAGTAGAGAAAGTTGGGTGAAGTTTTCCCTAATCAGACATACAATAAGGACTTATTAGATCTGCACTGCAACATGAGAAGAATGCTGCTCCTGTTGCCTGGGACCTGCACAGCTGTAGCCCCTGTCTATTAGCATGATATCATGTATGCAGCTTTGCAGCATTTATGTCCATACATTTGACACACTTTTTTAGTGAGCTGGGAAGATTGAAATCTCAGTCAGAGATACATTTTTAACCAACTCATGGAGTAACGTTAGCTTAATGAGCCTGTTAAGTGGCTCATCTTTATTTTCCCACTGTCTTCATTGTAAGAGATTGGTATGGGGCTTTTTGAAAATTAAATTCATAAAGTTCCTTTTGGGATAGCAAAGTTTATAGTCAGGAAAACAGTCTGGCCAGTAAATCTATGTGTGTAGGTTTCAAAGAGTTTAACATCGGCTTGTTGATTGTGACATACCTTACGGAGGGGAACATGTATTGAACAATTAACCCAGGGGGCAAATAAGCTTTGCAGAAAAATATAGAACCCTTTGATACTTCCTTAATGAGTCATATTAAGAGGATGTTGAGCGCAGAAATATAAGACCCTGGCAACATAAATGCACATCCTTTGTTAACCTCTGTCAATTGTTTCGAGATATAATTCCCCCAATGTATCATAATTACGAGGCAGTATAAGGGCAGAGTTTAGAGAACGACCAATTAACCATATGTCATTTGTCAGCAAGAAATACATTTATATCAAAGTTCGGCAGTGCGCTGTTGCTTTGTGTTTGGGTTAAATAAATTAAAAGCATCACTTCACAATGTCATTTACAAACTAAAATACATCACAATGAATGTGTCTAATACCCTGGTAACTTGCACACTTGTATTGAGTAAAAACCTTTGTTCTTCATGAGCTCACAGCTCTGGATGAAAACGATGGCCACTAAAAAGAATACCTCTTTTGAAGCTTGTTAACAGCTGGAATGCTGGCAGCAGGGAAGCTCCACCAAAGGTGCTCTATCACCAGCGAGAGCCGTTTGGAGATTAATTTGTCATCATCCATTTGATCCTTTCTGCCTTCTAATTAGGAGGAGAATGCAGTGCTGTAGTTTGTTTTAGAGAAGAGGAGCAAAGCACAGCGGCTGAACATCCTCTCTGGATGTGTTTCCTGTAGCGAGAAAAGCCTGCGAGAGCTTTTTGTGTCAGTGGGGTCCCAAAATCACATTCATTTGTCTGAGGAGCCTTCAGTGCTGATAAATGACTCTCATTACAATATTCTCCCACTAAATGGCTCCTGAACAGGCTGGTCATGGACATGGCAAAATAACTGTCCTTTATCAGAAGTATCCATACACATACACAGAGCTCTATTTTAAAATGAATTGATTTGTATTGTGTGTGGAAAATACACTATGCTTCCTCCATTGAATCCATAAGTCATAAATCTGGATTCAAGTACAAAGATGAAGACCTGAAAACTGAATTACTGAGCTCTGTTGTGGATAGAAAACACAACTAATAGATGCAGTAAATCATGAAGTGCTGTTAAGATCTTGCCAGTCCTGTATGTGTGGGTTATGGATATGGTCATTGCAAAAACGTTTTTAACATTTGAGAATGATGACAATACACAATACTTACTATTGTAGTCAGTATTATAAATGTTTCTCCTATTTTTGTGATGCATGTCCTCAGAAAGAAATCTAAAATACTTCATTCTTTTCTACCATTTGTCCTTTATCAAAGAAAATCCTATACAATTGTTTATTTAACACCTTGATGAACTGTGACTTCCTCTTCTCTCTCCTCACCCTTTCTTCCCCCTGCTGTGTTGAGCGAAAAACTGGGCAGTGATATTGGTTCCCTGCAGTTTCAGCTGACCCCTTTGTCCGTCAGACACTTCACACCTGACTGCCACATGAAATCCTCATATTATGGCCAGCAGCTCCCTGCTGTGTCTTCAAACGCTCCATTGCACTTGAGAGGTGGGGGGATTATTTAGAGAGGCACGGTCTCATTCCAACCTATACCTTTTTTACGCAACCTCAAGCAGAGATTTTAATGGCTTGATTGATAGTAGTAAGGGAACACCACAAGGGGTATATAAACAAACGATAAACTGGGTTGGTTTAGGATAAACCCCCTTGGGGAACATTGTTGTGTTGACAAAATGTAACCTGTCTTTTGCGTGACCCTCTTTATGGTTTAAGAAGATGCTCCTCCCTACTGCATGTCATTCAGATGTAGGGATGTATGTGTCTTAGACAGATGGAACCACATAAAATGTAACGTTAACATCACATAAAATGAGCCGCCTATCATGGATTGCAGCGGTGTGAATCCACTATGTAGTAAACCCTGCACCACATTTACATGCTCCATTTTATGCCACACTGCAAGCGAAGGATAAAGACTGATTACACAATTGAGGCCTATATCTGATTTTTCTTCCCCAGTTATTAGGGGTCTGGTTGACTCATTGACTGCTGTTTTCTAAAAGGAAAAACAACTGATCCAATCAGACATGTTTTATGAGAGTAAAGTAGCGCTCCTAGTACTAGGATGGGTTAAATGCACAGGACAAATTTCACTGTGTGCTCTGCTGTGTGTATGTATGTGACTAATAAAGAAGGTTTCATCCTCTGATTCTACTTCTACTATTGTGTTTAGATCAATGAAAATCAGTTGAGCAGTCCTTCAGCAGTGAAAGTAAAGTGCAATAATAGAGTAAACTGTTATGTGTGCCTTGGATTAGTTGGTCAATTGCTCACAGCAGTCAGTCCTCTGCAGTGGGGGTGAACAGAGGTTACAGCTCTTGGATTGAAGCTGTTTTCCAGCCTGTTGTGCTTTAGATTTTTTTATTTTGTATTTTCTTCCAGAGGGGTGGAGTGCAAATGGACTGTGTCTATGGAAGGATGGGTAATCTGTGATACAGTTGGTTTCTTTTGTAGCCTGGCCATGTAATTATCCTTCTTAGAGGTGGTAGTATAGTCACAAAGACCCTCTGAGCTGCATTTACAACCTACTGCAGATATTGCTGGTACTTCCCCCTGCAGCTGCTGTACCACACTGCAGCAATAACCCAAAACCTTATTGATGTTGGACGGTGTCAGGACGTATCAGGCTTTACTCTTGAGTCACTGCATCTTCTTTAAACATGTCCATTTACTTTGTTACAAAGAGTCATGATGGGCTATGTACATAATAATTAACTACTTCAGAAGCCACCATTGCCTTGTTTACATTCTTTGTTTGCAACTACCATAGAGAGCTCAATCAGGTTAACAGTATTTGCCTCGAAATGACTTCACTGGCTGTAATCTTCAAAATGCAGCAACCTCAAATCTGCGTCTTTGTTGCCAATTTGCATTAAAAAAAACCAAAGTGACCACAGACCTTCAGGAAAACCTATACATGATACCAACCGAAATAGGTACAGTTGTTAATTATGAAATCAACTATTAGTTACATTAAGCTTCCAGGGTCCTAATACTGTGTATGTTGGCCCAAAATCACTGTCATGTCTAACTGGGAAACTTGAATAGAACAGAAGCATTGCTAATGTCATTGGAAACACACTTGTGCTTTTTCCAATACGTAATGTCCAACTATGTCAAGTGAAGAATCTGAGACATTCTGCTGTTCCTCACCTTTCCACTAGCTACTCCTGCAGTGACAGAGTTTTGTCTGCCTGCTGCTGCCAATTACTCGCTATCCTCAGTATGCTGAATATAGGGAACTGCTCCCTCTCTGCCTGATAATCAATGTTTTCTTTAGTACCTTAGTAGTGTAGCCAATTCTGTTTCTGTCTCGCTGTCCTGTGCCTGAAATCCCTTTCCTGAGTTTCACTGCACTGTTTGATGCTGATTCTGCGTTTGATTTGAACCTGCCTGCCAGTTGCAGACTGGAGACCTGAACTGCTTTTAAACTAAACCTGCCTCAAGTCCCAAAGGCTTTCTTTGTGTCCAATTACATGTCTTTAGGTGACCTCAAAATGGCAGTTTTCCAAAACTAACTGTGATTTTGTAATCTGTGTTGTATCATTAGCTTCACGGAACAATTGCCTCAAAAGCATTGGATCTAATGATCACTATCATTGCTTAAATGATCTTTACATCGTGTCATTTTGAAGCCCTGGTGTTTGATGCTTTAAAGGCCCCCTATTATGCAAAATGCACTTTTTTCTGTCTTTTAAACATAAATGTGTCCCCGGTGTGTAAGGAGAGTCACAAATGTCAGAAAATGAACGAGCTATTCCAGATTTGCTTCGGTTATGACGTCATATCGGAAATGTGGGCTGGATTTACATTGAACTCCTGGCAACGTCCCACCCACGTGACACGTCTCAACCTATCGTCGCAATATACAGTCGTGAGCTGAATCCCCCACCCCCCCCCCCGCAGCACCTCTGTGTCTCTGTGCAGGATGCCTGCAGGAGGGACTTAGAGTTGTTGTATATATAATGTCACTGTTCTAGTGGTAAACACTGAGAAGAGTTTCAAGAGTTTTGAACATATTGCGTTTAATCACGGCAGCGTTTAGCTGAGTTTCTCCGTTAGAAACTTCTCTCTTCAGACAGAGAGCTGCATGACGCTGCAAAGGGGCGTGGCCAGCTTCAGCTCAGCTCAAACTTAAAGCGAAAGTCACAGAATCAGCACTTCAGGAACAGGGCTGAAATAGAGGGATATGAGGCATGCTACAATGCATGATTTGTTTGGTATTTTGAGCAAAACACTTCAGACATGTTTTGTATATATTGCCCTACAATATAGTGTTGACATATAGCGTAATAGCAGACCTTTAAGTCGTTACATATATGACTGATTAATTTACGTTGCTCAAAGGTATTTCCTTGGATAAGCATTCTTACATTTTAAGGATAAGAGAGTTTTTAGTTTTTATATAAATCATGAGAAGTCAATGTTGCACCCCATCATAATAAAATAAATGCTGCTTATCTGTCATCAGGTATCAAGTGAGTTTTATAATCACCCACTGGTTTCATTTCTCATATTCTTTTCTTGAGCCTCTATACGGATAACATTTAAAGCATTTAGTTGTATCAGTGCTGAGCTTTAGTTGACTGTGTCAGTGTTTAGTGAGCAGTGTGGCATCAAACCATGTGGTTATTCTCTCCATATCCACAAATTCAACTAATAACCCAGAATTCATTGCATGTATTTTCTGTTGAGTCTGTAAAAAAACATATAAAAACAGCATATTATCTGGAGGTACACAGACGTATGTATTACTTTAATAATCCGGTTTTCTGAAATGCAGCTTCACTTGTAGTTGTAACACGAAAGTAAGAAAAGTTAACATGCCATCCACATCCAAGGTGTTCCTAGAGACACCGAGTTCTGAAGTGGCTCCTTCTGTAGGAGAAAAACAGCAATAACAAGCCACAGATTAAAACTGAGATTAGGGAAGGAGAGCTAGCAGCAGAGGCTCGCTCCTCTGATAATTCAGGTCTAATCTATGCTCTGCAGGTGTGCAGTTAGCACCACCAAGGTGAGCCAAGTCCCTCTATAAAGATTTACTCTCCGCACTCACTCTTTGGTATCGTGCCAGCAGGAACATTTTGACACACACTTGCACACAAACACACAACTTTACGCAGATGAGTTCAGCAACTTGTATCTGGTATATTAGCTATGAGCTTCAATGTATGTTTATTCTATATAAAAATCCTTTTCTGAGTAATAGAGAAAACACATTCTTATTATTCTGCTCAGATTTTGTACACTAGAAAAAGGTGAGCCATTAAGAGCTAACTCAGTATCGTATATTATGTGGGCAAATAATTTATGACTATCTGAAATGCATTTATATTGGATTGATAGATTTGTAATTGTCCCTCGGAATTTAACAAGGTTGTGCATGAGGATTGCCATGAAAGAAGTGTGCCATATATACAAGATGGGTTTTTTTTCTCCAAAATGCTGGATTTATTGTGGGCGGAGTGTCTGGAGGACCTGTAAGCACAGTGTTTTTTTTTTAGCTGATTAGTCCCCTGCTCAGGTCTACCATGAAAATGACCCAAAGTCAGCAGAGCTATAGGGAGCATTACAGGATGTAAATTGTATACACTCTATGCTATGTTGATGGAGTCCCGTGAATGTGCAGTCAGTAGTATAGGTTAAAAAGTACCCTATATTTTGGGCGTTGCATTGTCTTACAATAGTTTACTTTCTTAGCAGGATATTAAAGTTGGCATTAATCAACAGAATCCCAAAAATGGACCAAAACAATGGAATCGGGACACAGATCATGTACAAATAAATATTGTTGAGTTGCAGGCCATCCTAATTGAACAGGACACAACAATGTTATGGTAGGGAGGAAGATATTAATTAATCCTTCACACAAACACAGTCCTGAGGAGACTCTGTTAAGGTGAAAAAATGAACAAAGGATTATTTATTTATTTTTATAGTAAACCTATAACCGTTTAAAGGAGTTTTCACCTTCTGCGGCTATTTGATCAAACTAACTCTACCATGCGTTTACCCAAACTTGTTTGTGTCACTATGTTTTTAAAGAGGACATATAATACGTGTGTGTGTGGGAGAAAAAATCCAAGAGAACTTTGGGATTCAAGCATTTGCAGACCATTTACATGCACAAAACCTATATGGCACAGGCAAAACCCACAAAAGCAAAAATAGAGCCTCTACTTACTACTTTAAGAAGGCCTCATGTGATACTATGTCTGTGACCCAACAGTATGCTACTTAGTCAACTTGTTCCAAGCCTTTCAACACGTTAGTTTAAAGCTGAGCTGAGGATCTGAGGCTGTGCAGCGGCTCAAACAGAATAAAAAATACAGCTTGGGGCCACAAGATCATGTTTTAAAAGCGGCCATCATCTTAGAATCATTACTGAACAGGTAACCAGTGAAGAGAAGCCAGCATTTCATCTTTGTAGCGCTTAAAGTCCTAGCTGGTGTAGTTGGCAATGTAATAAAAATGCAGTCGTTGCCAGAAAAAAAAAATGATACGATGTAAATATGCTGAGGTGTAAATCAGCTGCTTGGAACAGCTTAATGTAAGTCACCTGCTTCACATACTCCATTTTCTGTAATCTCAGGATGAAACAAATGCTTCTGAACATCACAGTACAATAACTTACTCACTGTTTTCTCATAAAGACATTATAGCCTTTTAACTAGCCAACCATTCTTTATTGAGCAAAGTTTGTTTGGTATTTCTTTATTTAGTTTCCTTCAAGTCAGCATTTGCCTCACCATTTTTCCTAGCGATTGGTTCTCTAAAAACCTCGAGCACATTCTTAGGTTCCGGCTCAGCAGGATAAGCTATAAAACTGCAGTTCATTTGTCTCCTCCGCAGATGGAGTATGGAGATGGAAACTGGTTCTTTCGGTGCTTTAGTGCCGCGGGCTGTGGTGTGGTATATGGCCATGCTACTCTGCCTCCTCCTCCTCCTCCTCTGCATATAGTTAGCCAGCTCTCAGTGGGCAAATCCCCCTTCAACTTCATTTTCCCCACACAGGGAAAAAACATGTGCCAAATGGACCATACGAGCCAGGGTGTTTGTGCGTAAATGCATTTATGCTTGCATGCTTGAAAAGGTTACAAAAGTGAAGAACTCCAGTCACTAAAAGGCTTTCTGAAGCCTAGCTTGTTTGAAAATAACTTGTAGTAATAAATACGAAATTGTATGGGCTTAATTCCAGTCAACTGTGGTTTTTTTAAAGCAACAATGATGTGATCTGATGTTTGTGGGGAAACATTCAGCTATGGCTTTAAATGACCTATAGATTGTTGATGTTGAACAAAGTTTTTACAAGTTATTTATCAACATGGTTGAGGTGAGGCATCTATTGCACTTTGTTCAGGAAAGACCTTTGTGGTAAAATATTTAAAACATGTATTCGGATACACACGATGGGACATCATTGTTGAACAAAAAAAGTCTGGGAAATATAAAATAAACTGAAGTTAGTATTTTCTGTCTGCATTCATCTTTCCAGTCTACTGTTCTTTGGACAGGTTGTTTTGAGTGAACTGTTTCTGTCGTGGCTTGAGTTGAACATTGACCTTTCTAAAAACATCATTCCCTTCCTGGTGCCGAAAAAACTTCCCCTGTGAAATATACTTACCTCTTCTATACCAATGTGTCACATTTAGAGACTGATGTTTGGAGCAACATATTTATCCTCACAGAATAAATCCTTCAGATGTCAACGGACTCAAGGACAGGGACTCCCTGAAGTTATGAGCCATTCTTCTTCTGAAGTGCTGTTTGTAGCTCTCCTGAGAATAGCTGCCACATTTCCCCTTTTTGCCCAAAAGACATGTAATTTAGACATGAAACGCAATCTGTATATTCTGCGGAGTAAATTAACTTAGGGTGTTTGACTTTGAAAAAGTTTGCTTCCACTGGCAGTGACACTAATGAGGGAATGTTTGAGAGAAACTTAATTTTAAGATCTGCTTTAGTAATTCTGGGTAAGGGGGACTTCTGCAAAATGGTGCACCTGTGGAGTGACTTCATTTTGGATACTTTAAGTAGAATTCCTTGTAGTACACTGTGTACACTATGTGCTTACCTGCTCAGTGCATTAATTACAACACATGTGTCTCAAATCACACAGCTTTGTGCACTTAGCAGAAATTATGATTGCAAATGTGTACCTTTCTATTTAATTGTAAATTGCAGCAGGATTACAGTTGTCTCTAACCAAAATATCTGCCGGCTTGTATTAATGTATTCCAGTGTTGACTGGATGAACTCCCACAGCTTCCTTGGAAACAAAGTTACTGGTCCATCCTCCTTGGTCGTGAAGATGGCGACCATAGAGGATGACCAGGGACCAGCATTCAACAAAACTGTTGACCGACTGCATTTATCCATACTTTTTCTCACTTATGCCCTCCAAATAGAAAGAGTGTAGGTACGTGAAGTGAGACTGCACTGCCGTCAAAGCATTCTGTTGGATAACATTTATAATTGTGGGTCTTTTTTGTCATTGTACTGTAGATGCATATTATGCATCTTCAGTCTTTACAGTACATTTATGAAACGTTGCTGTATAGTTTAAAATATGACTTGAGTAGTCTGTACTTTTTGAACATTACACTTTCTACATAAAAAAAGCCATGGTTGCCTCAGATACGTTTGGACACAAAAGCTATGTGTTCCGGAGTCCTGTTACCTTTTCAGATGTCACACTGTCAATGAGCTCTGGTATTTGCCTGCAGACAGAACATAATCTGGGTCAAACAAAAGAGGAGGAAGATGCAATGAATCCCTAATAATACAGCTGAGGATGGTGTAGCAGGATTTTTGGTGACATGTTTTTTTTCTTTCAGTTTTAACAATGTAACCACCACCCATGAGAATCCAGGATGTCAGGATTTTGAGAATATTTTATGGGCTGCCAGGGAGAGGTCTTTTCATTGCTTTAGGCAAAGTTCCTATTACGTTACATTTACAATGTCCTGCAGACAGTTTGCAACAGGATTATGGTTCATTTCTGCACTCCTTTGGAGGCAAAGAAGAAAGGTGACTAAAACTTTGCAGTACATGCTCTCAAAAAAGTGACATGTCTTCATATATTTTCAGTTGTATTTCTTTAATTCTACTATATGAATTATACAGGACAATTATACTGTGGATGGATTCATTGAAGTTTTTTCAAATTAGTTTGATTTAACCCCAAGGAGCATTCAAACATTGACCGTATGATGAAACATGTCTATCTGACCTTGACGTCACTGAGTCATTTCTTGAATCCCTTTGGGCTTTACAGCCCCATAATGCAAGGCATTTTACCTTGGTGTCGGCAGGAGATGATGACATTCCTGGGCTTTATTGCACCATAAACCACTTCCACTTCTTACACATGTCCCCAAAGGATTATGAATGATTAATAAGAGAACATGAAATGAATCCAAATTTAGTCAACAAGACATCACAACCCGTAGAATTAAGTTCCTCTCAGAGAACCTAATAAAGGGGGTGACATTCAGGGAAACATGCAAGATTTTGGCTCACCAGCTTCAGTATGTATTCAACGAGCCCTTTTAGCAGTCAGTACATTGCCAGAATCTGGAATTACTGTACACATCACAAAGACGTGTTTAAATTTCCCTATGCCATTCCTGTGGAAACACGACTAGAGACTGTACTATAACATGGCTCCACATATTAAACCTTAGACCATGTCACACTATCTGTATTCAATGTAGCGCAGAGCTTTGTGAAATACACGGATGATTCAATGTCTGACCCTGGGATAACATCTAAGCTAACAACTCACCCTTCAGCTTGTATGAGGTCATTTCACAAGACAAGAAGAGGAAAGGTGGTTTGTTCACCTCCTCTGGGCCAAGACTCAAACGTGTGTTCAGTCATTCATTGTCCACTTTATTCAAGTCTCAGTGGAGTTTTCCCCAGATTCATGTTAGTGGGTCACTAGCTGTATCTGAACTGTCGTATTTATCATTTATCATGTCACAACATAAAAATGAATACTGTAGTGAGGCATTTTATAATGAGTGTTGAGGTAATGACATGATTGATGAAAGCATTTGAGTCCATCAGGAATTTATCTATTTTGTCTAGATCTGTTTGTGTGGGTGCCAGGGTGGGTATTTCTGGGCGGCAATGACGGCCATGGCCTTCATTGCCCTTCGGTCTGGCCGTGATGCCCCGAAAATAATTGTACGTCCTACGGCCACCATGGCCGTTGTGCCCTGATACTGTTAACATCTCGAAGTTGCTTTAAAAGTGTCAGAGCGGTGGTCTGGGCTCTGAACTGCATTAGTCCTTGTAGCTTGGATTGGTTGCGCGCACCTCACGTGTCATACGTCGCATCATTCAATCATCATTGTCTCGCTATAAGAATACAAGGAGGCCTCGTGTCTCTTTTTGTCCGTGAGTTTATTCACTCCTGAGACAGGTTACTGTCGTCCGTAACCACGCCAAAACAACAAAGAAGTATGTTAATTATCACTCGCACACACATATACCGTTAGCTCTCCCATAGCATTCCCTCGTCTCTCTCTCTAGGAACCTCCCTTCTCCTCACCCAGTGGCGTTATTATATGTAGGCTACAAAACTGGTGGGAACCGAACAACTTAGATATATAAAGGTTTTTCGTACCTTAATACATGGAGTAAAGAGCGCTATCACAAAGCAAAACTTAACAATAACAACCGTGATGCCTCAGCATGAAAACATCAGACTGTAGGAACACACAGACACTCGTCACCGTGGTTACAATAGCAATCGATCCATCGATACAGAAACTATACTTCCGGTCATCAAAGCTCCATTACATGGTCAACTTCTTTCGTTTTCTGTTTGTATTATTTAGCGCTGGTGATGAAGTCTAAGCCCTCTCGTCTCCTCTGCATAACTACACTTTTCGCACACACATTTACAGCCAATCAGCTCTGACTTATGAGATGAGGTTTCAGTGGGGCTGCGAGCGCTTTGCTCCACTTGTGATTTATTTTTTGCCGCACACATTGAATGAAAAACTACTCTATTCAATGCGCAGCGTAGTAAAAAAGTCATTTGTTTTCCATGTCATTCATGTGTTTTTATTATCAGAAAGTTAAGTTGTTTGTTTGTAAGCTCCAAATCCTAATTTTCCCCCTAAATGGCCTTTGTGCCCTAAAACAATGTGTGACACAAAAGGCCAAATGGCTTTGCCCCTAAAATGACCAAATTCCAAGCCTGGTGGGTGCATATAGATAAATAAGTGGAGATGTGCTATCCAAGTTTGAAAGTGATTCAAATATCCTACTACTTGTGAGAAACAACAGCCTGCCTTTTGAACAAAACATTTACAGGGTTCATCTTTTGTTTCATTCAACAATGCAAAATTTAATTCTGTAACACATTTTTCTCTCAAACCCAGCTACACCACATCTGGTTGGAAAAAGACCTGGTGAAAAAATGAATTAGCTGAATTTCTTCTCAAGTGGCTCTATATTTGAACCATTATGTTGACAATAATACACTTCTTAGATGAGAGCTCCGTACTCAGGAATGGATGGATGGCCAGAGCACAAGCCAATTGGACACAGAGCCAAATTGTCTCTGGTGCTTTGGAAAGAAAGGCGGCATTGTTGTTCACTCTCGCCTCCTCCAGTGTGAGGCTCTGGGTCTGTTCCACGGGTGGATGCTGTGCTTTTCTCTTCACACTCGTCTTTGTCCATGCGCTAAGATAAAAAGAAAGTCCAAGCAGGAGTTTTGAAGAAAAAACATATTTTCTCTAACTGCATTTTTAAACCATGTGCATTCAAAAACATGAAACCATTCAGATGGATTTCTGTTGCCATTTAACTGTTCAGTAATTCAACAAGAATGTAGGAGCTCTATATGTTGTTATGCAGCAAGACAACCATCTTTGAAAAGGTTGAATTGCTTAAGACAACTATAACATCAACAAAAAATCTTATCTTCCGTAATGCCACATTTTTTCTTTATAACTTGACAGTTTTGGAAACTTAATTACACAGTAAATTTATGATTAAATGTGTTAGCAATCTGTGTAAATTTAGAAACTTGAATGACTTCACTAGCAACACAATTGGCAAGAAGTGAACTAGATAGAAGTGTTGACACACTACTAGATAGAAGTGTAGTACAATTCTGGCAGTTGAAAAACACACTTTCCTCCTGACAAGGCAAGTTCATTTGACTATACTATAACATAAATGGAAGAAGTGCATTGAAATAGTTTTTAAAAACGCAATGAAATGTGAGCTATTCATGCACAGACTGTATGCTATTTATGGACAATCTCATAAATAAAATGAGGGCAAGATCAGAACACGTCTCAAGCAGGGGCAGGTGATATTGAAGAACTTTGTTTATATGAGAGTTATAGCAGGGGGGCTGTCTGCCATCATCATAATAA
Organism: Eleginops maclovinus; assembly: GCF_036324505.1. Classification (NCBI taxonomy): domain Eukaryota; kingdom Metazoa; phylum Chordata; class Actinopteri; order Perciformes; family Eleginopidae; genus Eleginops; species Eleginops maclovinus. Next base: position 7,778,130 of record NC_086353.1, read on the forward strand.
TCTGTTGAAAGTGCTTCAAGGGAAATAATCCATCTAAATAACGATGATTGGTTGATGTCAAGATTGTTTGCAAACTAGCAGCCCACAAGCTGCATATTAATCATTCCCTCGTCTGCAGTAACAGTCCAGCAACCGACTGTGAGGTAATGGCAACTGCTCCTTTTTAAGGCCAATCAATGAAACATGGCAAACATGTTGGGTTTGAAAACGGTTTCCAAGGTCAAGAGAATCTCAACCTATATTGCTAAGAGAGAAACCTAGGGTTTTTGAAATATAATACCATGACAACATAGACAAATACTAGCTACTGAGAAGGCTCTGTGGCGGACAGTTTTGTCAACTGCTGTTTCCAAGGTGAAAAGTGAATTTTGATAACATGTGGCAGGGTCACTCATCAGGATAGGGAAATCAACTCTCCACCTTTTGGGCTCCTACTGCTGACTGCTACATAGGTGTCTGAAGGTTTAAGATGGAAACATTGGGGAAATAACAGAGGAGAAGGTGAATAAGATAGGCACCAACTGCGATTGCATTTCACTGGATATCTCATAGATGGGCTAGAAGCAAGGTCAAGGGCTCACCAAAGTCAGTAGGGTTTATTTTCTGGGGACCATAAACGTTTGTATAAAACATTTCTGCAAAAACATATAATTGTTGAGATTTTTCAATTTAGACCGAGAGTGTGGATCATCTGGTACAGCAGGAAATGGAAAGTGTCAATGGAAAAGTGCATTAGAAATGTGCTCTATACAATCATCAAAAGAAGATAAAATATATTGCATTGGGCCCCTTAACTCTGGAGTCAGTCTTGTGCAGGATGACAGTTCTTCAAGCAGTGATCCATGATGGTGATCTAATGTTTTGTGACTTGAGAAGGGAGGGGCGGGACCTTCTGGGTGTTTTGTGACCTGGACAGGTCTCCCTGATAAACTGTCATGGGGCTCTGGTGAACTATCTACATTCAGCAGAGGTGAGGGATGTTGGTGAGATGGCCTCACTATCATCATTCATCCCCAACAAGCTGGTTTGCAATCCATATTTGTTTGTCCCCTATGAATTTATTCTCCATAGATGAATCATATTTTGATCCATTCTGTATAGATGTACAAAGCTAAATTCAGGACTTGCAGCAGTTTAACGGAAGTGAAAATTAGCCTTTTCTTCCCTTTTCAGTTCTTCTATTAAATACACTTGTCTGCCAGACAGAAAATACACGGTTCTTCACGGCTCAATTACTTGTTCTCATCTACCCCTCAACACCCTAGTATTTCTAGATACTGACCTTTAGACATGTATTAGACACAGTTATAGACTTTTCTCTGTTCCAAATGCTTACAATGATGGAGAACAAATATGCTCGTACAATGAAAGTTGGCATTTGTAGTTAAAGAAAGGCAGAAATGATTACTCATTACATTTTAATGGAATGGTGTGTATAATCTTAGTCAACCCACACAAGTTAATGTGTTCCATATACATTCCTCTTAAAGCTGAAAAGTTACTTTTTCTCACTACCATTACATGAATGAACTTCTGCCTCTTGATGTTATTATAAATGCTTCATGGGTTGCACCAGAAAGAAAGAGGCAATCAAACATAAGGAAATTAAAGTAATGATGAGGTGTTTTTGCAGAGTTGCTGCTTATTCTTTAGCTCTTTCTCACCCACACAGGTGTTTTTTACTGAGTCTGCCTAATTTACCCTTGGATGTATGTCGGCCTTTCCTTTTCAAAGTTAACTCTCACGTGAATCATATCACTCCTTTCAGTTTAGGAAAATATAGCCAGGGCTGCATTTATGACATGCATACAGTAAAAAAGATCAATCATGAGCAAACAAAAAGGCAGAACGAGGAAATGTAGCTGTTGTGTGTTCTCTTGGGTGCTGATTACTGGATGTATATGGCCTTGCTCTAAAGCACCCTATCCTTCATCAACAGAACTGGATTTCCATTGTGTTTTTATATTAAAACGCGAGCCTTGCTCGAGGGCGTAAAACTGTATGATCTAAGGTATTGGACAAATTTAGATTCCTAAGTTTCTATCTAGTATTCTTTACACAAATATAATAATTTCATGGTTTGTTTAAAGCCAGAGAAAGGAACAGTTGGCACATGCCTTTCTGAGAGCCTTTGTAGTCCACAAAACAGGCGCTATTAAACACCCAAATCACATTGAATCAGAAATGAATGACACTTCATTAATAATATGCACTTCAGAGTGCCTATCCACTGTCATTATTAAACATCCCAGCTATGTATCTCTTAAACACAAACTTATTGATTGACTCATGATCGCACTTTAGGCAAGCTCCAGCTGATATTCACATCATAATAATGACTTATGAAGACACACATGGATAAATGTTTGACATGTGAGGTTTTCAGGACAATGTCATATCCAGCACAAGGTGCAGCCTTGACGTAATTTGTTTTCCAAGTAACTCACGAGTAATCCACCAAAGAAAGGTTGGCAAAGCAAAAGGTATAAGGCTTTTGCAATGCTAGAAAGTTACAAGTGATGAATGGGAGTGGTTTCTGTGCATGATATGCTGAAAGTACTGTCCAGAGGATAGTTTATTACCTGAATCTCTCCAGTCATGATGTGCCGTTGTGCCTTGTCCATGGTATCGGCAAAAACTAAGTATCATCTGTTTTAAGTCCATCCACAGGAGACCCCCAGGTAATAAGTAGGGGTGCACACAATTTCCTCGGCACTACAAAGCCGCAACAATCCACTGAGTGGGGTCGAAGAGCGCTGTGAAATTAACAGCTCACCAATAGGGATTCACAAAAATATTTCTTATAGCGCACTAACCTTTTTGATATTTTTTTTAGAAAGACCTTCTTTTGTCATATACTAGTTAGAATGGCTATGGGGCATTGCGGACCTTGCAATGAAAACTGTATATAGACTAGAGTTTCAGTCTCACAATGAACAACAGCAAGATAGGCAAGTTTGGTGCCCAAACATTTCATAAAACAAACCATTGTGCGTTTTGGGAGAAGTAAAAACAATGACTTGCAATTGTACACACTTTTAATACACTGTTCCAGCAGTAAAAACTACTACTCAAGGTAAAGTGGCATGTGCTACTTCTTCTAAAGAGATTCGAGGGAGAAGTGTTGAATGGCTTTTCTTTAGTTTTCTACTTTCACGTTTTTTAGAGTCTTGAATGAAGAAATTCAGCGCTCTTGTTAAGCCAAAAGTTATGATTTAGATGCAGTGCTCCATCCTTGCCATGAACACATACCTAACAAAGCGATTTCCTTGCACACAGAGCTTTGCTCGGTAGTAAAAGGCGCATCACTTTGAACATGTGCATTCTTTAATAAACATCGATCATTTGATAGATTTCTATCAAAGTGCTGATCTTGTAGTATGATGATTACCTTACATGAAACTCATTTCAATCTGATTTCTATTCATCGACAAAGCGCACAAACGCCAGAAGCTGGGGTCTTCGGACATCTGGTATGCCGTCTAATTGTAAGCAAATGCATCTGCCAACCTCAGCTTCTCTATCAGTTGCATCCTCACATCAGATGCCATCTCGTCTATACGGCGAGCTATGGTTGTGTCCGACACTGGAATGGTTTTCAGTTTATTAATGTCAATATCATTTCCATACATGGTTTTACACATATCGGTTGCTGAAGGCAATATTAAATCCTCAGCAAGTGTGTATGGCTGTTTCTTCTGGGCAATCCGAAGAGCAATTTGATAAGAGCATTTCAAAGCTAGCTCCCCAACTTTGGCTGATTTTCTGATCAATGTCTGTTGACCTTGGAGGGATTTGAGGATAGCTTGGAAGTATTCAACAGGTTTGTCTTTTAAGTGGCTGTGTGTTGTCTCCAAGTGACGCTGAAGCTTTGATGGCTTCATAGATTCATTTGAAAGAACAGTAGAGCAAATGACACACATTGGAAACTCAATGCCATCTGTCTCCTTAAAGGTAAACCCGAACTTCAGATAATGATCTGAATATTTTCGTGTCTTCTCCCTTTTGCGCTTACCCTTATTAGCTGCAACATCTGCAGGCGCAGCAGGTTCTGCCTCGTCACTTGCATGTTCACTGGTGGATGGTATCTCGCTTGTGCTTGTTGATTTTTTCGCTCGAGTTACAAAACGATCCATTTTATATGTATGGTCTTCTCAATAATGTCGCTGCGTGCATCCCTGTGTCTGGGTCTTCAGTAAACTGGGGCCTGAATAGGCTCTCGTCCAATCACGGGGAACCTGACAGAGCCAGCGCATAGACATAATATTATGTCTATGAGCCAGCGTGTGTCACACGGCCTCGTGATTGGCACATCTGCCTCCATTTTTCCGTTCGCTATAATATTTTGGATTTGTGTTGTGCATTTAAAGACATTGCAATTTGTGGGAAAATACGGTTTGTAAAAAAAAAAAATATATATAAAAAATTGTCTAATCAACCAAAGATTTCGCGACCCCCCTGCAGTACCTCCGCGGACCCCCTGGGGGTCGCGACCCCCCTGTTGAAGACCTCTGCTCTAAAGCATGCTCCTATGTGTGATTGTGGAAAGTAAGAATTTATGTGAACAACCATAACTGCTAAACTCAGACACCTGAAAACCACAGGAAGGCTGCAAAAACCAACTGTGAAAAGCAGGGGGTGAAGCTATCTTACTTTGCAGTAACTTCCATTCATCACACAGACACGCTGAATTTCCTTTGCTGTTGTTCTCAGTGATTACAAAATGCTGCGACTCCTTTGCTTTTCCTGAGGGCAGTAAAACTGTATGGATTCTTAAAGAGCTAAATAGGCTTGGACAATAATGATGTCCTTGTTTCCTAATCCGTAGTATTCCTTTGCGTGGACAACAAAATAAGTGATTTCAAAGGGCCGCGTTAGCCAGAAGAATATGATGAATATTGCATGGCCTTTCTGGAGAGGCCTTCTGGGGGGTAAGTGTTCCAGCAAAACAGGTCTGCTTAGATCTGAGACACCCAAAGTTCATTTGAGGTATTCAGAACATGCAAATGCCCACCATTAATGCATTAATAATTATCTCACTTCACACAGTGCCACTATCCCAATTTGCTGAGCAGTTATGTAAAATTCCCAGCCTTGGTATCTCTTAAACAGAGCAAACTTTAATTTGTATTTTACTCATTGATGCTGCTTATAGGCAAGCTCCAGCTGATATTTCAGCATCAATAAATAATGTTCTTATTTGAAGGAACACATGGAGTAAAATTATGTTTGAACATGTAAAGCAATGGTATTTCTTTTTATGAAAATCAATGTCACTAATCACGGCTACTGTTCACAATTGTATGAGCATTGCAGTCAATGTGAGTCTATTCCACACCTCAACAAGAGTAACAACCAAAGAAAAGTACACAAACAAAAACTGTAAGCTTTTGAAGCTAGTTAAAGTAACCAGTGGATGAATGCTACAGAGAGCTTTCAAGATCGGCAGATAATGCTGAAAGGTGACTGTTAAACCCAGAAGGATATTTTAATAAACCTAGCAATTCTCCAGTCTGATGTACAGTACCCCTTATGAAGGACTCCCATGGTATCGAGCATAAAACAAACTAAAGTGGATGTGAGTCATCTGTTCTAAGTACAGTACACATTTCTCAGAACGACCCACCTGGGTTTAAATAAGAGTGACTGTGGTCACTGTACACCTGACCACTCTCTCCTTCCCTACAGAGCTCCCACTCACAATCACTACACTGCAGTGGGCATCAGAACAGACCGTTCTTGGTGGAAAATTAACAGACCACAATAGCGCTTTTCACAAAACAGTTATCTTTTATTATATCTTGCACTAATTTTATGAGATGACCATATTATTGTTATGTTTAATCACTTGACTTTTGTTGTTGAAATGATACTGTTAAGTTAAGTACTGGGCTAATGCAGTTTGGCAGGACCTATCTGGCAATGAAAACCTGTATTAAATAAGAACCTAGACCAGTTTTATTGTCATCAAATCAATGAGAAAACAAGAACAATACGTGGGCTTAATACATTCATAAACAAACCATTGTGCATAAAGTATAATTTGGTGAGTTTATTAAATAAACAAATGTTTTGTCAATTTGTATCTCAGTTTTTAATAAAAATACCTCTGTGGCCATGACATTATTTAAAAACTACTACTCAAGGTTAAAAATGGCCTTTGGCTACTTGCTTCTAAAATATTTAAGTGGCAGAAAGTGTGAGGTTTTTTTTTATCTTCTGGGTCAACAGCTCTTTTTTATGAATACTTTCAAATAGAAAAGAGAACTAATGAGTCTTGGTGTAAATGCCAAAACGTTAATGAATTTAGATGCATCCCATCTCTTGCCATGAATTGCTACATGTACATCTAAAATAAGATTTGCCTTGGCACCCAGAGCTTTGGCTTGGATTATAAAAGGCCCCTGACATCACTATTAACATGTGCACTTGTTTAATCAACATAGATCATTTGAAGTTTTAGTACATTTCTATACAAAGTGACTGATCTTGATAGTATGAACTGATTACCTGTATGTCTCAGTGAAACTGCATTTTCAATCTGTTTCATATTCAAAAGTTGACATAAGAAAACAATTACACAGTAGAGCTTGTTGGATTCTGGTAATGTCCTCACAGCAGAATGCATCCAAAAACACCTCTTTGTACACTCACCTCCAGGTTAATTAACACATGGAGAACGGGCCATCTCCCCTGACTGCCACTCTCAGAATAGTCTCCTGCCAAAAGCAACTGCAGGTGGGCCAACCAATGAGCAGCAACAAATCCTGCCTTTGTAGGTTACATTAATGGCATCCCACTCGAACAGAACATCCCAACACCAGGTGCTGCAACCAGATGGGTGGTTGAATGCCATCTCACAGCCTGGCGTCACCCCAAAATTCGAATGTGCTCTCGGTCATAATCATTTGTCACTCTCTTTGTATCAAGAGAAATTTTAGCTTGACGGGATGCCAGGAGAACTGCTGAGGTGAGGCTACTGCTCAAACAAAAGCAATTTCAGCCCTATTCAGTCTTGCAGTATGCAGGTATTGGATTTAGTTTCTCTCAACACAAAAAAGAATGAATGATGGAAAAGTTGTTTTGCATCAGTATTACCTCTTCCAACGATGTACTGAACCTTGTCTGTCTCCTGTATGTTTGACCTCAAGGTCGTGTCTTATTTTTGATGTGGTGCCCCCCCCCCCCCCCACCCACCCCCCCCCCCCCCCCAATCATCACAGATGCAGTAAATCTCTTGCTGTGGGAGTCCCCCACAAGAGAGCCGACCAGTCTCTGGGCTATAAGGGAGGAGTGGAGCCCTAGCCATGGAAGGTTTCTATCACTGCAGTCAGTTCTTATCGTTTTTCTCTTGGGTGAGAGGAGAGTGGGGGGGGAGATAATGTCTGAAGGTCAACACTCAGCTCCAAGCAGCAACCTGATAAGGACTGAGCTTATTCTGAGTAAAAGAAACCTTATAGCCCTGACTGACAAGAGACAACTACTGCCCTCAGAAGGAGATAGAGTGGCTTTTTTGAACAGCTGTAAACAGTATCTAGTGATGAGATAAGCAGCTATTGTGTGGATTAAACACTTTAAAACTGTTTTTTTATGGAAAGTCTTCTTTGGGTGGGCATTTCCAAAAGCAGGTGACTGACATTAGAGACCTGGCTTAGCTTGGAAACGCACTGTAGGCTGCTACTGACTGGACCATGATGAAGCCCTTCACGATCGTTGATTAAATACATTTTTTATTTCGTTGCACATAACAAAAGGTCATGCAAGAATTTTGGGTTTACAGGATTACAGGATGTAGTTTAGGTGTCTTTGATGAAACAAGCATTTTTTTTATTGAAAGAAAAAGGAAAGAACGGCACAAAAGGCTTGACTTGTTTCAAAAGATGTTTTTCAAGACTGCTTCTGTAAGACTTTGATAGACAAATGGTCTATCCAATCACCTGACAAGTGTTTTTTTCTTTTTAAAACCCAATCAACCATTTTCCAATGACAGCAAGTCGGATGGTTTTCTAGATTTAAACCATATGGTGCACCGGGTTGTGTTTTTCCCCACTTTTCAACAATCCACGTTAAAATATTCAACACCAATCATGCAGTTTGTATTCCAGCATTGATTCCCATGAGATTTGACCTGTTATTAATGTTATATACTGTACATTGACCCCTTATACCGTACTGGGTCAGGTCATCCTTCTTTATTGGGTTAAGTTGTGGTTATGGCAATTGATGAGACTTTTAACATTCACAATAACTAGTAGTATCTTTCAACTCACCACCCTGTAGGAAGTGCACAAATAACAGATGTGATTTTAAAACACTGTGAAAGTTGAGCTAAACACTTCAGAACCAAATTTGTCAGTCACAAAATATTCACGCCCCTTTAGGGACAGCAGTACAGGTGGTGCTTTCACTTCTGACTGTTAAGTAGGATATATATTTTTAAGTTTCGGCTGCCAAAATGTGATCAGTAAATACAAGGTAACATATTTCACTAAGAAGGGATGTAGTGCTTATACATGCATATGGTTTTTGAGGGATGTTGGCCTGTCATATTTTCTCCTCTCTATCCACAGGCCTATTTCCTTTTATTCTCTTTATGCCAGGAACTCACTTTTGCTGAAGAGAGAGCAAATCTGTGAAAGGAGATACTCGAACGGCTTCTCACCAGTAAAAGTGACCCTTTCTCACAAAGTGATATTTAGGCAGCTGTTCCCGCAGTCAGAGCAGACTGAACTTTTTTAATTACATATTTTCTTAATTCGGACAGTTGATTAGTTTCCTAAAAATCCCATGGAAAAATGGTTTCTTTTGTCATTTGTTATGAAGGATGATATAGATACAGGTGCTGCGTATTGTCAAATATATAATTAAATTCTCCTTTTCTTTTTAATATGTAGAGCCAACACAATAGCAAATCTACCCGAACCAATTCGTTGTTATAAAGAAAATAAGCCAGTTATCCGCTACTTATTGTATCCTTATTCAAAGATGTGGGCTGTTCTCCGGTGATAACAGATAGTGATGTAATAATATTATCTTTTTTCTTTGTATTCAAATTTAAATCTATTTGAATTACAATGGGATCCACGATAGGCCATTTCTTAAAGATATAAAGAACATTTCAAGACATTTGGATTTGTGTTTGTTAGCCCCATCTAATTTATGCACGCATTTCAATGAATTACTGAACTATTTTCCTTAAATGGGTGATGCTTCAATGCGTCTGTCAATCACTTTTGTCAGTGCAATAACATATTTCTATCAATCATGCTTTTTCTGGCCTTTTTTTATGGAACCACGATTGCTTTCAAGCACAACAATTGTGGATTTAATTAAGCCTGTGTTATTGTATTTCCTTTATAGTTGTCATTTAGTCCTCACACTATTTCCATTACAGCATTAACCCTCCATTGTGAAGGCTAATAATCAGTGGACAAATATGGAAATTGGAATGGAATTTTGGCCAGTTGTAGCACAAAATCAACAGCAACAATAACAACAATCAGTTGCAATCATAACCATAGCTTAACTCACTAGGTTGCTCCATACTTTAAAGGAAATGACTCTAATTTTCTGAACTGTTTGTTTTATGGAGAGGTTTGACTAATGAAATAGACATTGGTTCTTATACCACCCCTAAGGGGGGCAGGACATGAACACATAATCTCACTTCAGTTGCATGGTTAGACAGTTGTTGGCAATTAAACGACTTCCTTACAGCATCAGTGTAATATAATTACAATTTCTGCTGCCATTGATGTCTGGCAAAGGTATGTTTCTGGTCTTTGTAACATCCATCTAATAAAGGTACACTCTGGAGTTTTTGACCTCTAGTGGAGCAGTTTCCACCAGGCGGTCTCTGTTTTTTTATGTAAAAGCATATATCCAAGCACAGGAGATCAGATTCACAGCCCAGATTAACACTATTCTACTGACAGACAGTTGGTGGAAATAAAATGCAAAGACAAAAACTGTCTTTATTTATTATAGGACAAAGCAGTGATTTTTGTGTGGGCTGCATCATTCTGAAAACATAGGATGCAACTATCCATCCAGGTGGCTCCCATTCCTGTGCCTCCTGCAGGCTCATTAGAATATATCACCCCCCATCCGAGTATCTCCACCTACGTTAGAGTGCCATATTTTGCGTGCTATGATTTTACAGGCAGTCACTATGATAACAATAACAAAGAAATGAACATAATATGTTGCCTTTCAGACACATTTCCTAGTAGTAACCTTGAGTATTTCTGCAGCATTGATGTGTTTTTTTTTTTTTTGCTGTCTAAATAAGATCTATACCATGACGAAGCCACTGTTCATGATATTGATGTGCTTCGAGCTTGGCCTTTTAAGGATCATTATTCAACTAAATATGTCCTCAGTGTATCCACCAATCACATTTGATCTACATTGTAATCAGCTTGGTGTTTTTATAATGTGGACAACAGTGGTCATAAAATGAGGATAAAAAATGCCTGTGAATTTGACATTTAACAAACAGTAAAACTTCAAAAGTAAAGTTCTCTGCAGGAAAACAACCAGCTCTCTGTGAGGGAGTCGGGACAGTGTCTGCTTTCTAACAAGGTTACCATTTTTTTTATATTAGCTAGATGCTGGAGTGAAAAATAGAGTAGGAAGAGGGTGGAACAAAATACCAATACTTGGACTGACTGAGGGAAATAAATGATAAAGAAGAGCAAAGTTAGGAGGTGCAGTGAGGCCAGATAATGCCTTATCGCTCTGCGGTCAAGGGTACTTGCACCACAAAGTCTGACACTGCAAAAAATCCCAGTTGGTAACTATTTAAAGTTTTAACTCTCACCCGTGAAACTTTATTATTCTGCTTCAGTCTATTTTCTTTTATTTACATAGACAGTCTTAAAACTGACCTTGCACTTTTTGCTGCACGCCGTGTGATGAAATTGGAATTGATTTATCGATCTGAGCGCCATATGCATCTGAGTTTCACTCCCCTGCAGTAACTATGGACTTAGCTGCGGTTCCTGATTTAAACTTGTGTGGGTAATGATCATATTATAGATCAGCTGACGAAAATGAGGCTTCCAATAATTGAAGAGTCCAACATTAGCATCTTACCATCTTAATATGCAGTGCTGTAGGCGACTCAAAACTTGGCAGAGCAACATTTATTTATACATCCATGCAAAAGATGTTGCTGGTAACTCAGTGACATGTGGGTTGTGCAATAAGAATTGTTGGCAAGCAGGAGAGTCCAGTGGTATATTTACATTTATGTTCACCAACTTTCCTATTTACTCAATAAGTGACACCATTGCTATGAAAAATGGGACTGGGTGGGGGATCATTGCAGTGGTACTGCTGTTTTATATAATTTTCCATTAGAGAGGTTGACAGGCTGCTGTGGTGGCAACAAAGCAAGTCAGCACCCTAGATACCAAACTCACAAAGAAATTACACTTTCACTTTTGAATGTAGCTTTCTATCAGCTTGAGCGTGTGTAAACATTGTTTTTTAGTTTGCTATATATTATTCACAATAAAAGACCCCATGGTTTTTGTTGCTTGTCGACTCAAACTCTCTTTATTAATAGCAGGTTTGTTTAGATTCAATAATTAAGTGATATACTTCTTTTGGCCTGACTCCTAAGTTATCCATATTGGGCACGACTTGGCTCAACTTGGTGCACTAAAACTGGTGATGCAAAATCTAATCAACACGAAAAGCCATTTGAGCCTCCTTAAGTAGCGTAATGGTCGGGAAAGATTTACAGTTATGGCATACAAACTATTACCAAGCATAGATAAATCGCATTGCGGTTGTAGCACAAAAAGCGTAAAGATAATCTCCACACCCTTGTTCTTCACAACGCCAGGCCACATGGATGACGTGCTACTTCCTGCATTGGCACTGAATGTTGGAAACTGTCCTCTCGAGGATAACAACATGTTGTTGTTTTTTTCAAACATGATCATGGTTGAATGTTCTAGGCACAGCTGATGTATCCATCTGTAATGAGACTTCAATGACTCAGGAGTGATGGCAATCTTACTTTTACTGAAGAGTCATTCTTAATTTCTTCATCCAGATCCTTTAGTTTAAATGAATTTGCAGCCCATATTCTGCACAGATGTTCTTCTACATTATTAAAGAAAACGTGGAGACCAACTAAGACTTAGGTCTCTAATTAAACATTTTTGAGCTGATATTTATAATGTGTGTAGGATCCTTCAATAACTAGTCAATGAAATGTGTTCGCTTCATATGTGAATTCTGTACTGACAGAATGTGACACTTTCTAAATTTAGAAATTCATTTTTTTTTCTCTTGAAGTGAATATTTTAGATATTTTCAGGGCCTTCATGCCTCACTATGTCTTTGCTCTGCTGTCACAAGGAATGTTTCAAATCAATCTATCTGCTCATATGCCTGTCTGCCCCTCCCCTTACCATTTCCATGTACTCGCACCCACACACTTTTTTCTCCATCAGTGATGAGATCCGTAGATCACTTACAACAGGCTCTCTGCGCCCCCTCATCCTGAATATCAGCCTGCTCTGTCTTTCTTTGATTCTAGTAGTCACTGTCTGGCAGCGAGGACATTTTCTCTGAGCCTGGGCTGATGCCAGAGAAACTGCAGTGGCTCTGTTTTCAGGTTTAACCACAGCAGCCCATTAGGTCATACATTTATTACTCCTGGCCAGGGAGGAGAAGAGAAGTGGGAAGAGACTGAAAGTAAAAAAATCTTCTGAGGATAAAACTGACAGAATTAAGTAAAAAATGTGTGCTCTCTCTGTTACCGTACCTGACACATTTTCTACACTTCCCTACAGGGCTGACCTGTGTGTGATTCCTGATTAAAACTCATAAGCCTCATATTCCCGTGTCAAGCTGTTTATACTTTACCTGAACCACATCCCATTTCGGTGCTTGTCTTTCCACTAATGCAATAGGTTTGGAAAAGATCACGGCCATGGCAAAGTCATTGTTAAACTGACATGTATTGATATTTGGACACTTGGAAAGAGCACAACATGGTGTTAACTCAACTCTGAAACAATATCATCTTATAAATCTCATATGGTTAACTTTAAGGTTGATTTTGAAAACAGTTACTGAGTTATTTGTGTTTATGTACATTCACTCTCCCTTACCTCCTTATCTAGCTACGTTTATTTTTAAATACCCGACTCTTTCACTCCTAAATGATTCTCTTCTTTCACCAGCTAGTCACCATCTTTGTATGTGAACCATGTTGTGCTAGAAAGTAAGCTTGCAGTGATTTTTTTAAGACCTTTTTTCGAGTCAAAGAGCTCCCTGTTTTTTTTTTTTAAACAACACTACAGTGAACAGAGATAGTTACTCACAACAGTAAAAATTGGCTCTAAAACCAAGACTGTGCTAAAAGTCTTGAATGACCACAGAGCTGATAGGAACTGTAGAGTGATAATTCCCTATGGGTTAATCAATAATGCCCTCTTACACAGCTCTTAAGGTAATTTGATCTATAAACAATGTTAAAATCCTGACAAGAGTAACATGTACTTAAACCAGTCGTTCTCAAACCTTTTCTGTCATTTTAAAGAAAGAAAGATTTTACCACAGGCTATGCCGCCCTTCCTCTCGTGTCTCTGTGCCCCACTACGGGGGCACTGCCATTTGTGCGTTTGCTTACAAGGCTCCAATGAAGGCATACAGCTCATTATTTTTAACTAGCCCTGCCTATTCAAAAATCACAAATAACACGTTCACAGTTAACAGTAACAATTGTTCATTTTGACCTCACTGCAAAAGATCATGAAAATTATTCCAATTTACATGAGGATAAATTCAGTTTGGTGACCTTGAAGCAAAACAATCAAGGTCACACATATAGTATTTGTGCAATTGACAACGCATCACAAGTAATAAGGATTTAGCTTTGGTGGGTAGAAATATAATTTGTGCACGTTTGAGTTCTCATGCACACAGAAATAGGGGTTATATACGAAACCACATCAAATCCGAACAGAGTTCATGACTGCAGAAAGATAAAAAGCTCCACTTGGAGAAGATGGTGTAGAGTGATTCCCTTAGGCTTTTTTCTCAGTTAGGCAGTGATGTGCAGAGGCTTACAGGTCGACTGTGATAAATGTTCAACATTAGAGATTATAAAGCAGTCAGCTTAATGATAAGTAGTGTTTTCAGCCAAAATTACTTGGTCTATTTCCTGAGGCTCATCTTATGTATTAGCAAGCCCATGCGCTGCATAAATCAGCCATTTAATTGCTTGTTTCACATCAATCCTTTTTTCCATCAAGTGACCCGTATCACACACTGTTTGGACGTTGTTCTCAAGGAGGGTCATCACGGGTTGCTATAACATTATCCCACTAATGGTTGACCCATGTCTCATGTGGGTCAAGGACTTAGTTGAAAGGGAACTGTCACAATAGAGTCGAGTCTATGGAAGATCATTTAACACAGGGAGGATATTGTGGCTCATTGGTCAGTTTGCAAAGAACTACTAAAATAGGCCACTTTTTACTATGAAAATGTAGGTGTATTTTTGAAGTTTTTTAAAATTCACATCAGAATACACACAGCTCTGGTCTCACTCTTCACTCTTTAAAAAAACAACAAAGCATTTCCTTTTTTTTCGCTAGTTTGTTTGATTACTTATGACTTCCTTTTTAGATTTGAGATAAATCACAGAATCATAATACATGCTGAGAGATGGAGTGTCAATGGGTGTTTTGCCTGATTTGTCGTCCATCATGTCATATGAAACTGCAGTTTTGCGCCAATTGCCTAATGTTGAGTTCTTGAATTGCCCATTTGATGTGCCTGTTAGGAGCCTGCATATTATTGGAGGAAATAGGAAAATGCATAGGACTCATTAGGTTTAAATCCATGGCAGGGATCAAGGGAGGGAAGATGAGGAAAAGCGAAAGTGGAAGGGGGGGATGGAAGGGGTAGACTTTATAGTTGGCCCATGACAGGAAAAAATTATCCAAGAGGGAGAGTGAATAGAGAAGTAGACAAGCACACTCCTGGGGGGAGAGAGATGATCATGTTAAATGATAGACAGCTGCAGGGGTTGGATGAACTGAGATGATAAACGATACATAATCTGAGGCACATGAAAATCATGGGGGCCAATTGATTGACAGATACGCCAATTGGTGGCCGACAAGTGGGAAAGGCAGGCTACAAGTCATGACTAAGTCAGAGTCCATCATTCCAGTTCCTGATTTATTTGTCAGAGATAAATCTGTGTGCTCAGTATGACAGACGGAGTGGGCTGTGTGCAGCACTCAGGATAGATAGAGACCGAGCACACTTACTCTGTAATGTCCACACAGGAGTCTTGTTCATGTCTGACTGGTATAAATTAAAATGAAAAGACTTGTTTTTATTTTGAGAAGGGCAAAACTAATAATTTTCTCAGTTAAACATGAGTGTACTGCCTTTAAGACACACAAGTCATCTCGTTCAGATGTATTATGTTACAAGGTCAGACTTCTTGTGTGATTGAACACCTTTTATGTCATGTAATATTATACGCAAATGTTATCACAGCCGCTGAATATCACTAAACATTTCAAAGTAAAAGGATTGATGGAAGCACTTTAGGTCTGATGTGTTGGATAAAGCCTTTATTAACAGAGTGGCTTTAAATGTTCTTCATATTAAAATGCCTCGGCGACTCAGTGTACGAATGGATTGCTCACTTCACATTCCTGTTCTACTGGTGTCATTTTTATAAGCACTTGTTTTAAATTTATTCACTGATCATTTGCACCATTCAATTTGTAGTGTACTTATTAGTCAGTAGTAGGAGTCAGTAAAATAATGATGTTGATGACCACTTGCAATGAAAAGGTAAAGGAAATAACACCAATGCAATATACAGTAATACTGAACCATCCGATCATAACATATCCAGTAGGATTATTGCGGTAATGTTCTTTTTGTGGTTGATTTTCTGTGTTTTTGTAAAGCGAACATATTATATACTGCATTTAAGCAATGTTTTAAACACTGTATCTATCTTATTTTTACTATTCATTTGTAAAATATATTTCCTATGAATGCTTTGACATTGTTGACACTGCCAATAGGTGCAGCTAAAATATGCAAATTAATCCAGTTTTGTTTTAATGGCAATGACTTCTTGACATAATTTGTATAGCTCTTGCTCTTTTCTTTATATCTTGAAAGACACATACAATGCACTTTTGAGAGTAACACTGAGGGATATTGTTTATACTCAAGAAAAACTCCACAGAGCACCGTTGCGTTTCAATTAACTACCTCCTGTGTCTTGCATTCCTGGCTGACTGCTGGTCTCACTCTCTTCAACTGATGGTCCATGAAAGCCTTAATGTTGTATAACTGCATGGTACTGTGGCTCCATAAAGCTCTAGAGTTCAGCAGAGCGAGGCTTACTTTGCTTTAGCTGGCCTGACAAAGCCTAAAACCGCACTTAAAGACACCCAGACATCCACAACATTGGTTACCTACTGTCTTTGTCTTTAGTGTAAATTCTGAAATGAACACGTTTCCTCACAATACAGTCTCAATGCTTTCTCTTTATTGCAGATGTGCCAACTGCACAATCTTTAGCAGCTAAGCTTTAAACATGTAATTGTTACATTCTTGAATTACTTTTGTTTTAGATACATGTAAAATACATTTTAGGTATTGAATATTATAGCTAGAGTAACATATCTCCCAGTAACCCCTCATATGACACTAATCACACCAAACATGACAAAAATGCATTTTTGAATCCTGACGGGATTGAATGTCATGTGATCGTTTTAATGGGATCCTCGTGTGATCTTGTGAGAATTCATATGCAAGGTAAGTTGTAGTACAGTAGACATATTATTGTGAAATGATATTCAACCACAAACTCACATTTTCCTCCCTGCAGACGAGCAATTCATTACTATTAAGTAAATATGATTGTACGACTGTTTTTACATGATATCCTAGTGCAGTGTTTCGTCAGACAAGCACTGTTAACTGATTTAAAGACACTCAAATTCAAACAGAGTAAAATACATTTAAAAAAATGCAACGCAATATCAAACAAAACAGTGAAAAACCTCAGGCCGCTTTCAGCCAAGTGCTTAAGACACACAGTGGGACATTTTTTACTTTATCTGGAAAACCCTTGTACTAAACACTGAGCTTCTCTTGTTATTATACTGCTGGCCACTTTATGCATAATAACACAAGTAATGGGACCATTAGTAAACCTGCCTTGAGCAAAAACCTGATGTGAATGAACATAACAAACAATACAAGTATACTACTGGACCATACTAACACTTGACATACACAACGCCCAAAATAAGTAGGTCAAATAAGGTTAATGTAAGTGGTTTTAAATGAGCCAGCAGTAGGTCTAGGTTATATTTTAGTGTTATGTAATGTGTGTATTTCTACAGAGTCATTTATCTCGTTAATTTTTAACCCTTCCCCTGGAGCGGAAACAGCTGTGGTCACAGTACAAACAAAACATCCAATTCATTCATGGTCATTTATCAAGCCGGTACTGGCAGTATCATAAATCATTCACCATAAACACACTTCCTGTTTACTAACTGAATAACTTTGCTGGGTTAAAAGATTGTATGAACATCATTTGACATGCACATTAAAATGTAGAGGTCTATCTGTGGTGTCGGGACATTTAGGAGACATTAAATTTATGGCTGTATGGATGTTCGGTGAGTAACATATCAAATGGCAAACAGATAAAAGACTATTTTTTCAGTCAGTAATTGCCTCACCTTCTCCAAACATCCCTGCCAAAAGGTGAGGCATGATGGTTATCAGAGAAGACAGGAAGCTTTTCTTTCAGGTAACTTGTACTGTTTTTTTGCTCCTGGGGAAGGAGTAAATGAGCTGTGAAGGTGAAGTAAGAAAAGAAAGGGATTGACACCATTCTGACCATGGAAATGTGTACACACTAAAAAAAAAACTTACATAAGTCAGCAGCTGGGTAGTCCACACAAACATGCACACACACTCCTTACAAACAGATGGAGATTTCATTACAAACAAGCCTTGTTTAGAGCAGAAGCACATACAATCCAGACTATAGTGTGGAGGACTGGCAGCCTATTACCAACAGTAAATTATGTCAGACTGTGCCATTTGAATTGTCCTTTGACAGTCTGCTGTAGTTCCTAGATGTGATTTAAACAATCTTTTTTTGTTCTTCTTTTGGCAGAAAACAAATAACATTCTCTGCTCGCAATAATGCTGTTTGTTTTCTAAAATCCATACTCTCTTTGAATCTGAGTTTGTCTGACTGTTTTCCTATTTCCCCCCTCTATCTGCAGCTATGTAGTGCAGTCGAGGGCTGGCAGTCCCTTAGCAGGTGGAACAGCATGCTGCTCTGGGATTCTTCTCAGATGTTGCTAACCACAAATCTGTCCCTACAAGCAAGAAACAGCGAGGAAATAGATTATTCCATCATCCTGCACACAGGGATATACTGTACTGGTAGCTGCAAGCGTGCAACTACAGAGAACATAGTTTATTACAACCAAACGGATTTCTATTGCAGTGCCTCGGTGGGTCCAAGCATAAATACAAATATATGATGCAGTCCTTTTGCACATAGAAGACTAACAGTACCATGAAAGATGTGTCTGACAAGAGGACGTGATGAATAAATAGGTATATGGGTGAATGGATACAATGAATAGCATACAGACAGATAGTAGAATAGAAAGACAAATTAATAATTTAATTAATGAAGGAAAAGAAAGATTAGATAATTGGTAGATGGATGGACCAAACGTGAATGAGTGGTGGAATGGAGACACTGATGGACAGATGGTTAGAAATGTGGTTTGATGGATGAATGGATGCAGATGGGGTGAAACTGACAGAAAGATGGATAGACAGACGAATAGACGAATAGACGAATAAATGAATGAATGAATGAATGAATGGATGAACAGACGGATAGACGGACTGTTTTATCATTGGAAAGGTGAACTAAGAGATGGAAGAGTGAACTGTTAGAAGGATGCACAGATGGGTGGATGTCTGACTGAATGGAGGAGTGTATGGATGGAAAGACCTACAAACAGGTGGATGGATGGATTGATAGACAGATGGATAAACTGATGACTGAGTGACTTATTTTTGGACATATTGTTGAATGTACGGTTAATGATAGGATTAACAGAAGGTCGATGCAGTAATTCCTTTGTTTCAGTAAGAGATGAGTATCAGTACACGGGACTCATAGTCATGTTTTAAGCATCAGGGACACATTTCCACTTGTGTGTAAGACTGCTGCCCCAGGAGTGCCATTGTATCTTTACAAACCTCCTTTCTTGTCTACAGAGGCAAACACGTCATTATGCAGCTAACTAAGCTTACAGGCAGCATGAAGAACAGTCTCTGAGAATATGTGTCTCACCACGTAAAGCAAAGCGGTGTGGTGTCAAGACGAACGCACACCACATAAATGTGAGAAGACTTTCTGTACATAAAGCAACCTACCAGCTCTGAGACATGTGACATGCATTTCCATATCTGTATAAATTCAGAAGTTCCATCTCTTTGGTAATACCCACTCATGCAAAATGTAGCATTTACTTATGTTTGAATTAGGCCTATCGTGGATAGTGATTCCAATACCCAATTTGTATTTCATGCAAATACTTCCAGAATGATGTTTGCAGTGTTTCATTGTCCATGTTTAACTTCATTCAGTGATAGCAAGTGTCTATTTTGGTCTAATGCTCCACACTAACTAGTGTGATGTGGAAGCAATGTGTTTAATGGTCCATTGGAAGTGCAGATGCAGAGAGTTCACCGGCAATGCCCTCCGATTGTTTTTCGCTCTCTTTTGCTTCATGCACATGCCTACAAGCCCTGCCAGTTATCTGCCATCGCCATGACTCCTCCTGTGTCTGTGCAATGCTTATATGATCAGATAAAATAAACGTATAGAGGTAAACAACCATATTCCAGATATTATCTCAAAACTAAGAAATGTAAATACATTACACGCATTAGAGAGTTTACAGTCAAGATGAGTGCAGGTTATCAGACAGTCTTTGGTGTCCTAGATTTTATGGTACAAGGTGTGTGTGTGTGTGTGTGTGTGTGTGTGTGTGTGTGTGTGTGTGTGTGTGTGTGTGTTTCACTGGAGGAACACATACTTACTAATCCTTATCCTTATCCTAAAAGGCTTCTCTACAAAAGGAAATTGGGTAGTTTAGTGTACTATTGGCAAAACTTCAACAAAGTCACAGCTTGTTTGTTGTACAACAATATTGACTCTTGCTTTGCACTTTTCTTGTTTTAGTTTAAAGTATATCTTCAACTTTAAAAAAAGGATGTTATTACAACAACTTTCTTCTGAATGTCCCAAAGCATCGGGCCAGTTCTGGGAAGGAATCAGAAATCAAGCTGAACTTGTGTATCTCAAAACTGTCAGCTTACATGTAAGAGCTGTCCTTTGATGTGGTGCCTTACAGCTGTGACTTTATGATCTTCATAGCTGAACTAGCACTGCAATTCACTAGAAATGTATTTCTGGTACTTACACTTACACTTTGATACCTTTAAATATATTTCTTGTGAACTTCGCTATGGGAAAACTAAAAAAAACGTTTACCATGGGTAAAAACGATTTCGATGTTGTACCACTTACAAGTTTCTCGGGTCTTCTTTATTAAATAAAATAATCCTTCAAAAATGTTTGTACCTCTACAGTTACTGTTACCAGTAGTTTTCCTGTAGGCAACGAATTCAATTTAAAGACCAGAGCCAACAAAACAATTATCCTGCTAAATGGTATTGTCTGTGTAGCAAAAGCTAAAAATAATTTCTTGATACTATCTCATTCCTCTGTGCCATAGGCCTGGACTAAAATCACCCCAATGAACCACACTCTGTGACATGTTCCTAAATGAAAATGAAAATAGGTACTGCGGTTTGTGGTTAGATTTTTGACTAAATGCCATTTATACAACCTCTGGATGCCCTGAATAATTACTGGTTTGTATTTATCCCGACTGAAAATAGTTCCCACAGACTTGCTTTTTTTGCTCTTGTTTGAGTTACATTTTCTAAATATGGTTCCCAGCTGTGTAAGGCAATTACGAAAGCTTTTTTTAACAGTGAAGCTACATATTTGTGTTTTTAAAGTGTTATATCTGCAGTGGAAACCAAAAGGGTTGGGGCTGATTGCCACAGGATTTATGTTTAGAAGTCGGAAATTGGTGACATTATTTCTTATTATAACAGCGTTTTTGTTCTTGGTACCCAAGTATGTTCTGTATGCATATCCGAACAAGATGTAGATTTTTCTCTTATCATAATAATTACGTCAGAGAATGTTGAACCCTTGCCATAAACAGTAGGCCTATTTGCTGGGTTATCTACTTACCTTCTGTGTACAATAGTATTCATTTTCCCCAAAGAATAATGTGAATCACTGAACAACTTGCAAAGCTGAATGATGGTCATGACATCTCTTATCCAGGCACTGAAAACTGTGAATGACTGCAGATTTGGAATCAGTATTTCTTGCCATCATTCACTGTCACTTCCATTTCAAACTTCTACTCTGCAGTTCTGCTTACCTGCCTTCAGGCATAAAGGACCATGGCTGATTTTCTGTGTCTGCAACCCCCTTTAAGTTGAATCCTATTGCTCTAGATTGTAGAATAATGGCCAAGGCAATGTCCAGTCCTGGAGGCGGGCAAAAGTTTGAAGGCCTGTGTTGATATAAAAGTATAACTGTGGGATCCTCTACAAGATTACAGTGATCACATACACATGTAGGCGGCCTTGAGCTGCTCTGTTAAAGCTGTTATCAAGTGCAATGGGGTGTAACACCACTGCCCTTTCCATACCACAGTGTAATACTGTTTTTATGTAGGAGTTACCAATGGCCAATGCTTCATTTTCTCTCTTATAGCTTCCAGCATTTGTGTCATATCACTGACCAGCAAGTTTCTCTCACACACACACACACACACACACACACACACACACACACACACACACACACACACACACACACACACACACACACACACACACACACACACACACACACACACACACACACACACACACACACACACACACACACACACACACTCAAATAAAGGCATCACACATATATACTGAACAGCTGTCTTACAGTTTCACACTCCCTCCAGGCTTGTAGATGATGGATGTGAGCAGAATGTAACCTTATTTAAAAAGCAAATAGCATTCTGTAGATGGGAAAAGCTGGCGTTTTCACTCTCTTAACTCAAACCTTTTAATGTTTTTGAATGTGATGTCAGCATTGCTTTGAAGCCACGTTACAGAAACTGTCTAAACAAAATCTGTGGTTTTACATATTTGTGAGAAGCTCAACACTATCTTTAGTTCATCTATCTGTCAATCTACAATAAACCCCACGCTATCCTTTAATCTCTCAAACACAATTTCAATATGAGTTCGCATTTCCATAACCAAGGAAAATCAAATTAGAATGTTATGCCAAGTAGATGCAAACACATAAATGCATTAATTAGATATTTTCTGACACAGCAACATGTTGATGATATAGGACACCGTAGATGTCTCTAAAAGCTCCCATGACCTTGTTTAAAAGTGATGAAGTCCAATTGCATCAGGCTTTGAAAAAGGATACATGAATGGATTCGTCCTGAATGTGGAATTTTACATCAAATTACTTTAGCTAGCTGGCTGGCATGCTAACATTTGCCGTGTATGTTAAAGAGGACATATTTAGCTAATTTTCAGATTTGTATTTTGTGCCAAAACCTGTTTTATACTTTTCTCATACTGCCTGTGCTGCAGCACCTCTTTTAACCCTCTGTCTGAAACCAGAGCCCAGTCTGCTCTGATTGGTTAGCTGGCTATGTTTTGATTGGTAAACCACTTATAGTTGTCCTGCCTCTTAGCCTATCAGGTACAATGTGTTGGAGCGCTAGCCAATAGAAGCACAAGAGTTACACAGTGATGTCACTATGTTACGGAAGTAAACAAAGGAGTCCATGGCGTTTCAGGCAGGGGGATTGTGTGGGACTTTGGGATTGTAGCATTTGCACACCATTTGCATGCACAACACCTATATAACACACAACAGGAAAGGGAAAACCCCAAAGCATATAGGGCCTTTAGAGCAAAACAAAGGAAGTGTTAGATCCATTCTTAATGTTGCTGTTTTTTAAAGACTACCTACATGGAAAAATCCAAAGCGTGACAATCCTGCTATGACTAGTTTTGGTTTCTTAACTATCATTTAAAAATTGTTTTTCTAGGGAGGGTCTTAGCAAGCCTTACATTAATGACAGAACATAAAACAATCTTTATTCCTGAAACTGTAAATAATTCACATTTTATAGAATGTGATATTGAATAACTAGTTAAAGCATATTGGGTTTGATGATACAATTGATACTCTCCTATCCAAATTGATAGATTTAGTAGTATTCTGATTGTTTGTCTGTTATTTTAAATACAGCACATTGTAGTACAATCATGACCTCTGTGGATGTGTACCATTAGTGTATTTGCTTATTGTTGTTAATGTTAACTAACAAGCCAAGTGAGTTAATGTCACTGTACTCTCTAAAGGATTAGAGCAGTTGATTAAGGGATCCAGAGAGCAAAGATCCCATTAGAATGAATTGTTCATTAATTAGGTCTATCCGTCATTGCCATGAATGTGCTGCGGGACTGCACAGAATCTGTACTTGTTGATTCTGGTAGCTGCAGCTGTGGGGGTATCAGATTTCCCCGGAGTGTCCGTGAGACTCTGGCGGGCTGAGAAAAGAGCGAGCGTCTGGTGGCTGAGGCGCAGACAGACACGGCCTGCTGACCTTTGAGCCAGTTGCTGATTCTGCTGGTGGTGGCATGAGGGTAAATAATGGTGACGTGCCTGTCACCTCAGGGTACAACTGCTCGGAAGTGTAGGGGGAGGAAGCTGTCATAAATTCTCCAGGGGCCAGATTGGGTGGTCTGCTGCCTCAACTGAAGGGCATTTCTATTTAGTTGTAGTGGAAGCTTAATGAACTAAATGCAATGACAGGAAAAAGGGCAATTTCAACTTATCTTTCATCATTAAACATGGCTGCTGAGGCATTAGCAACAGAGTGGCTGCTCAGAGTGCATAGACCACCAGGGACCCCCAATGATTTTGGGGGTTTATTTATTTATCATAATTTAAAGCTCATGGAATCAGCATATTTTATATATTATACTGTGTCATACTAAAGGGGTCGCTCTGAACACACTGAAATATCGATATCAGCTGTCAAGCTTTATGCAGCTTTCAGCTTCACCCTCATACGTTATTGCACTAGCTTATTCTTGTCTAATTTTTGCATTATTTTATTTATCTTATTTGCACTATGCATGTTGAGTTGTTGGAGGAGCATGGGATATAACATTTTCATTGCCAACATGTACGCTGTATCTGCTGTGCATATGACCAATAAAACCTTTGAACCTTGAACCTCATGCTTAGCTTTTGCTGGTGTATGTGTGGGTCATATTGTTTTTTCAAACCTATCAGCAGCTGTTTCCAACAAATAGAATCAGTTAAACTGAATCTTTCTTATCTGACTTGCATAACCAGATGGCAGACAAAATAAGAGATACTCCCTCTATATAAAGGTATTTTTAAAACCACAAGTTTGTATATGACCACCATTGCTGATAGCAGCGGCAACATGAGACGCTGATGGAAAACTGCATCTATTGCTCGATAAGAGCTAGATGCTAGATAAATGCCTTAATCTAATTCACAAAATCAATTCAGTTATTCGTCTCCTTCCATTGGTAGAATGGCTCTGGCAGCAACATGCTACTTAGCAACTTCCGCGATCAATAGAAAATAAAAGCCTGACAAAGATATATGGTGGATGCACCATCTTAAGAATAAATGAGTTGCAGGAAAAGCCAGCATGTACCTTTTGTTAAAAGAATGCGGTCGATATGAGGGAAATATATAAGATGCTTGTGACACTATAATAGTGTTGTGGCGATTCTCGACTGCAGGCAAACAGCACAATGTTTTTCTTGTCCAAGAGGAAATAGAAAGTCGCTTTTTTCAGATTCTTATCATTGACTGAATTGGAGAATGTAATTGTTTGATTTTTTTTTTCATTCTGTAGATAAAGCTCAGACACCATTTAGCTGATTTAATCTTGATAAACCTTAACAATGAATTCCAGTTTTTAAATAGTTTGTGCAAAAAGCATGTTACAGGTGAAAAGCACACCATGAGTCAGCATCACTACTCTTTTACTAGTCAGTGGATAAATACAGTATATTACTGATGGAACAGCAGATGCCCTCACCTTGTATAGCTTACTATGATTTGTTATAATAAGGGCCAGCTGACGGATACATGAATAGAGGCAAATAAAAATCTAGTTTCAGGACATTTTCACATTTCTTGAACATAAATGGCCTACTAATAAAGGAATGCTTCTCAGGGATATATGTTGTTGAATTGGAGAAGTTACCTCTAAAATGTGTTATGTATGTTTTGCTCCTTAGGATCTTTGTTAAATCAGAGTCTCTTTTGTGCCATTTAGGGTTTACAATAGCCATTAAATGAATATACATTCTTCTATTACCTCTCAGTCATAATAGGAGTGGTTGTTGTTAGTGGCAGAGTCTGACTATTCTACTCAAAAAAAGGGATTTGACAGGAAACTGTGCATGTATTACTGTTAGTAGATTAATTTCTATTGTTTACCATCTTTCTGTTTTGCAGTTTATTGATAATTACAAACAAGCATGTCCTGCTGCTGATAGTTTACTTTAGAGGTGTTCAACTTGTGAAACAAGGATGTAATTGCAAAACAGGTTTGGACTAACAGTGATTGCCAAAATTCATCTATAAATTTGCTTTTTTTGGCAGAACATCAATTGAAAACATTTTGATGGTGTAAAAGGGCAGATTCTTGACTGACTTCTTCATCAAACAACTTGAGTTCTGTTGGCTACAATGTAAACGGATACATCAGTTTCACTTTGGTTGTATTTCTGATAAAGTAGCTGCTTAACAACAGCTTTTTTACTATCGATTCAAACGTGCTGTCACCCCCAATAACCCTGGCTATCACAACATCAACCAGGACAGAAATCTTGAAGTGTAACTCAATGTTCACACTTCAAAGTCTGTTTACAAGTCTTCCGGAGTACTACTGCGTATATGGAAAATATTTATAAAGCCTTTTGACAATTTGCAAAACTAAAATCTGTGGTTGTGGAGTCAGAAGGAAGTGAGCTTACCAGACCTCTGCCTGCTCCTTCGTTTAGAAAATGCATTTAATTAAGAGGTCATAAAATGGTCTCTAAAGGACAGTATGCCCAGCGTTTGAATGTAATATTTTTAGAATAACTCTAAATAAAGGAACAACGACATATGGCCGAGTATAATGCCCAGATGTCACCACAGAAACGTTGCCCTCCTCTTGACTTGTAGGTCACAACATGAGCATCTGTCAAGTGAATAAATGTATATGCAATTTGCTTTGTTTCGTATCATGAACCCACAAGCCCTGGTCATGTGCTCATGATCCTTAAATGACTTAAAGTCAGCACCTTGACCATTCACACAATGGAAAAATACTAAAGGCATAAACATGCCACAGATGTTCAAATGTTGAAGATTGCACTGCATGTGTCACTAGCCAAGGGTAATTTCAGAGTGGAACTGAATGAATGATGATGATTATACCATCCCGGGTCACCCCTGTGGTATTGTGAATTATTTCTGTCTTATCGTATTTTAGATTCTCCAACATCAGTCCTGTCCACAGGCTCTCCAGTAAATGGCACCGAGTTTGCTTTTTATTCAGCATGTGATGAAATGGAAGAATTAAATATTCAATTCAGTTCCCCAACTTTGCAAAGGCACTGAAATTTTCACAATTCCTCCACTGCTTATTATAAAATAGTCATTATTCCTCTTTAATAATTCAACTTCTATTCTGACATTTTTTATGCTTCTCACAAAAAGATAATGATTCACATGCTGGACACATTATTAAAATAATGCTATTCTTTTAAGCTGAGCATATAAGCATTACGGTATTGTCTGCTAATGACCATGTGGATGAAATACAACCCATTTTATTATTCTGACACTTTCATAATGTATAACTTGAATGACTGAGTGCAGAACTACATTTATTCGCGGCACATTATCCCAGTGTAACACTACTTCTTGTCTCCCACCTTTTAGATCCGGAATTCCTCAGTTTGTCTTCAATCCCAGAGGAGTTGGGGGATAACTCGGCCGGATCAAAGAATTTGAATGAATCATTCTGTAGTCTTTGGGCCTTTAGCTCCAGGGAGAGTTACAGCCTGATTGGATTTTCCACATTCAGGAGCAATCCTCCATAATGTCACTGACACCTCACTAAAGCAACACTGTCATAGTCTGTTATCTGGTTCAATATTCTCCTATTGGCACTTTCCTGTCGGTGTAGAGCAGGGGGCATGCCAGCAAAATGTGACACGCACAGGAATATTCCCCTTGTTATTTCCAGCCAGCAAGAACAGGAGAAAAAAAATGACTGACAGAAATACCAGGCAGCCTCTCTCTGCAGGGGGTCGACTGTAACAGCATTTTGTTACAGGCAGTATTACAGAGTACCATAACAAACTGTTGGATCAACAAGAACGACAGCGCTTCATCAATTATGCTCAGAGACTCAACATGCAGGCTTATTGAGTCTCATGGGAAAACTCAGTCTGTTCGCTTAGTTTGTTTGTTTGGTGATCCATATCAGCTTATAATAGAAGACTGTTGTATTTTCTTTGCAAGACTTGGAAACCTTTGACATTTTTTAAAAATTCACTTGATAAGTGAACTGCTTTTGGTAGAAAATGTACACCCTGAATTTTTGCAACTTTAAAATGACACATTGTCTACATAGATGGAATGAAATAGTCTGATTTCCCCATCTTGCATTTATTCACCCGGAAAATTCGGCAAGCCTAAAAAAGCAAATGAAAGCTCTCCTGGAGATTATTCACAGCACTCAGTCAATTGTACTTATGTTACCTTATCAGTTTCTCTCTGTTAGTTTTTCTCCCTGATCATAAAACATAATGTCTTATCCCTTTTATAAGATATAAAATAATGCTATCTCATAGGGCAAAACTTCATTATGTAGCTCCAAGACTTCAATAGTCTGATGGGATTTTTATACGTTTTTGCAAATGGCTTTACATTTCCCTGCAAACATCTAAGTTTTAATAGGGAGCTTATAACTTTTCTACACTAAAACTACTGACACTTTGCTGCTTCTCTCAAAGAAATATATAATAAAACCATGCTCATGCAGAGCAAGCATTACATTCAAAGTGCCTTATTAACTAAACAGGTGCACTACCAATTTTCATTTGTAAGACATTAAAGAAGCTTCGGTATCTCTGTTTATGCTGACCTAACGTTATTGTTAGGAACAACGGGAGGAATCCGTATAAATAAAAAAATACTTTAAGAGTGTTTTGCATCTTTCACACGACCTACTATCAGTGTCTGCAGCAGAAATTAATTGATGAGGGAGTAAGAGTGATCTGACTGTACGGGGGCTTTGCTCTCTCTTTTTGTTCCATAATGTATCCCATATTACAACATTCACACAGCAGGATATCAGAGGGATGGTAGAGTATGTAATAATGTAAAAATGTTGCAAGGCTTTTTAAATAAAAAATGGGATATCTGCCAGTCTGCAGGTTGTGATGCTGTTATTCAGATCACCACAGGCCTTTAACCTCTAATGTGCCTGACTACCCTCCTTTGTGGATCTCTAGGGACAGTGTTCGACTGAAACACATAGATTACGATTATTATTATTTTGATGTGAACATTTCTTTCAAAAACAAGTACTTTGAGGGAGCATAATTCAGTAATGACATAGTCAGAAATCTTAATAAGTTATTTTTTTTTAAATGTCTTTGAGGTGTGATTGAGGTTTGATAGCCATGTATATGTTTTTAGATGATGGGCTTATGTGGGGCATGCTTTAAACAGGGGCATAATGATATGGGAGGCAGATTGGTCCAACAAAAAAAGAGAAATCTTGTAGCTCAAAAGTCCTAGCAGCTAGTTAACAACCGGGAGCTTAGCCCTTATTCACATGGTTAACCTTCATTAAAGAATTCTTCAGGGCCAAGCGGATGTTACTTGCCGTACCCGCAGGCTGAGTGCTTGAACCACAATGTTTATTTATTTACTTCCATTTCTTTTTTTTAATACTGTGAATTATGATGAAACTTGTGAACACTTTGGAGTTGTTTAGGGCCCAGTTGGTGTTGATTAATGAAAGTCAAAGAGAGAGCAATTACTAACTACCTTTTCTGATGAGTCATTTGTATGGTCTTTTCTTTTTCGAATAAATAATATGCAATGAGTTCTTGATTACTTTAATTAAATTCTTTAAAGTAATAAAGTAATCAAAGCACACATATTCTCACATTCACAACCCACATTTCTTTATTCTTTATTTAACACATTTATATTAAAACAGTTTCTTTTTTATTGTTAGGCCCAGTTTCAACTTGCTGACTTCTTTCTGGCATTTTTCAGTCCCATGACAGCATAAGGACCAGCCTCATGAAATGAGCACAATTTCTTAAAGTGATAACCTCCACTGTGCAAGAAAAATGAGAGAATTACACTTTTCAATCCCAACAGGATTAGATTGCAGCTGTGCACCTAGAAAAGGCAATAGCTTGACACTGCGGCTTTACTTTCTGCCTCTCCATTTCAGATGTCAGGGTGACCGATGGTTTATTTGAGCATGCATGAAACTGCCAGCTTTCTTTTTTTATAAACCAGACTTTTAAATACATATATTCTTAAGATTATATCGCAGTATCACAATTATGTCAAGATTTGGTAGATGCATTCATTGGGCGACACACTTGTCCACAAGAATTGTTTTACATATCGGGGCTTGTGCTCCTCTGTTGAACTCTTTTGAGGCTTCTTTGTTCTCCTGACAGTGCGGCTCTTGGACTCTGGGAAACTGCCACTGCACAGAACAGCCTGTTCCCAGGTGCAGTCATATCAAGGCTTGCACAGGACAGCGATGTTTGAACACCCTAATCCTCAGCCTTCATTCTTCACAAACTTCAATAGCTGCCGCTGTTGCCACTTCGCCCACAACAACTGCCTCTGTAATGTTTTGCACACAAACCCAAAGAAGGCCCGGGCTGCAAGGAACATTCGTTAGACCTTCAAAGGCGAGCCGAACCTGCTTGATGATAAAACACTGTTTTGACCCATCTCTTTGAAGAGTGTTACAATACACGAACTGTACCAAAAGCCTGAGCACACAGGCGCTGTACAAACACTCTCATTCACACTCACACATACTTGCACACACAGGGGCATACATACAAAATGACACAGGGAAAAGATGGATATCAGGAGCGAGTTCAGTCCATTTCACAGCAACCTTCAGATCAATCCAAAAGCGAAAGGGCAGGGTTCTCGCCCCATCAGAATAACAGAGTCTGTTGACCTTTTTAAATGAGTGAAAGATACGCTAAGGTAAAGTAAACAGTGGTTTGTTTGCAGCATCATGGCAAGCTGTATTGATCCCCGTTCTCGGAAAAGGCCATGCACTTGAAGGGTGATTGTTATTAGATAAGCAAAAAACAGGCCGTGAACTTTTCAGTTTTTCGAACGGCAGGGGCAGACAATGACATTTAATTGTAATAGCTTAGTATTATTTCAGCGCTGGATGTTCATATTCATTTAATGCACATTGTTGTGTTATTTACGGCTCTTTAGCTTGCAATTTTGGCCCAGACATCTGTGCTGAATCAGCAGTAGAGTTGTGTGCGTCAGGTCATTAGCTAACGAGGGTCAGTGTAATGTCTGCTAAATAGCTATTAACTGAGAGAAGAGAAGGCAGCCAGAAAAGGGATAAAAGTAGTCTCAGCAATCTCCAAGAGGTGCATTTAATGTAACTCTGTAGATCAGGATCTCAAACACAAGTGAATCCACATAACATTAACAAAGCTGCTAGATTAGATGTAATTCTATATGGATCCAAAAATGAATAGCTCATTTAACTCCTTTCATGGTGATTATGACAATTATTGATTCAACAAGAGCGTATTAAGGGTGTGTTTGATTGTGGGTTTGGTATGACTGTAAGGTGTCTCTTACCTGGTGATCGTTGCTTTCTTTTCCATCTTTTCAAATTTACATTTTTAGTGTTCAACTGCCAAGATGACGGCAAACAAATCCAATTCAACTCCAGACTGAAAAACAGCTGTTCATAAAGTATTTTGTAATATGAAAGGCGTAATATCCCTATTTTCCTCATGGTGTAAACATGAGGCTTTTTCTGATAATCGATGAGAACACCTGTCCCTCTAAACTGGATATAAACATAACCTGGATTCATGTTATAAGACTAAGTTTAACGTTTAATCCCAACACCCCTGTCTAATGTCACCTTCAGTTATGATCATGAGTTACACCTGTCCCCACAGGGCTAATTCAGTTAAAAAAGCCACACTATGTTAAAAATAAGCAGCTCTAAGGACTCTTTGTTATGCAGATGAGCTGAAGTATCTATAATCTGATGACCGACTTTGCTGCTTTGTGCAACTGCCTAAACTTCTACATCCAAATAAACGTAATACTATGGCAGCATTACCCGTTCCAAGTTATTTTTATGCCAACAAATCAAAATCTTCACAATTGTATTGCTCCAAAGGAGACAGTTCTATTCTGCAACAAGTGTCAAAATGTCAGCAAGTATTGTGTGATGTCGTTCTTTGAGGGGCGAAGGATGGAAACTGATTTATTAAAAATAATCCTGAGCACTGTGAGCAGGCACATTTTATATCTAATTGAATGACAGACAGAGAAGAAAGGGCTTTCACTCATAAACCGAATGACGAGCTCCCAGGGAGACGGGAAAGTCGATGAAAATGGAATGAGTTATTCTTTCAAGGTCTTTTTATATATTTTTAAATGTGTACGTATGCAATAATGATTTAGACAAAATGTGACATGATAATGACCCTCTGCTACACAGTTTGGCTGTTTGTGCCTGTCTCTCATCGCTCATCTCTTAGTGCTGTTGTGAGTTTGCCAGTCTAAGAAAGAAAGAAGCCCATCAAACATTGATGAATACCACTCTTCACCTGCTGCTCCACTGATTTGCATCTCTGTCCTGGCATTGATTTCCAGCTCTGGGTCTTGCAGAGGACACTTTGATGCACAATTTCTCTGCAATTACAGTTGCTATCTAAGAGCCACTTCATCAATGTAAAGTGTTAAATATTTAAAAACACATATGCACACACACAGTGGAACATATTGCCTATGCTGTTAGGGCCACCAGCGCAGCCCTCTCTGAACATGTCCTGAGGGTAAATTATTTTCCAACTAAGCACTTTTCCAGCTGGGAGTCTATGAGGAGATGAGACAGGGCTGATGCTCATCTCACAATGTCAGTTTCACACACATAATGCACCATGAGAATACGTCTTTCATGTTCTATGCAAGTAACTCTAAGGAGCAAAAAGGAAACATGAAATTACATATATTTTTATTTTCTTGCCTCAACTTCCCCAAATCACGACATTAAGCTATGATAACATCCAGAACTAGATTTCATAAAGTTTCCAGCTATCGAGTGAGTGCCCTGATTCACTTTTATATCTTCACTTAACCCTTTTGAATAATAAAGGAAGCTAAAGATGGCCTCTAGAAGTACACATTCTATGGAATAGTTCATGGCATTAAAATTGTCCACAGTCCATACCTCCATGCTGGTTACAGTTGCTAAGGTATGATTGGACGGTAGCTGCTTGGGGGAGGGGTTTAGTGAATGGTGTTTTGGCGTAACTGCGATCCATAGTTTTGGGTTTCTTGTGGCACAGAACTTGTGATTTACAGTCTTAAGGAACAAGACAGCTGCAATTACAAACAAGTGTAATTTGTACCTGCTGTGTAAAAGGATACCGTCTGAGCGCGGTGGCCTTTCAGTTTGCCGCACATCCGATTACACAAAATATTGTCTGCAGGCAAGGAGGAAGTTCACATCTTCTGCTGTGACTGTGCCAAGGACACATTATTCCAGCACTTAGTCACACAAATGTTCTCTGTTTTGTACACAAGATGGATAGAGAAAGGGAACAAGGAAAACTTTGGTCCTTTTTGGTCCTTTTATTCACTCCCTGAAGAGATATGACCCCAAGATCTGAGGATTAGGAAGCAGCTTGAAGGCCTCTGGGCATTCCCTAAGCTATCTAAATCGGAACCGCGATATGGCTCCTATTAGATAAACAAATGTGTGTGTGCAAATACATAATACATGACTGCCAGAGCACTATGATTGGCTTGTTTTATATAAAGAATGCGATTGAAAGCGAGGCAGTGTCTTGTGGAGCCTGAGTAAATGCACTGTAAAGGACTTAATGGTTTCATTTTATTTGTACTTTTCTGTTTCTTAAGCACCAGTTTGTTCAAGGGGAAGTGTGGGCTGGGTGACAGTGAAAGGCAACATCATCCTCAGGGCTTCAAAGCACTCCCAATCCTCTGTATCACTGTCTTAAAGCTCTAAGCTGCAAATGAACATTCAGCATTGGGTGTCTGCCGTTCTGAGTGGCTTGTCAACATTTGAAACTGTCCTTGTAAAACGTTTAGACTTGGACATATGTTTCTTGCTGATATATACAAATTCACGACTTTTATAGCTATGGGAAATTATCTGTTCTCCCAGGGTGGGAGATGAGTAGTGTGTGTCAACATGAAGTGGAGCCGCATCGTTTTAATGTGCAACAACAAGAGAATGGAGGTTTCTCTACAAACACGAGCCTCCATTACAAGGCTTTACTAATCCATCCATGCAAATCCATGTCCAAAATGCGCCTTTTGTGTATAATCCCGACACAATTTCTGTGGGATTAGGATTTAGTAAGGACAAAAATGGCTGCTGAAATACAGTACATCAAAAATATCAGTCAGTATTATGTTCAATTTGTTGTGTATCCCCCCAGTGCATTCACATATTACATCACATCAAAGAGCTGGTCTCTCACAAGAAAAAAGCTGAAGGAGGGAGGTGTGCTTTAGGAGGCCGGCTTATGTATGACAATAATGTACACAAAACCAGAGCATCAGTGCAGTCACACAAGCAGATACAATGCATTTATCCTTAATCATAACAACATATTCTACTTCAGTTAAGCTTTCTGCTTGCATTGACATTGTCCTGCATATGGTCAGCATGATATGTTTAGCTGTCTCTTGGAGATATTATCTCCTCAAGCCACCATCTCTACCAGCCAGTCAATCAGCACTCCAGAGTCTCTAGGGAAGACAGTATGAAATGTGACATGACAAGAAATGAGATTTTTTAAAAAGTGTTTCAATGCCTCTGATCTACACGAGTAAACAAGAACAATTCACCCCTACAACGTCACGCTATTTAGAAATCAAAACGAGGCTTGGTAGGTAAACAAGATTTTGACAGCTGATGATGACAAACGCTTGTGAACGATGGATAGAAACCTTTGGATACAGATTCAGTTTGCCCCCCAATAACAGCAGCCACACTCACATTTTCAGCAGACGAAAAGGCACCAGAATGATTTGACAGTTTTTGAAAATACACTAATTCACATTTTGGTTGAGAGTCAGATGTGAAAATCAATACCACACTTTTGCACAAACGTGGTATCAATCTTTTCATCCAACTCACACTTATTGCACATTCCCAAGAAGAGTTTGCCATGTGGGCAAATACTTGTTATCCCTCACCATCTGCTTCCAATAAACATATTTTGTTAGATAGAGCAAGGGTGGGCATTTCCCTCTCTCCCGTCTTTATGCTAAGCTAACAAGCTGCAGTTTCATATTTAGCAAACATACATAAGAGCGTGGTATCAATCTTCCCATCAAAAAATCATCAATAAAGTGAATATGCATAGTTCCTAAAATGTAAAAAAAAATCTGTTTAATATAAATACGAGGAAAAGTGCATATAACTGGTGGAGTGACATAGTGTACTGTTCAGTAGTAAGCAGTTTAGAATTATGTCAAACGGTATAGTAAAAATACAGTGAAGAAAATGCAACACCATAAAATATTCAACAGATAAAATGTTCATTATTGCCCTCTCTTTATAGGGTGACTAGAAGAACTTTTTCTCTACGCTTATAAGGTTCATCGTTTGTTTACAGCACATTTCTAAATGCACTTCTGCAATCCCCCTGGGCATGGCCATCTTATTTAGCTTATGAATCAGTTAAAAACAAGCTTTGAAATGCAACCCAATTTGAGTCAAATGTAGAGTTCATAAGCAAAAAGGGGGTTATTGATTTCCCAAAGGACACAATGCAGGTTTTCATGATAACCTTGCATGCAGAAGGAAGTGCACTAATCCATTTCACACATTTCATTTTTCCCTGGCATATTCTCCTAAAGTAACACCACCAAATAAATAATGCAGTAATGTTAACTCTCCAAACCGGTTGCTCCAGATATAGCACAGTGTATTCTTGTGTCATTTTTGTTTTAGGTTATTACGAAAGCTTTTACAACCAAGGGGCTTTGCTTAGATAATCTCCTGCTTTGCTTGAGGCTGCGTGAAGACTCATTTTCAGAGCACAGCAGTTTGTCTCCAGCTTCAGGGGCAATGCCAATTGTTTATTACCTGTACATTTCTTGTTATTTAAGAAAAAAATCCCCTCATTTAAATAGTGTCAGGTACATAGTGTGACTAAACAATTTCTTAAGCTGAAAATATCCGTTCTTAGGATAGTTCTCTCTTTGGCCCCGAGACTAATCTTAAACAGTGGCACCAGCTCTGTGAGGGTCAGTGTCTTTGCTTGAGGACACTATACCAGGGTGGATATTGAATTATTCTAATCTCTTGTACAGTTAAGCTTTGCCTCAGGATTCAGATCCTACACAGATTGGTGGTAGAAACAGATACCACAGTGCTCAATAGCTGCAGACGCACGACAAATCATCTGTATCTTTCCTGATCTCTCTCCAGTTTCAAGTTCCAGGGGAACCTACAGCTTAAGACATTAGTCACAGGGGAAAGGAGAAGTCACTCACTCAGCATGCCGGTCCATGCCTGTTCCTAACATCTCTCAACAACACAAGGACAATCCGTAGCAGATTAGTATGATTTTAAGAGGACATTTAGCCTGTCGTGTGATACATGAGACAACATATTCAGCATACTGTCATAATGAGGCTTTGAGACTCAAGACGGCAGTTTCTTTTACACCTATATGGCACAGAAAACATAAAAGAGGAGTTAAGCTATCACACAGTGACTTAAATATTAATGTCCAACAAAATGCCTCCAGTATTTTATTCCTCATTCCCTATGTCTTTGAGTATATGTGTAATTATCTCTGTTAATGCATTATTATTAAGGAACCAGAGGAGTTCCTAGTGCAAACACTACCCCCCCCCCCCCCCCCCCTTCCAAACATGTAGGGTATATAAGGCACTTAGACCTGACCCCCAGCAGCCAGGACTGCAAACACTTGGTGAGATCAAAGCAGTGGAACCAGCCCTGGGCATCACCTGACCTGAATTCAATTAAAGTTTTACAGGCAGATCAGAGGGAGGGAGAGAGAAGAAAAAATCAGTTTCAGATATCTAACATTGTCTAGGACAAAAGTGGGAGCAAGATAGAGGGGAGTCCGAGAGAGATGAAACATTACACACTTGCACTCTTACACACAATCTCAATCTTCCTCTCCCACTGTGCTTCCTTCTCTTTCTGTCTTTTATACACATACACATGCACACACACACCAAACCCATAGGTCTAGTTCGTTTACTCAGCCTGTGGGCAAATGTGACTTTAATGAGCCGGTGCTGAATGGACATTAGGCAGAGATTCTCACGCTGGACCGCTGGCTCCAACAGCCCCTCTCGGCTCTGGCATTTTTGGCAGCCACTTCACAGCACCATGTCGGGTTCAGTTGTTAACCACATGTTCGAGGAGCTTATGCTTCTCTTAGTGCATGCACTGATCATTATTACAGCTATGGTGCTTTCTTAAAGGGCACAAGTACACAATCCCTAAACAGAATAAATTGAGAAAAGCCATTAAAAAAAAATGCTGTGAGGTTTGATGCTTTTATTTTGGAGAGAATAAACACACCTAAACTGCAGGCAACATACTGAGCCATGCATGCCAGGAATGAGAGAGGCATGATGTCAGAGCTGAAGGTGTTAGATCATGGATGCCTTCAAGGAGATCTGATACGCCTTCGAACTTTGTAGATTTTTAAATGAATTTCAAATGCTTTGGTATGGAAAATACCAATAGAAATTAGCCTGTAACCAAATGTGTTTTTATTGCTGTTTCTACATGAAATGTTATTTGCCGAAGGATATAATATTCACACTTCACCTTTTAATTAATTCATTATAAGTGGGATTTATCTGCATAACACATAATCCAATAAGCAGGAAGTATAAAAACCTAATGGCTGATAATCAAAGACATCACTTTCCTCATCAGTTGTTAATGTGACTTCCTGTCTCTCCGCCTCCTCGGTAGCTCCGTCACTTTCCGACAGAACTGAAGGCAAGAAAATCTCGATTTTGCCATTAACTAATGTGGTCTTCTTTGTGCACTCCTATCAGGTTTACGACATTTCCGATATCACCTGAAGGCAGCAACAGCATGAATCTCCACCTGAACCGTTGTATAGGAGAGGAGCGAGGCGAAGTCTACAGTTCAACTGTATCAAACCACCAAGTGAAATGGCTGTGATCGGATTGGAACAGAAAGCTCCGAAAACTGTGAGGGACTGAAGAGGAATAAAGTGACGGATTCTCACAAACAGAAACACCACTCATCTGAGAGATGCTCGCAAAAAATTATTCAGTAAAAACAGCCAGGATCTATGTGAAGTGAAGTTTGGAGCGTCGGTCAGGCAGCTGGTCTGGTGAGTAGCATTAATACAATTATATAGTTGGGTTCGTCATTTAAGCAGGTTAAAAAGACTCTTCAAACTTTTGGTTCAACTCGAAGCATATGTTTGAGAGGCGTCGAGGAAGACTGATTTCTTCGTTCTGACTTGTGCCAAAGAACCAACTGCACAAATACGCACGCTTTGCGCACCTGCACTCACACACCTACACATACACAGGCAGGAGCAGTACAAGTTGACAAGTTGTCTAGCTGCATGCTGCACAGGGTTGTGCAGGCGAGCCAGCTGGATCACTGCAGTCCGGGCAAGCGCAGTGAGACAGCGCCATCAATCGCATAGCAGCCACACTCCTGAGTGCCTGTGGAGGGAATGTAGTGCAGTTGTATGTCTGGGTAGCAGTCAGGACGGATGTGTGGGGAGAAGGGGGGTTGGTGGGATCAGCGCCTTCATGGCGAATGTTCCCCCACTATCAGTCACACTGCTATAATGCCAAAACACAGACCCTGGGACGCACTGCTGGACACTACATCTGCAGGCGATTAAAAGACAAGGACATCAGTAAGAATAATGAGAAGCAGATAATCTCCAGAATAGATGTTAAAAGACTTATATTGCAAACACACGCCCGAAGAACTTTGTGCCTTTGTTTTATTAGCCTATTTGTCATCATCAGGGATGCCCTAAACTGTGATTTTATTCGCAAAATACAGTTTATCCACCTCTTTTATGCTAAATTATGATGTGAATTCACTATGCATTTTGCTGCACAGAGAGCATACATTATTGTTTAATTGACAGTGTCTTTATTTTGTGTTTACTTTCACCAGCTGTTGGTCATACTGAACTCACCTCTCTTTAATTTGTTACAAAAGAGCCTCGTAAGGGCACATAAGTGGTTTGAGCTGCAGCTGAAGAGGTGAATATTGGATTAACGTTAGTCCCATTTGAGCAGGATGGGGTTAAGCCCTTTGTAATACTTTTTTAGGATACTCCATGGGCATTGACCTTACCTGAAGAGGACTTGTTTTTGGTCATTTTTTAATTCATTGTCATGTTAAGGAAAGATGAAGTAAATACATGAAATTGGCCTTAAAGTTATAGGCTATGTATTTTATGTCACACCGAGTCACACATATCTTAATTACATTTGATAAATGATCAATTTGAGCAAAAATATTTACATAATTAAAGCTGTATATTTTCAAATCAATTTATAATTAAGATCTGCACAAATGGAAAGATGGGGTTTCAAAGTGTTAGTAAAATATTTCAGTAAAAGGGTTAAAGAACAGGTTATATTGGGGCCATTTAGTCAAAGTGGTGGTTTGGAGATTAAGAAGACTCTAATTTAGTTGGGCACATAATATTTTTGACTAAAATTATAATGTCAGCTACGGTTAATCAAAGTGTGCTACCCTGGTTTTGGGTTCAGAGAGGAAAAGGTTTTATCCTGCTGCCAGCGGGTAAGTAGATCCGGACGTGCGCAGCGCGGAGAGATACCGGGCAGCTCCAGAGAGGGAGGGAGAGAAAGGGAAGCGGTGAAGGGAAAGAGAGCGGCTGCTGCTGGTGGTGGATGGAGTAACGGAGAGGAGACAAGTCCACGTATTACCATGCCGAGATTTGGACTACATAAACTACCTGCAAAACCTCCAAACATATGAGATTAATAATAGAAGAGGTACGTGAATCGTTGTTATTAAACGCGGTGGTTCTTTGGCTCGTTTAGCGTTTATCTTCGCTAATTGTGCAACGAGTACAAAAAGTTGAGATCGGTTGGGTCTGCTATTGTGAGCTGCGGGCTGTGAGAGAAACCAGCCACTTCTACTTTCTCTGCCTCTTCGGGGGAAGTTTAGTCTCAGAAAAACTATTGGTATTGCGTTGTTTGTCATTACACCAGGGTTCTGACGTTGGTTATTCACCCGAAATGTACTTTTGGTTATGTTATACGTTGTGTTTGAAAAGTATTGTTTTTTCCCAAGCAAATCTCGCTCAGCGCATGCACGGCTACCATCGTTTCATGAATTGAATGGCTTTAGTTGGGGGATGGGGCTGGACATGTCTGCAGACACCTAACTTATATTTCTTGAAAGATTAATTCTTTTTTTAATGGAAACACTTCATTGGTTAAAGGTTGCAAAGAACGGGATTGAAGTTGAATCGTTTTGTCTACGTTATTTGTGAAACTAGAAGTTTTAGATTTAACGTTAGTTAGATTTACAATGGGAGCAGATGGTTCTTTTGTACCTGCACGCGATAGTTTAAAATTTAAGGTATTCTTGGTTAAGACTCTGTCAGTTATTAACCCGGCATAAAGCATCAATAACTAAACCCAGTGCGGGTCATTTTGACACGCCAAAAGTAAATAATATAGGTTAGGTTTTACACACAGCACTCCTGCGCAGACATGGCAACGTCTTGCTTTTATTTGTCTTTGTACGGACTCCCACGCAGCCGAGACGGTGTAAAGCGGCTGTAAACGAATGAATCTGCAATTTTAAAGCAGTCTCAAAGCCATTTCTTCTGAGTTTCTTTCAGTGATTATAGCTTGATGAGATATAAGAGCACCCTTGTATTTGATTTACCACGGCAGGGTTTCTAATTTCTCTTTACTGCCAGAAAAGCCCAGTTTCCTTATAAGTTATTATAGTTGCTGCTGTTTGTGTAAATTAGATTTTTCAAATCCTTCCTCGGTGACCAAAATGCTTTTCTGTACACAAGAAAATGAAGGGGCAATTGGCTGATAAATGAGCAGTCTAAGGTTGAATACATTTTTCCATCTGCAAGAAAATTATGGATGTTATTTGCAAGTTATTTATGTGTATCTTTTTAGGCTGATTTTTGGATAAATTATGTTCTTCTGTTATGAATTGCACTATTTGGCATCTGGAATTGTGCAGACGTAGGAGCAGTTGAGGTTTAGATCTTGTCACCTGACTGACTGCACTGGTTTATCTTATTTCCACACAGAACCTATTTAGCTATTTATCAGCCTGGCCGTCACTTGTCATGGCATTCAAAGGAGCCTGGGGAAAGTGCACAGTGAAAAAAGGAATACGGATTTCTGCATTAAGACTTTTTTTCCTTAATGAATATTGTGTTTTCTTTCTATAATTCATATTTTACCTTTTTTTGTATGTTGTTATACTAACAATTGTATTTTTTGTGTTTCCAGGTGGTTCTGTGAAGATCACGGTACAATAATGGGGAAGCGCTTGGTTTCACTGCTTGTGCTGCTCATGCAGCTCCTCTGTGGCTGCGCAGGGAACCAAAGGATGGCGAGGGCTGCCTCCATGCAATTCACCTACTCTGTTTACAATGCCACAATATATGAGAACTCTGCTGCTAAGACTTACTTAGAGAGTCACGCTAAGATGGGGGTCTACATCACAGACCCAGCCTGGGAGGTACGGTACAAAATCATCTCTGGAGATAATGAGAACTTATTCAAAGCAGAGGAATACCTGCTGGGAGATTTCAGTTTTTTGCGAATAAGGACCAAAGGCGGCAGCACTTCCATTCTAAACCGGGAGGTTAAAGACCACTACATGCTAACTGTTAAAGCTACAGAAAGGAGCACTAATGTTGAGTGTCGCACCAGAGTAAAGGTGCAGGTACTGGACACCAACGATCTGAGGCCTCTGTTCTCGCCAACATCCTATAGCATTTCTCTGCCCGAGAACACGGCCATACGCATGAGTGTGGCCAAGGTCACAGCTACAGATGCAGATATCGGTACTAACGGAGAATACTACTATAGCTTCAGGGAGTGGACGGACATGTTTGCAGTTCATCCAACAAGCGGTGTGGTGACACTGACTGGCAAACTAGACTACTCCGATAAGAAGCTGTACGAGTTGGAGATCCTTGCGGTGGACAGAGGAATGAAGCTGTACGGCAGCAGCGGCTTCAGTAGCATGGCCAAACTCACAGTGAGGGTGGAGCAGGCCAATGAGCATGCGCCTGTAATCACTGCTGTAACCCTGGCCCCCTCGGATGCAGACCATGACCCCACCTATGCTATTGTGACAGTGGAGGATGGTGACCAGGGACCAAATGGAGAAATTGCATCATTGAGTATTGTGGCTGGTGACCCTCTTCAGCAGTTCAAGGCTGTGAGAAGCAGCCCTGGGAGCAAGGAGTATAAAATAAAAGCAGTCAAAGATGTGGACTGGGACAGCCAGCCTTTCGGATATAACCTCACTTTACAGGCGAAGGACAAAGGCAGCCCCCCTCAATTTTCATCTGCTAAATTGGTACATGTCACCTCTGCACAGTTCAAAGTGGGCCCTCCAATATTTGAAAAGGCCGTTTACAGAGTCAATCTGAGTGAATTCGCCCCGCTTCTTACACCTGTCACTATGGTAACAGCTTTGCCAAAGTATCCACAGCTAAAGTATGCGTTTAGACACACATCTGACAAGAACCGATTTACTATCAATCCAGATACTGGCTTAATCAGCACTGCTGGACCAATCAATGCTGATTTTGCCTCCCGATTTGAGCTAGATGTGATCACCAGTGACAAAAAAGCGGCAACAAAAGTGATCGTTGAAGTGATTGATGTGAATAACAATGCACCTGAGTTCCAGCAGACATCTTACAAGGCCATTGTTGATGAGAATGTGCCCATAGGGACTAGTGTGATAACTGTTAAAGCCACTGATTTAGACAAAGGCGAAAACGGCTATGTGACCTACAGCATTACCAACACGAGCCCTCAACCATTTGTCATCGACTACTTCTCTGGTGTCATCAGTACCTCAGAAGTCCAAGATTATGAGCTCATGCCAAGGATTTATAGTCTCAAAGTCAGGGCGTCAGATTGGGGATCTCCTTATCGGAGAGAGGTGGAGACATCAGTCACCATTACATTAAATAACTTGAATGACAATAAGCCCTTGTTTGAAAATGTTGACTGTGAAGTTACTGTGCCAAGAGATCACGGTGAGGGAGAGCAGATAACAACTGTGTCTGCCATAGATGCTGATGAGCTGCAGCTAGTACGGTACTATATTAAAGCTGGGAATGATCTCGATCTGTTTGATCTGAACCCAAACTCTGGCGTGCTCTCACTGAAGCACACGCTGAGTGAGGGAGAGGCAGCTAAAGTGTCCTTTCATAGTTTACATGTCATTGCGACCGATGGCGAACACGAGACTCAGCCAATGATCATGAACATAACTGTCGTCACGGCACGCAAGCCTGTCCAGTTAAAATGTGTTGAAACTGGTGTCGCTACCATGCTGGCTGAAAAGCTTCTTCAGGGCAGCAAAATCCACACGCAAACTGAGCTGGATGACAACTTTATGGACTATCACTCAGTCAACCGGTACCCTCCTCAGTTTGCAGAGTCCTTCCCCAGTGTTATTGAAGTTAAAGAGGACCTGCCGGTCGGGGCTCGGATTGTCCATTTAAGTGCCACAGACTCTGATAGCGGTTTCAACGGAAAACTAGTATACGTTATTTCAGGAGGAGACACAGAAAGCCGCTTTGTAGTTGATATGGAAACTGGCTGGCTTTTGGTTTATTCCCCTCTTGACAGGGAAACAACAGACCAGTACACCCTCAACATTACAGTTTATGATCTTGGAATACCCCAGAAATCCTCATCACGCCTCTTGGGGGTTAAGGTCCTGGATGCCAATGATAATAGCCCTACATTTTTGCAAGATTCGTATTCAGTTGAAATAAGTGAGAGTATACCTGTTGGTACGGAAATCATCCAGGTGGATTCGACAG
The DNA here is from genome assembly GCF_036324505.1 of Eleginops maclovinus. Lineage (NCBI taxonomy): Eukaryota > Metazoa > Chordata > Actinopteri > Perciformes > Eleginopidae > Eleginops > Eleginops maclovinus. Next base: position 7,821,810 of record NC_086353.1, read on the forward strand.
ACAAGGATCAAGGAGATAATGGAGTTGTGAAGTATTCAATTTTGGGAGGCACAGATCATTTTACCATCCATGAAGACACTGGTGTAGTGACTGTGACGAAGCCGCTTGATCGTGAGCTCCATCCAGTTTATGTCTTAAAGGTTGCAGCGCGTGACCTGGCAACAAACGAGCCTCAGTTAGTTTCTACCGTGCCACTTAAAATCACCTTGGAAGATGTGAATGATAATCCACCAAAATTTGTCCCCCCTAACTATCGCGTGAAGGTGAGGGAAGATCTTCCTATCGGCACTGTAATAATGTGGCTGGAGGCTCACGATCCTGATATCGGACCTTCCAGTCAAGTACGTTACAGCCTCATTGACAATGGAGACGGGTATTTTGAAGTAGACAAACTCAGTGGGGCTGTGCGGATCGTGCAAAATCTAGATTTTGAGACAAAACAGGTGTACAACCTGACGGCAAAAGCTAAAGACAAAGGGAAGCCCATGTCCTTGTCCTCCACCTGTTTCATTGAGGTGGACGTAGTGGATGTGAATGAGAATCTCTACAGACCTTTGTTCCGATCGTTTGTGGAAAAGGGATATATAAAGGAGGATTCACTTGTTGGGACATCGGTGATGACTGTATCGGCTGAAGATGAAGACAAAGAACGAGACGGAGAGATTCGATACTCCATACGAGATGGATCCGGCCTGGGGATATTTACCATCGATGAGGAAACTGGTGAGTCTCTTTTCTCTGTGTTACTATAGAGCTGAATAATTCTGGTGATCATTTCTGAAAAAGGGCTGCATCAGCTTGAAATGATTTGCATGAGAAACTTTTTATGCAGCCAGAGTGTATTCAGTTCATGTCAATGTATGGAAGAATGAGGTAAGGGAGTATTCCAGCAGACGGGAAAGGTTCCTAATTCCAGTCATTTTTTCTCTTTGGGAGAATTGACGGCAAGAACAGATGGACCAGCTGTCTGTCAGACCTGTGTGGACATTCCTGAGTAGTTGCTATGGTATTATGAAAATTCTAGGTCGTTTCAAATGTTACCACAGTCATGCTACTCAGTGAATACATACTACTGTTGGACCTAAGTTCAAAATACTTAATAGCATTTTAGAAATAAATGTCTTTTATAAAAACAGAATATATTCATTATCATACTGAAGGCAGATTTTGCTTTCAGGTTTCTCATGTGGCAGAAATATGTCAATACCAGCTCAGCTGCCCAGCATGATTTTGACAGCTGACTCAAATGAGCTCAAAATAAGCAGTCTGAAATTCCATGAGTTCCTTCCAAAACCTAGCAATCACCTGATTTGGATGTTTTGGACATGGCTTGCTGCCTTCCTTTTAAACTTTGCTTACCACATTCTTGTGCAGCTTAATGTGACTTTTTTCTCGTTTGAAATTAACTTCCTCTCTGCATTATACATATTTAATGTCTAAATGAGGCAGTGAAACTTAATGCATAATACATAGATTTCTCTTGGTACATGTTAAACCTTAAAGTTTCATATCTACATAATACAGCTTGAAATGCGTAACTGTGCTGCTGAGTTTTAGTGTTGCACAAAAGCGTTTATTAAGAATCAGAAATATGTGACTTATTTGCTATCTTGATAGGAGCTTTTCTCAGTGATCCTGTAGGGAATTACTTCCCCCAGTCTGGTACATTTAGCATGAGGAGATGAGGCTTTATGAAGGATCTATCCTGCGGGACTGTGTGTCAGCGGTTGTGTGTGTATTGATGCCGTGGTAGTGGTTGGAATCTGATTTTGAGTAAGATGTTGTTTAATGAACAGATATGCTGCACGCTTGAACCAGTAACTTTATATGCTGTTGTATTTTGTCTTAGTTCAGTTTCTTCCGATTTATGTAGAATATTCACCATATTTGTAGTTGACTTGTGCAAAGGATAATAATATTAAGGATAAGTCGAGATAAGGCCAAATGCATGCCAGCAGCTAGTCTAACTCAAAATCCTATGTAGTGTACAGATTCATGGAGCCTCGTCTGATCTTCTACTTAATCCCAGAAGCCCATACTAAGTGATTATCAGGAGGTGCAATGATAGGATTGGACTGGGTTGGGTTCTGTTATTATGGATTACATCGGAGGTCAGTAGACAACTAAATACAGCCAAGGTGGTAATTCCCCTCCTTCATTGCACTAGACGAAGGGTGCGGTTTTAAAGACTGGTATGTATGCATTTAGAATATTTTTGCTTCTGAATGGAAAATATAAGCATGGGTGCATGCCCGCTATATATTCAGTGCTGCAGCTGCATGTTGTGAATGTTAACCAGAATGTTTTAAAATGGTTTGAAAATAGAAAAAACAAATGAAAAAGTGGTGTGAGGAAATATGACAGAAGCCACCTTCAATTTACTTTGTAAGGGTGGGAAGGAGGAATACTGTTCAAGTCTTTTCCTGCTTTACTAGACACTAGTCGATTGTTAATAGTGAATCAGTTTGTTGCCTGGTCTCTTCTATGTTGTAGTGTCTTTTTTGTTCTACCACCAGAGTATAAATCACCATTTCTTTCCGCATTTCCTCTAAAAGTATCAGCAACACTTTGTGGTTTAAAAAGTGTTGCTGCTGAAACATTGCACTGTGGTGGGTGATGCGAGGAAATAGTGAGTGGTTCTCCTAGAGTAGGTGTATCTAAATGATCTCAACAAAGGTTGTGTTTGAACAGGCAAACATCCCACTTGACTGACATTCCCAAACCACACAAGGTTAAAAAAAAAAGTGGTATCTGTGATTGCTGTTCATAGAACGCCTTTGTGTTCTCATTTACATCAAGTTCAAATCGAGGAAACCCTTTATGTGCAAGCTTCTACCCTAGATATGCTTCCTATTCTGTGGGACAGCTCAGGGAGTCCATGGCAACTGTTTGCCCAGACATTCTCTGTGTTATTAAAAGCTTTGTACTCACTGGCTTGGTGCCATCTTAATTTAAACCTACTCTTATCAAGAGTCTTTTCTGGGCCCCTTCCCATGCTGTAAACCAAAATTACCATTCCTTGTTTTAATCAATTTGCTAATAGTCAAGGAATATTTCACTGACAGGCACAACAACTACACTTTGATAAACTGAAAGCTTTACATCTTACACTTTAAATAATGGTTTATTCAACCAATTTCTTTGACATTTTCAACTCAGAACACAATTATACTTTGTTTCTCCACCATTGTGAGCAGGGGTGGAAGAATCCTTGTGAGGTCTGGCTTTGGATTTGCCTGTGCCCTAGATGTCAACCATTCATGATTTTAAAGGCCTCCTCTTCAGAAAGGATTTGCAACTAGCGCCGTTAAACCATCGACAACTATTTGTAAGATGTTAGAACCCTGAGCTTTACTCACCCTCAGATGACACTACGGCTACAGAGTCATCCAAAAAAGCTCTTCATACTGTTCATGGGCCAGTAGGGAAGACACTTGCGAGGGTTTTAGGTTCTTGTGCAGAATTAAACATAACAAGTTGAGATCATTAGAAGTCAAAGAAACACATACAAACACTAGCAACAGTTGCAGTGGTATTAAGGCGAAGACAGACCTTTAGCTTTCAGTGCCAGTTGAAACAGACTAGCAATAAAACAATTCTTATCATCATTAATATAAGCAAGTCTCCACTCCTCTAAGTATAAACTGACTCACCTTAACACACCTTCAGACACCGGACAACAACCATCAGATATAATGGCAGAGTTGGGTTTTTTTTGCCAATGAGTAACAGTCTTTTTATTTCCTTATGATGGGATGACTAAGGGAAGTGACTAAGTTCAAATCAAGATGCGTAGCCCTTATCAAAGTTCAGGTAGACAATTGGGAGAATATGGGGAAGTCAAAGGGAAAGGAAAAAAGTACATTTCACAGGAGGCCATATGCAACCTTTTTTAGTAATCTAGATCGAAATGTCTTGAGGGTTTGAACTGAAAGTTGTTGGAGAGTGATGTCCTTTTTTTTGTTGCTTTTGGTAACGGGAGCCACACTTATTAATGATATGCTGTTAGTTATGTCCGTAGACCAGCAGTGACGGGGAAACTCGTTACATAAGGAGGAATGACGGGCTATGCTTGATTATCTTACGAAATGTCTACAGAGGGCAGATATACATTTTATCATCCAATCCTTGAGTTAATATCCACTTAAGTAAACCAAAGGACAATCTATTTGTGAGTTTCGGATTGAAAGTAAATGGTAACTCAAGGCTTTTTGCTGTGGAGCTAATGGCATGGAGCTAGACAAAAGCTTACTTTAAACATGTGAGTTTGAAGGGAAATTATCCAGTGCACAAGGTGACCAAGGCAGAGTGTTGAGTCTAGATGAGACACAGATGCTGATTGTATAATGTATGCATTGCCCTTTCTTAGTGGATAATATATGCATTGCCCTTTCAACAGAAGCTTTTTGCAGCCTGTGCTGTAAATGTGCTCTTTGTGAAAGCAAATGAAACAGTTGGATGGGTAATGACACTGTCCTATTACTGTTTTCCATTTCCACAACAGATATGCCTGTCTTTATTTCTTTAGCATTTTTCCTCATGTAAAGTAAAAAGATTCTTAAACAGTAAAAAAAAAAGGCATATGGTAGATTTTGTTCCTGGTTAGTTTTTTTGCATTAAGTACAGTTGGCCAAAGCTAATTTTCCTTTCAGTTCCTATGTATTTGAGATAAAAGTGGGACTGCAAAGTGGCACATGACTCCAAGTCGTCTTTGCTTGAGTGCTGTTACTGTGGAGACGGGACCAGGAATGTGCAGCGGGACAAAGTTGATTGTAGGTTGCTAAATGAAAACACACTTTCCCTAGTTAAAAGTATGTTGTTCTCTCAGTCCATTAAATCCTTTTAAAGAAACGTAAGGCTGCTTTGCGCTGAGGATGCGCTTCATTGTGTTTTTTATTTTTGTCTTGCTAAGACTCTTGTCAATAAGATTTATATATTTATGTTGATTTACAGTGGATAGGACTGCAGGGTTTACACTTTTAGAGCAGTGTCTTACAAAGCGGACCAAGGGTAACATTTAGAAAGCTATATTGATGTCATGTACATTTGCTTATTTAATATAGTATCATAATTAATGAAACAGTTTGTAGTTATTGTATACTTAAAGCCAGTGGTGCTGAACAGAACTGTAGTAGAAACAGCGGTCATAAATTGAAAACCTGCACTTCTTCCCCACAGTGATATAAGAGATACGGACGTGCTTTTATCCTTTTGGTTCACATTTTGTCTACTTTTTCAAGCATTTAGAGGCAATTTCATGCAGTCTGATACTTCATAAGTGACAGCCCTAACCGTAAATACACTGTGGTGAAGTAAATTGTGTTAACTGAAATATGTAAAATGTGTCTGTCTTGTCAACAAATCATTTGTATGGTCATGTTGACTATTACTCAAATTGGAGCAAGCGCCGATTTGGAGACTATGCAATCACAGTATATCATAGGACTTCAAGAGAAGTACTATGAAGCCTTCATTTTTCGATTGCCAAATTCAATAAGCTTTAAGACTCTGAGTAACCCTCAGTGATTTTGCTATCTTACTTATCTTAGTTCTTTCCCTCAGTTTCTAATTTATAACCCAAACTTGTTTTGTTATGTCGTTTTTTTGTTTTTAAAACCTTTGTTGCAACTGTTCAAGAGGTATTGATCTGTAGTCATGTTCTACGATGATTGGATTTGCCTCGTCGCTGGGATGCCAACGGGAGATCATTTCATGGTCTGTGGAGTCGTACCTGGGGCCGTAGCATGAATCTCTACCTATGTGAAAGGGAAATTGTTTGCTGTCAGCTCAAAGTCTACATCTTTCTTGGGCCAGCTAGGGTCACAATGTACAATGGGAATATAGAGAGAGCTGTAGTGTAGAAAGATGTGACTCCCTCATTGTTACCAAAAGCACAGGCAGAGAGCTCTTTGAGGCTAGGTATAATAACTGCATCTAAATAATACTGTGATATTAAAGAATTGCCCTGGCCTGTTCAAAGGCTTTTGAAAAAACGCTGCTCCCAGTAACAATGGATGCTTTGTATCGTCAATCCCAAAAATCTCAACTGGAATTAATAGGCAATTTATTTATTTTTAAACGAGGAAAGGAAAACCTATTCAGACATGTAACCAGTGTACAGAAGTATTGTGTTAGTCTCTGTCCAAGGCTCGAAGTCAATGTACAAATATAAGATTTCGAGGTTACAATCAGTGTCCTCAATTGTTATGCTTTTAAGTTGATGGAGCAGATCTTAAGTACCATGTTCCCTTTAGCCAGCTGCTGTCAGCCATTTCTCTGCCAGTACTGACAGTATACAGTGTGCCCAGTGATGCATGAAGTGGAAATGGCTTACTGGCTCAATAGGCCCGGATATTGACAGAGATAAGATAGACATGGGTTATGGGTAATACTGTATCACCAATATGATTATCTCCGAGACCTATCCTAATGTATTATGACCCCTTTATGCCTTTCTAACAAAACAGAGGATTTAACACAAGTCAGAGAGCCATGATGTCATTAACTGTAATCCTGTTAATAGCAATATAAATGTACAGTGCGTTTATTTATATTCATGCAAGTTTAACTTTACAAATATGCAAGATTTATTTTACCATACAATTCTGATCATAATCTCTTAGGATTTGACATTTAATTCCAATATAAACTTCTACAAAAGTGAAGTAACTTGGATAGCTAATGTGTAGATTCTACAAATTTGGATGAAATATTTGACAATCTTTAGCTTAAAACTAGCTAATAGTTCAAAATAACTTACGCTGATTCATCAAAACCATTCCACGTAAACTGATAGAGCCCCTGCAATCCTTTCCACACTCATTTGTTGGACTATTTAGAGTGATTAAAGGTTTTAACTTTGACTAACCGGCTTATCATATTGCACAGAAATGATCAAATCAATGCAACATGCAATGCTTTGAATGTACAACGACAAAAGATATTTTTGCCTTGGACCATACTTCAAATGTTTTGGTTTTAAGCATTCATTCCAACAGGATTGAAGTCTTTGAAGCAGTGATCTTGGCTACAGATGTCTGGGAACTTTGGGATGATGTGACATTGAGTTGCTGGGTAACAGAAAGCTTACTTAAGGACTTTTTCTATGACACCAGGCTGGTAGTGGAATCTGAAGCATTTTGCCAGGGCCGTGGAAAGAGAAGGGGGCTGAAAGCACTGAGAAAGTTTATATAAGCATGTGAGCGAGAGGCCTGAGAAGGCTGAGGAATGTGGGATGGGGTGAGCAGAATTACCGGAGGTAGTTCAAAGCTAGACCCCATTTTTGAACTGCAGAATGAAAAAGGACATCCTAAAGTCTGTTAACCGGCAGCACCTTATCACAGTATTTTGGGAGAATGATCAAATCTAATATTCCAGGGTGACATGCATTGACACCATATACAAAATTTAGTACGCTTCAACAACTAGTGACATGCAGTCAATGGTTTCAAACAGCTCTTGAGAAGCAAATTTCACTCTCTCTCTAAACTCTGGCTTCATTGTTACTGTGATTCATTTAAAATACGCTCTCTGGGTATCTGTGATTTAAAGATGTAAAACACCTGCTACTCCTGATAATTTGAAATCCTTTGGCTGTCTGAAGGCTTCACCACACTGCCACTGTGCTAAAGTAACTTTGAAGAACAAAGCCAAAGGGAAAAGAAAAGAGCAAGGGGAAAAAAGCGGAAAGTAAATCTGGCAGAGGCTGCTGCATGGCCTGTTTTTCTTTTTTCTGTGGCCTAAGGGCAGGTTTTACCTTAGTGTGTAGGCTTGGTATACGGGATGGGTGTGGCCACTAAATTCTTCAGATTCGTCTTTCATGTGCTTTGTTTGTAACAAGTCAGCCAAAGACTGGCAGATTTATTTCCATATGCTCTTTACCTTTACACATTTCTGGTAAAGCTGTTTGTTTAGTTCTGTTCTCAGGTAAATATGAACAGAAACACATTTTGTCCTCTCTGCAAGTTGCAAAGGCTGCATTGTAGATAGTAACATTATTCTTGGAGCTGCCGTCCTATTCATGTAGCAAGTTTTGTCTGCAACTTATGAATGTATCTCAGGTATGCTGATAGATACAAGAACTGCCAGCATGACCTAGAAGAAAGTATGAAAAGGTCTGCTACACTGGTGTCTGCCGGTCAAACACATGAGCACTCAAGCATGGGCATCTTCCTGACACAAGCACAGAATATGCCTCATATTTTCCTGTTTGTCTCTTTTCTCGTTTTTAGTCTGATAAGCATGTGCACTTATGCCAACATGTGCTTTTACTCCAGGCCTTCCTCCTCTCCTCACATTAGCCCCTCGTACTTTTGGTCGTATCTTCACCTTCTCTACTAAATGTCCCCTTTTTCCCCACCAATTCCCTTTCCACCGGTGCCTGAAACATTTATCCTTCCATCCTGTTGTGTTTCTGCTCAGGAAACCTCTCATAACATCAGCATCTCTTATTTATGTCTAACATTTGCAAATCTCTGCACATGTTTTCTTCCAGTTAGGATCCACTCCCTAGTTGTCAGCTAAAATATGATCATAAATTAGGCAATAATGTGTTATTTTTACCTAAAAGTTTACAATGAAACTCTTGTTCTATCTTTGTTTGACTTGTTTTTATGAGTTTTCTAATGCCTGGTTGTGTTTCTCTCTGTGTGTCAGAGAGAAACCATTATTTTGATTATACAGAGTCATATAATTTGCATTCTTGATGTACTGGTTGTGTTGTTTTTGCCATGGGGCTCTTGGCTTTAGGACACATGGACAGCAAGCTACCTATTCTCCCTTGCCTGACTACCCCTCTTATTACAAGCCTCAAGCTAAGTTGAGAGAGCTATAATGATGACTAATGACAAGATAGAATCCCAGGTTGAAAATAAAGGGACGCTAAAGTAAAGCATGGCGACAGAATAAATGAGCTGTAGCCCCAAACTACCCTTCCGTATTTAAATTGTGAATTTTGTGAGAAGTATTTTGGAGCGTTATCTCTTTTCTAAGAAATGTTTCCTTACCCAAGGCAAAAGGTTTGGCTGCTCTCAGTTGCACTCATTCATCACAGTTCATCATGTTACAGTGAGTGAACAAAGGCAGCAGCAGAAAGATAGTTTTTCTTTGTAAACTATTTGAACCTTAAATATGTCCTTATTAGTATGGCTTTGTGGAGGCACTCTTATATTGGCCACTAGTAAGTGTGTTATTCATCCAGACTTAAATGGACAACACCCTCACCCGGCAATGATATGGGTGTGCCTATCTCATTATTCACTTTTATTGGTTTTCAGATAAGAAAACCATCAAATATAGCTATACATTTCCATTGCTCTTATCAAGGTTATAGAGATATCACAAATAACACAAACATATAAATGGTTGTTATTAAGGTTGTCAGGGGTTCTATTGTCTGAAGATAGTTTTGTGTTTTCATTTTTGCCCATTCCTGCCTTATATTTTGTCCTTGCTGAAGTAATGAGACCTTACAAGTGCGAGTTACCCAATTAATATGATGTTTTTCAGCTGCTATTTTTTCGTTTTTAAACTCTGAAGGTTTTGCTTTTAGTTTTTCTCCCCTTTTTTTTGTTATCCATTGAGCATAAATCCGTATAGAGTGATTGCAGTGAATAACAAATCAAGGTAACTGCTTAGCATTAGGTTCACGTTGCAGCATGTTCCGTGCTTGCATTTGATAAAAAACAGAAATCTTAGTCTGTTTATAATTGGATTATGAGTGTTCGCGTTCACTCATTAAGTAACACTCTTCACAAGTAAATTAACATTTAGGCTTGTGTACACACACTCTCCTTTAACCTGAAACTCCCCGATGCCTATTTACACACACACACACACACACACACACACACACACACACACACACACACACACACACACACACACACACACACACACACACACACACACACACACACACACACACCTTTTCTAAAGTTCAAATGTACGTACTGAGCACCTGGTGAGTGCTTGTAAGTGGGCTCGGGTGGGGATTGAAAGCACTAAAGCAAATTCGCTCCTGTGAATGTTCTGTTAGCTTTTCTTTAGAAAGATCAAAAGAACATTCACACTTCTCGCCAGTTTCATTCAAACATCTGAATGTTTGTAGGCAGATGTTACATTTACAGGTCAAGAGTGTATCTCTGCCCAACAGAGCTGCATTATGTTTACATTTTTTGACATTAAAATATACCTTGATGTTAAAAAATGTATACCTTTTAGTTTTTGCCTTGGTGCATTGAGACATTTTTGCTCCAAAGTTTTTTTTGTGATTCAGTCCGTCCTATAATTTTATCTACAGCCCTTAGTTCTTTCAGATTGCAAACCTTCCCATCCTCCACTAGTTAACCATTGTCAACTTATACAACTCACAGGCCTCTGAAAGCTCTTTTGTTTGCACAGCTGAAGGCTGCAGCCCCCACATGGCAGTAAAAAAACTTCCTTGCCAGAGAATGTAAACAGGAGAGAACTGATTGGTTGTTGTTGATATACCTCTGTGACATGTTTCAGTCAAGGTGCCTTCAATCAACATGCTGGTGATCCAGCTTCTGTTCCCTTTATTGCTAGAAATTGATCTTAGAGACCACTTACAGTTCAGGCAGGGATGTGACACGCATGGCCTGTCTTACACATAAAATGCTCCCTGACATGACACAAGCTAAATACTTTGTTTTTGTCTTTCTCCTCTCCTAGGTATTATCCGAACACAAGAACTGCTGGATCATGAGACAACACCTCACTACTGGCTCACGGTCTATGCGATGGATCGTGGCGTGGTGCCGCTCTCGACCTTTGTCGAGGTGTACATCGAAGTGCAAGATGTCAACGACAATGCACCGCAAACCTCAGAACCTGTGTACTACCCGTCTGTCATGGAGAACTCCCCTAAAGATGTGTCAATCATCCAGATAAATGCAGTGGATCCAGACGCCAAGGCCAGTGATAAACTCACCTACAGGATCACCAGCGGCAATCCCCAGGGTTTCTTTGCCGTCAACGCCAAGACCGGTAAGATTGCTGTTTCTGTGATGGAAATCTATGTCACTATAAATTGCTTTTTGAGAGAAGGAAGTCCCTGCTCTGAGTTTATATTGAATTCTATATTGAGTTACCTTAAATATGTATGCTAGTTTAAAATAGAAACTAAGTAACCATAGAAAATCAGCAGGGATTTATTTGTATACCCTAAGTATATTGTATATCCTGCAAAACTTTTGCCTCATCTTAGGAAAGCCACTATGTAACAATTCACAAATCTGGCAACATATGTATAAATAATTGTGCTACATATCAAATTATCCTTTGAGACTAGAGGCCAGGTTTTAAAATATGCTGTAGTGCATGGCTGACAAGCGGATGAGCTGCTGTGAGGTTCCTGTTTCTGTTCTTGTGAAAAGGAAGAGCAGTGTGAACACAATATTTTAACCCAGGACAGCAGTGGGTTGAGCCTAGAGGGGATTTTTCCACTCTAACACTCTAAAGTGTTCTCTCATATGGTACTGCAAATGGTGTGATGATTAATATTTCATTGGGTTCTTTTAAAGTTGCAGGAGCCAGCTATGTTTGGTTGAGTAGCAGAAAAAAAGGTGAAGCTCCGAGTACATTCAGAGCTGGTCTGTAAATTACAGATTTATTTGGGTTATGCTTGAGTCCGTTGAAAAATGTGGTCTATATGTGCATATACAGTAAACCGTCTCCATTACTTAGCTTTTACTAATGCGTTGCTCCCTCTAAAAGAAAAATGACCTAATTCATGTGCACTTGTTTCACTTTATCTCAGTGTGAGAATCTTATCTGCGTTTTGCTATCATTTACTGTTGTGCTAATTACTGTCCCATTTGATCTCTGTTTTATACCAAGTTATGCTCACTCAAAGGGCTTTGCGATGCAATAGATGGCATTCACACACTGCGCTCTACTTGTTGCTCTCACTACCAATACCTGCCTAAAAGTTTAGGCTACAGATAAATGTGCATGCAGGCTAAAATTGAACTGTACTGTTCTGCTGGGAATTGCAGTGCAAAGAAAGTCTGTAGCTGCTAGGCTAATTTTATGCCGTCTAAAATGCCATAGGCTTAACCCCTCCCCCATCAGTCAACTAGGGAAAACACTAATCTTTGGGGTTATAAAAAAATAATATAACCAAGGACATCAGTGAGTGTACACATAACTTTCATTTTGACTAACAGTCCACAGTATCAAAATAAGAAGGTTAAACTCTGCATGTCTCTGAAAGTTTCACTGTATTAGTCTTTCTTTATTACCTAACTAACACACAGGTTAGTGCTCCTTAAACTGAAATGAGTTACAGTCGGGGAAACAGTTGCTCTGTTTTGTCCTCTGTGACGTGTGTGGTCCTGTTTCCCAAGGTTGTCACATCAACAAACTGGAGGTATTTTTGTTGGAAGTGGCAATGTGAATTTTCCAACCAAATAAGGATTCATCATGTTGCATGCCTCCCAAAAAAGCCTCACAGTAGTGCTGGGCACTCTCCAATGGACAGGAAATGAAAATAAAAATAAATGATAAGGAAAAGAGGAAACCGTAGGTATGCCGATACATAGGGGTTGGTGTTTCGTCTGCATAAATGACAAGATCAGCTTACATATGCTGATAAGAACTCTGGGGGGCTTAAAAATGAAAGTGCTAGGAAATTGAATATTTATCTTCCAACAAAGCAGTCATACACAGTGCTGTTATAAGAAAGTAGGCACACCTTGAGCTGGCAATAAAATATCTTTGCAATCATGTTTCTTCCAAATATATTCTGTCTTTTTTGCCTTTCTATGGACGAGTAATCTATACAGTATGGGACCATAACTGGAAAGGAATGTTTACTCAGCTGATGTTAACTTTGACCTCTTTTCCCACTGGAGAGGATGCATTCAATGTACTCACTGTGCATTGTTTTATGATTTTGGTAAATACCTCGGTAAACTTAAAGTATCATTTATTAGGCAGTTGAAAATCTTCTTGGCCCACATACCTGAAGTAATTATTTCCCAATCATAAGATTACAGTTTTAATGAAGCGTATGGTCAAGTCCAAGGTGGGCAGAACCTTTTTTACTATAAAATTGATCGTATCTTTGCACTTTTTTTAAGTGTCAAAAAAGCTCTCTGTAAAACACGGGTTTATGTAGGACATTGAAGCATACCGATAAGAACCATTCATGCATATCAAAGCATGTTAAAACTTTTATCAGTGGGACACCAGAGGCCCCTGCGTCAGGTTCAACAAAGAGTGGTTTTAACAAAGAGCACTTCATTAAATCACTGCTCTGTTCTTTGAATATTTTTTTCTTTGTTTTTGAAGATTTGCAGCAGAGAGTGGAGGTAGGTGGAGGAGGGTGGGTGGGGAGAGAAAACAAGAGAAAAGAGGGAGCCGAGTGTAGCTGCCTACTAGAGAAGACAGTGATTTATGCCGAGTGCCAGTTAAAACGACAGGAACACGTTTAACTAGCCAATGTTTTCAGTTCAGAACTGGAAAGTCTTGAAGAACCATTACAAATTCTATTTTATTTTCCATAACTGTGGTGTTAAAGGAAATGAAAATAGGCTTGATATCTCTCCACATTATCAACTCAATATGGCGTTCTCACCGCATATTACAGGTTTTTGAAAAATGTTTAAATTTACAACGTGTAAGTCTCTGTAATTACATGTTCTAAAATTGCATTGGAAGCATAGGCCCTTGGCATATCTACAAAGCTTTACCAAGGGGTGGGAAAAAAAGGGAAAAGACATTAAGGCCTATGTTTTGTGTGTGGGTTTGGGAATATGCATGTGTTCCAAGCTAACTAGCTAGCCTTCTATCATAGGCTACAGCCTTGTGTAGCTTTCCAAGCAGCCTTTCTAGCTTCAAACACATATGAAGGCTTTGCTTGACGCCTTGGGTGGCGTCGGTTGCCCTTCTTTCCGCACAGAGCCACATTGGCACAGTAAAGCACAGGATGAAAGGCTTAGGCCTACTTTATTTCTGCCAAGTAAACAAGTCCTGCTGTTTTGGCTGTTCTCTGACTTTAGTTTGTCATCAAAGTGCAAGGCCAGCTCTTCTCTCTAGCAGACACTATTACAATCCCAACGTCTGAGAGTTTAGAACTTAGCAGGATGATATAGCACTGCTTTTGAGGGGATTGGATCCAAGGGAAAGAAAAAGAGACAGTGCCGTGTGGTGCGAAAAATTACGCCAGTCAGCTGGAATTTGAATAATACTGTTAGGATCTGAAATTGTAAAAGATAAATCAGTGCTTAGTTGTCTGATGGCACATATCTAATCCCACCCACTGACATTACCAGCGTTGTTTCAGTGTCCCAAGCCCTGATTTGGTCGGATCAGGAGAGCTGTATTCCCTGAATACAGACTCATAGGCGTGTTGTCTACAGATCAACACGGATGTGGGCTGTGTGAGACATACAGATGGTATAATTGTGTGTGCTATATGCAGAATGTGTAAATGTAATCCAATGTTTTTTACTACTTGAGTGCAAATTAAAATGAGGATGGTTTCTCCATGCATACAGAAGTCAAGACAGCCAGCCCACTAGCTGCTTAGTTTTATTTCCTATATATAAAAAAATTGTCAGAGCTCTGAACTGTAGTTCACGTGAGGTTGTTGACATTAGTTGCCCACCTTTTCTGTGGAAGAGTGAGCAGTGTTCATTACCTGGTGAATCACTCTCTCTCTTGTCTGAAATGCTGATACTGTGCTATAAATTACTGGACTTTGAGCAGAACTCTTGTGCCAGAAAACACTTATGTGTTAGGAAAGGGTAACCAAGCAGAACCTAGCAATCAGAACACACACACACACAGGAAGTTTTTCATATCTAAGATAAGGAGAGAAAGCTGGAGCAAAGATCACTACGATAACAATCTTGTCTTGCTGAATGCTCATTATTCTACTTCCTGTTTCACATTTTCTCCATTTCTATGTTTGGTATTAAGGCTTTCTAAAGCTTCACTAATCATTCAATTGTCCATTGACTTCTAAGTGTAAAGTATCATTAGTCCATGCTGACCTGACACATGAGATTTGTGCTCAGAGTAATTTAAGCTTGTTGAAAACTCCACCCTATAATGATGGTGCCTATCTGTATTTGTCAGCAGACAATGATGTCATAGAGGACAAGAGCATGCCTCAATTGGATATCACTGTCTGTACCTGATTGTGTTTGCCCCTTAATTGCAGCCTTCATTCCAGTGGTTAAAACCAAATGAATAAAGATACACCTACGTGCTTTCTTTCAGTCGTATTGAACAATTTTGGCCCATCCTTTATCTTTGCCTGCAGCCTACAATTCATTGTCACCAGTTGAAAAGGAGCGCCGTGGGTAATGCTTTGGAAAGGTTGGATACGTTCGGCAGGTTCTATGTGTATTTGTTATCCCTGGGGTTGAATGAAAAGGTAAGGGAAAACAGCCACTGGGACTGCTGCTGCGAATCATCCACTTTGTGTGCTGCTCATCTCGACTTTCAGTAATGCCTTCTATGTTTGAGGGTGAAAACACACACACTGGTGTTATCAGTGCTTCACCAAAGCCCCAACAGCTATCAGGGGAAGTGAGATAGGAAATGGATACTTCCAACAACTTCCTGATGTTTCCGGTGATTTAGGGGCCAACCAATTGTTACAGCTCTCCAGAGCGATTGTAAAAATAAAACATTTCTGATTGTCCTAATACTTCAAAGAGTGGTCATGGTGGCTTAGGTGGCTAACATTAAGTTTAACCCCAATATCTTTAAAACATATCCAATGGTGCAATCTGAAATGACTGCAATAAGGACAAGTAAACATTTACTAACCCAACCTTTATAAAAACACCACCCGAACTGCGATGTACTCAGCCATTATGTGCATGGTAACCACCCTCATGACTGAAAAACAATAAAAGACAGGAGCTTATTCAGTAGGCTTGTTTCTTTGTGTAAAACGAGAAGCCTAGTAACGGTGACAACCTTTTGTGCTTATTGCTCGGATATAGTGGCATCTCTCAAAAAGTATGCTGATTGATTGATTTCAGTGTATTTTGGAAGACAGTTTGGGGTTTGATGAGGCTACTGGTCACGACTGTGTATTGGCAAATCTCTGGAGAGATGTACTGCCAACACTGTCACGGTTATGAGGATGTCAAGTGCGGTTAACCAAAGTTTACTTATTAAACATTACGATTTCACCACACAATGAAATTACGGTACGAAGAGATTGAGTTTGAAGGTTTTATATCTGCTCAAAGGTTAATGTAGACGTTTACAGAAATGTCTCTGTTAAAAGGACCAGGTCAATCTTGTTGGTGCATATTAAATTGCCTCACCTACTCAAATGAACCAAACAGACAAGCACTTTAAATGTGGAAGGTGTATAAAGTGCCTTTTAAAAAACGAAGAGTACAAAGCTACAGAGTTGAAAAACGCTGTGTATGCAAACAATTATTTTACTGCATTTTTATTTTTATATTCTCGGCATGATGTTGCCTGTTGGCCAAATTCATTTGATACGTGATACCTTGTAAAAAGACCAGGTCACACCATAAGTTGGCAAGGTAAATGCCAACTGTGCATTCTGTTCAAATATTTAATTCAAGACATTTAGTACAACTTGCTAGTGTAGTTGACCTGCTGTAACTGACAAGCTAAAATTCTAACGAGCCAGGGGAACAAACTGGTGTTATTCAGAGACAATAGCTTCCCAAGCCGCTTTTTATTTTCTTTACAATGTGGTTAAATCCCCCCAGGCATTAGGTTTGTTCATCGTTTCATTCATAAGTGTGCTATTGTAAAAGGGAAGTTAAGCATTTAAAGCTAACGAGCATGCTTACTGTTACTGTCAAGACTATCAGCTCTGTCTTGGAAGGTAAGTCCACACAGTTTAATAACAATGTATTTGTTCCATTGACTCTCTGTCTTCAAACTATTCACGTGAAATGTTTTCACCTTTTTAATGCTGGTGTGATTTTTTTCAAGGGTGTTAGCCTTAAGGAATTCACTTCATTAATGTGAGATCCACAAGGTGTATGAGCGAGAGGGGATAATCATTAAACAAGATGTGTAAAACTATGTTTCAAAACCAAACTAGTTGCCTGCATAACAGCATGGGTACATTTCTCCGATGCAGTCTCTTACTCTTAATATCTTTGATGCCTGGTCTTTAATGCCACCCAGTGTGTACATGTCATGTGTACATTTACAAATTGACAAAGGTCAAATCTTCCAGTAAGCACTATGGGACCTTTGCTGCTGCAGTCCTTCCAAGCAGACCATCCATTTACTCAACTCCCCATAACATTTCACTTTCAACAGCACTTGGGAACCCAAATCCCCAAAAGCCCCAAGTCTTCCATGACATGCTTGCCTTTTTAGATTACAAATCAGCCTTGCAGCTGTGAGGTGCTGAGGTATCTCAACCCTAATGCAAACAATGCTTCTCCGCTAAATCGCTTTTACTCATTTTCACAAAGACTATATGAGTGTATTAATGTGTTTGTATTAGCTTATATTGCCTCTTTCTTGCACTTGTCAAATTCTGTGTGGTTCCAGATGACATAACAGGACATCAGTTGGACCACACTGGCTGTTTTAAATGGCATGCCAAGCTTTGCTTTCATTTTAAAAGAGAACAGTAGCTCTTGTTAAGCAGCATTTTGGACACTCGGTTAAAAGGAAAACAGCCTCCTACTTTAATGAACCATTCCCTTCTTAAACTCCCACAGTCCTTTGGATATACGTCTCTCACAGCTTTCATTTGAGAATGTAGATGGCATCATGAGCAGTGAAATCAGATACTTTTCACAGTGTTTTTTCAGTCTCAAGTGGCAGAGACTTAACTCATAATAAAGTGGCGAATATTGATATAACTGTCTGGAGTAAAAGAGTGGGTTTCAGGATACGAAAGGTTGCAGGCTGTGTTCATTATTTCATACACCCATGAGAAATAACACGAATTGTAATAATGAATTTACACAGCATAGTGTCAGCTCATCATCAACATTACTAAATTTGTCAAAGACTTAAAAAACGGGCCAGCCTCTGCAGACACACAGCATATTCCCAATTGTCTGGAGTTACTGCTAGATGTGTGTCACATAAATATGTGTGTCACTCTAAAGACTTAATCACAGCAGAAATGCCCGGGTATGAACCTGCCCAACAATGTGCTGGACTCCATAACTCCCTCCAGGCCTCCATTTTGGAGCAGTGGTTGTAGCTCTCAAGGACATGGTTGAGAGTGCCGCCGCTGCTTTTGCTGTTGTTTTTCTCCCCCTTTCAAAACAGCATGGCTATAATTACTGTCGGCCCAGCTCGACCCACGCCTGAGAATGGCTCATGTGTGTGTGTTGTTACAAAGCCTGTGGGTTGGAAGTGCAGACTTCTCTGTTGAGCTCTTGCTTACCAAGCAATCATTTTATAGTTCCTAAACGTTTAGGTAGAGATATACGGGTATGCACCTTCATCGGCTAAAACCCTAGTTCCAGCATAGTCCTACACAAAAGGACCATTCTTTGTAAGCATGTAGTTTGTTTTTATGACTATTGTGGGAAGAGTTTAAATAGACTTTGATTTTTGAAAGTTCTGATTTTTTGGAAATAAGTTATTTTCCAAAGTCAGATTCGTGCTTAGATATTAGAGTGGGCGGCGAGTCTCGTGGTCAGAGATCTTTGAGCGAGCTGGCAGCAAGTCAGACAAAAATGGCACCGAAACAAACAAATGCACTTCAGGCCACAACACAACATGTTTTAAAATAGCTTTGCTCATCCACTGTGGATGCAACATATTTTTTGGCACTCCATAGTGTACTCCCAGACATCTCTACATCTTGAGGAGGAAGCTGGTTTCATGCTCAATCAGAATTCTAAAATATTTTTTAAAATGGGAGAAAGCAGTTGAATTGTGCATGTGCTTTAAAGCTATTTTACCAAGAGACCATGCCCTAGAACTGCTAAGTGACTGTCTACTGATTATTGTACAGATGTAAGTGAATTAAATGATTAGAGAATAATCTGCAACTTTAATTAAAGGTTAAACATTTTTTTACTTCAGAAAAATGCATAACAATACTGAGTTGCAGTATTTGAAGATAAGATGATTACTTTGTCTAACGTGATAGTCTACTGAATAGAAGCCTTATCTTATTGAATGATATAGATAAGACAATCTGTTAGTCAAATAATAAGTGAAATATTACCCAATATAAAATGTATCATTAGTTGCAGCCTTACGTTACCCAGTACCCCTAGAGATTTGATAGAAGAACCTGGCAGGTATTCCCTACATGACAGATTGTCTGTTGCTGTTGGCTAATGTTGGAGGTGTATAAAGAACATACAGTTTGGCAGAAAATGTTGCCGTCCTGCTGTGAAATGTTTGTCACCCCACTGTTGCCAAAGGCACAACTGTATAGAAGGAGTCCAATACTTATGAAACACACTAAATTAATTCCGCCTTGCCTTTTGTATTGCAACCACAGTAAACTAAAGACTACATTACTATTCACTTCCTGTTTAGCTTTGTTTTCTTTATTGCACTCCAAATCCCCCATCCCTTTTTTCAGATAGAGGTAGCAAAAACATATTACACATCAACCACAATATACACTTAGTGGATTTAATGAACAATTTATGAACAAGCATGCATACTTATAAACAAAAGGCATCCTGTGATGTGCTACCTGTGTACCTGAGCTTCGAGGTGGGAATTGTGTTTTTGAAATGAAACTTGTCTGCAGTCTTTCACAATGCAGGACTAAAACCAAATATACCATTTCCTCCAATGCAGGCTTTGGATGAATGCCAATGTTTTGTGATACCATTGGTTTTGCCAATGCTATGTTTGTTTCAGTGCTGTGATTCTATACTCAGCCGATACTGTTTATATGACAAGCACGGTTTCTGTTATGATACCTAGCCAAGCTCTGATTAGGCAGCTGATTTATAGAGGAAAAATAAATCAGAGACCTAGGATCGGTGTGGTTAATGCTGTCGTCTGTATTCTGCTCTATAATACATGTACAAAGAGAGGAGTTACCTAACAGAGCACACAGGGGAGCTTGGAAACATTATCATCCATCAGCTCCAGCCTTGCTAAAGCACATGAATAATTAGTCAGCCTGGTCTGTTTTGATGTGGCACAGCAGAACTATTAGTTTTGATGGTAATAATATACAGCTCGCTTACTCACGTAACTCATGCTGATCCATTGCAAACTTTTTTGCAGGCGTCATGCAACGCTGCAAAGAGTAATTCCTGCAGGTCCGATACATTTATTAACCTCATTTTCACTAAACAAAGAGGTGTCGAGGAAGACACAGTTTGACTTTTGTCTTGTGCATGAGTGCTAATATAATTATTTGCAAAATTAACAACATTTAAGTTTGGAGCCCATCAGCATGTACAGTATTTGTATTAGGTAGCATAAGCAGAGAAAAAGTGTTTGGTGTTGACTTTTTTCCCAACAAAATATCAGTTGACCTTTATCTTTGCAGCTCACTGTGAAGATTAAATTAAGCCTAAGAAGGAGAGGATAAAAAAGGGGGAGAAAAGTGCCTCGCTCGTGTGCCTCAATTGCAGTACTGAGGGAGGGTTATTTCAGGAGCTGTAAGTTGTGGCCTGCTATTCTCGTTGCAGGCATATGTGCCATTGATGGGTTTGGGTTTCGGAAATCCTTTGCTTTATGCTAATCATGCGCAGTGTGGCAAGCAGACAGCCCTGGTGCGGTTGAAGTTGGCATGTCTACTCTACACTCTGCAACGCTGCAATTACATTGGTAGTGAGAACAGAGCGCTGCATACAACGTATCCATGTAGCAATATCTTCATTCGCTTTTCTTTTCTTTCTTAGATTTTGTATAAGTTTGAATAGTCAGCAACTTAAGCTTCTTTTATTTTTACTTTAGTCACATACTGGCTGTTCCCTGTGTCACACAACATCAAAAACACCCTTGAAGCTCTTCAACTAACAGCAGGAGGTTTTCTGAACTTCCCCCCTTTTTTTCAAACAGTGCTCAGGACTGGGGGGGTGTCTGTCTGACTGACTATTTATTCAGCTTGTGGAAGATTTAAAAGCACGGTATCAAGGCAAGGCTGCTGTTTGGACACTATTTTGCAGACCTTTGTGATATTTCACAGTTGTAAGTCAGAGTGGTGGGCTGTCTGGAGACTGGTTTGACCTAAGTCAGGAAAGACATACAGGGGCCTGCTCCAGATGTAAACTCTTAACTCATGGCCGACTGATGAGATAACCAGCAGGGTTCAGATGATGTCACCCAACAGTGACCAGGGATTGGGAGTTTTATAAATCCAATACTGTTTTACTGTCAAGGTGTTTTCTCTTTCAAAGTGTCCTTGGACTCTAACCAACTCCAGTTTCAGTTTTTCCACCACATAGTCTACTGAAACTGAATGTTTGATGCAGATGTCAATATTTGAGAGTGCAAAAAAACATATTACAGACAAACAACACATATTACAAACAATAGGATGACCATCTATGTTTTTCCACATTTCTGACAAGGTTCCCATAGAGTTTGGTATATGGTGAATTGTGTGAAAGAGTTGTTTTAATTGGTACAAACCATTACTTGCTGATAATTGTACGCAACCTCTAACACGTCTTTTCAGTTTTAATGTTACGACTGCTTTATCATTCAAAATGGAGAGCGAGTTAAAGTGAGTCAAATGCTTAAAAAAAATGTGTTCACTCTGTACCCTTATAACTTATATGATGTTTTCCTGTCTCCAACAGGTCTGGTTACAACTACTTCAAGGAAACTGGACAGGGAGCAACAAGATGAACACATTCTTGAGGTAAGCACTTTATTTTGTGAATTTCTCAACTCTAAAGGAAAAAACGAGGGATTTGTCAGTGTCAGCCCCTTTCATAAATGTGAAAGAAACATGATGATCAGGAACCTAAACAAAAAAAAAAAGATTTCTGACTGTGAGGTTTGGCATTTCCAGACAGCTGTGGTTGAGTGCCACATGTTGCCAACAACATGTCTTGCTAATGCGAGACTTGTCCTTTTCGAATAATTTACCTAGTGATTTCCGGAAGGGGTAGGGAGGAGATGTGGGAGGCGTGTGGGAGATCCTGGTGACTGTTCCTTTGTTCTTTCCCACTCTTCCGTTCCGTGGATGAAGCAAGTCGGCACAGGAAACCGTTGTCAAACCATCAGACCAATGTCTAAACTTGTGGGTTTTAATTGAGCAGGGCTCTGTCCTCTCTTGGTGCTTCACTCCCTCTATCGCAGCTCAGAACAAAGGTTGATGATAAGCATTTTAATTGTGTTTCCAGGGCTAACACAGAACAGATTGAATGCCTTTTAATTATTGTTAGAAGTTACACATTTCAGTGATTACTGGCTGCCGATTAATGCTGGTGCATCTGGTGCCAGAGCAGTGTTGTATTTCATACTATGAATGTACATTGAACTGTGGTAATTGCATTACTGTACTGAGAGAAAATGATAGGGATTAAAGAAGGGTCTAACAAAAGACTGTATTACTATAGGGAAATAATGTAAAATAAATTACAAATACTTTTTTTTTTCTCCACCTGTTGAATATGTGAAGACTAACAAGGTTAGAAAAGATCTTCCCATGCAAAGTTCCTCCATCTAGCGGTTTGCTTTAGATGTACAATTGCTACTTCCAACATGTGGTTGAAAGCTGTTGAATTACTAGGTCGGAATTGGCGTCTGGTTCAAAGTCTTTGTGTCTGTAAAAAAAGAAAAGGGAGCTAATTCCCACCTAAGTTAAGCTGAGTTTATAATTCATCATTAACATTTGACAAAATGCCTCCAGACCGACATTTATTAACCACATAAAACACTCAGTTCAACTCTGGTCGACTCTAATGTAACGCCAAATTCATCACGTCTATTCTCAATGTCCTTATATTCTTTTTTTTTTTTTGTAAGTTGGTATTTAAAGCTTACAATTATATCAGGTAATGATATTTCAGGGCACAAAGAACAACTTTTATAAGCTTTTTCTTGCAGATTCCTTTGTATGAAAAGGGAGGATAATTTAAAGAGAGTCACTTTTGACCTGAATTGGTAAAAAGTGGCTGAGTGAACACAGCCTGGAAAGAGCTGCGTATCCATAGCAACTTCAGAAGTTTGTGCGTGTTGGTCACTGGTTATTGGGAATCCAGCAGGAAGCTCTTTATTGGGCCAGACATCCATGGAGCAGCAAAGAGCCCTAAAGCCTACACTTTGCCCTCTGCACACCCACACACACACACCTTAGTGTATCCTCAGGGCAGCTCATTGAGGCATACTCATGACTCAGAAGAATAAATATGTGTGTGCACATACCTTTGTCTGTGCTGGCAGAATAAATCAAATTGAAGCCCTAACTAGTGTTGAAGTTTTTGTGGGAGCCTGTTGTAGGAGAAGAAACAAAACATGTGGGGCCATGTGGAACATGTGGAGCAATTAGGGTGGGGGCTGTGTCAGCATTGTTTGCACCAAATGCCAAAAGGAGGTGGAGGGAGCACAGGGGGGCCTGCGGCTTTATGATGAGAAGCATGGGGGTTGGTAGTCGTCGTGTGCCTGTGTGTGAAAGAGAGAAAGAGAGCTAAAGGCAGAAAGGCAGTGGGGGAATTCAAGAAAAGGCGAAGCTGCTCCTGCAGGTCTGAGTGTGGGCTCTGGCGGCAGGATGAGAGGCCTCTGTCCCAGGGGGGAGGGGGTTGGGTAAATAGCTAAAGTGGGACATGCCAGGACATGCTTAGGATTCAACCATAGGACTGTGAGAGAAGAGATTATAATGGAAAGGCAGAGGTGAATGGGCTGCTCACATCTGTTGTCTTGAACCTATTCCATTATGCAGTTAACAAGACGCAGGGTACCTGGAAAATAGCTTGATTAGCCGACTCGACCAAGATATGTGATCCTACTTAGTCTATTTTTCTGATTAAGTTGACTAATGGATCCTTTGATTGGTTATTCGGTCCAACTAACACTCCAGAACACAAACATACTGATAATGTGGAGCCAAAGAGACCACACTCAATAGACGTGAACAAAGTTCCATTGCATCTGGAGAACTATAACTAAACTATGACTATAACTATCACTAAGAGGACTTCCTCTTACAGTTGAGTGTCTCCTTGAAAAAAATCTTGCAGTAGGACACATCCTCAAAATGGGAAGGTTGAAACAATCAGATTTATAAAACAATATTCTAATATAGCAGTAATTATAGTGTAATTATAACTGTTAAAGTAAAGCTTTACTTGTCTTCCTCCACATTTCATGGTCCAGCACTGTACACATTTTCATGATAAAGAACTTCAAACATCCAACTTAGTTTGTCCTGATTTCCAGGTTATTTTTTTAAGATTGAATGCATTCAAACAAAATGATTTGCATATGGCCGGTTAGATGAAAATAAAATATTCGCAATATATAATCATAACATTATGGACCAGCTCAGTGCATTTCCCTTCACAGCAGTGTTATACTGAGGTAATAAGACACGCTCCCTCTGGTGTAACTCCCTCTGTCTTTTTCTGTGGTTTGCCTAATTATCAAACAAAGGCTTTTGATTAAAATGTTCCAAAGAGAGATGCGTGGTGATGAATAGTGTCCATGCACGCAGTTACACACTTAGCAATTTGATGAGGTACTGCTGGGACATTTCATTTTAATACTTAATAGGCTCCCATCCATAAAACGTTGAAAAATAGCCTTAAAGGTATTTGATTTAATCAAGGTTTTGAAGCAGTATACCTTCAAATGTTAAGCTCATGTGATCGTAAGGCATGGCTCATTACACAGCACCAACAACCAAGGTTCCTTGTCATCCCAATTAAAAGGTTCTGCTTGTGTGTATAGCACGGACAGCTGCACACACTGCGAGAAAAACAAAAACACATTACTTTGGTAATTGAAACTATAGCACCAAATGGTTTGTGCCTAGCCCTGGACGGTTTATAGTGAAGCACTTAGCAGATGGCTCCAAATGACTGTGACATTTGTTCTGCCCTTCTACAGTATTTTGCAGCTTGAAGCGCAAAATGCTGATGTCTGACAGCGCTCAAGGCAGCCCTTGAGATAAGAGATGAAAATTGTGTTTGTTTAGGTCAGCCTGTGGCTCCCTGCTTTTGATTAAACTCCTCAAACTGTGCACCCAAATGTCTGTGGACACACCAGAGTGTAAAATCATGGCACTGATTACAAAGCATAAGCATGCCACCAGTAACGCTGGATGACATGACTTGAATTATCCTGCCTTTAATTATTCAGGTTTGTGACACTGTCTTTTATACTGAGTTCTTCTGAGGTTTAAAAAAGCCCCCGGCCTTTAGCTGGGTGCAATAAGTCTTAATGTTTATTAGCAGTGTAAAATCGTTGTTTGCTAGTTTGACACGGAGCAGAGTCGGTGCAGCTGCTGCTATCAGAGTGAAGAGGTGCAGCTAATTAAAAATAATTAGCTCTGGTGGGTTGTTCGTGAAGCAGCCATACAAGCTACGGTTATCATGATCACAGGCAAACATATAAAACCTTATTTCAGTTAGGGAAATGTTTTTAGTTCAACCTAACACAAACACAAATCTATTTACTTAATACACCAGCCATTGCTAATGACTCTCCAGGGGCAACAGTGGGTCTATTATTATTTATAAGTATAAGACGCTTTATTTCTTATCCAAAGTGATCCGTGCATTGCATCACCATGTGTTTGAAATTAAGGTAAATTGAACTAAATAAAAATAATCACAAAACCTAGAAACCAAAATGGTTGCTGATAAAGTTCTGCTCTCTCTAAAGTAGGGATGAAAATACATCAAATAAAATTTGATCTTTTATTTTCGTGCCAGAGATTTTGACTTGCACGACTCGGAGATTTGTAGTCTCAGTTCTTTCTATGTTGCACAACTGTCAGGATTTGACAACATTTTTGGTTTTAAATAAAAATAATGTGCAATATAAAATAGGCCCTGCCAGTAAACCTTAGAGGCAGTTGCCTTTAAGTTTGGCTGCTAGTTAAGTTGCTGAGAAGAAGTGGAATGAAGAAATAATAAAGGAATAGAACTTGCTTCCCTCTTTTCATCTCTTTTTGATTTAAATTAGGCTTTGGAAGTATTACTTTCTTACACAGCAGTTTTGATCCCCCTACTTTTACAAAATGTTCAATGCGTTCAAATCTTTCCTGTATCCATGTTGAGAAGACGAATGGGGCATAAAGACATATAGTGTAATGTAATCTTCAATGATTGCTTCTTTGTTTGCACATACTTCTTGTTCTGAAGTTTATATTCTTTCTCCTCAGATCACCGTCAGCGACCACGGGGTTCCTGCCAAATCCACCACTGTCCGCGTCATCGTCCGAGTCCTGGACGAGAATGACAATAGGCCGTTGTTTTTGGAAAAGATCTACAAGATCAAGCTCCCGGAGCGAGAGAAGCCGGAGAAAGAGAGAGCCATGAAGAGAGACCCGGTGTATCGGGTCATTGCATCAGACCGGGATGAGGGACCGAACGCAGAGATCTCGTACAGCATCGACGACGGAGATGAAAGCGGAAAGTTCTTTATCGAACCAAAGACGGGCATGGTTTCTTCCAAGAAGTTTTATTCTGCTGGAGAATACAACATTCTTACAGTGAGTATCTAATCTAATGGCTTCACTCTGTACCCAGCCTGATAGGCTCTTAGTGAGCAAGTAAAATAAAAGTGAAAGAAAGCAGAAGATAATTGGTCCAGACACATTATGCTGGTTTAAAAGGAGCATCTACTTTACATTTTAGGGGGCACTTTTCAAACCCAAGCCAAACTTTCCAATTACGATCTCATTGTTACAAGGATGTAAAGTATGTTTGCTTTATTACCCTGGTCTTATTACTGTGTGGTGCCTTCATCATCAAGATCTTAAATAGTAGAATTAACCCGTAGTTTAGGCATCATAGTAGGCTGTGAAAGCTGCCTAGTTGATACATGACACATCGTTTTTGGTTATAGCTGATATATACCTAGATTTTATGTCCCAACACATGCAAAGTCTTGTATCCTGCTGCAAGAAGACACTGCTCACCATAGTTTACAGTAATTGAAGTCCACACAAAAGGTTGAATCACAAAAGACTAACGCACAAAAGGTGTTTTGTTATTCAAAAAGGCACGGTTCTCTCGGCAGGCTGACAGCTCAGAGTACGGAGAAGCTTTTTACGACTGAAATCAGTGGTTGAACTAACTGTATCTATGCATTTTGCAAAACATTTCAATTCTAGATCCACCAGAGACATAAACAGGCTCTATAACATCTTTATTTCCCTGCTGTTCTCTCAGGTTAAAGCCGTCGACAATGGACGTCCTCAGAAATCGTCCACTTGTCGTCTGCATATCCAGTGGATTCCTAAACCAAAATTGCCCGCTGATGCAGCTCCCCTGCTATTCGAGGAGTCACCCTTCACATTTTCCATAATGGAAAGCGACCCTGTGGCCCACATGGTGGGGGGTGGTGGCCACAGAATCCTCTGATGTCCCTGTGTGGTTCGAAATCACAGGTAATTCCTCCCTAACATTCATCTCTGTCGTGTGTAGAAAACTCTTTTTAGGACTTACATAGTGTTCTTTTGTATTAAGTCTGACAAATGTATGGTATGTTTTTTATCATAGATATAAAAAGTCCAAAGAAGTGTTCATTTTTTGTTATAACAGTATTGTCACAGAGCTACAGACAATTAGACAGCCTGCCAAATGTTGGTTATATCATATCCAGGGCTGTCTCAGCCTAAGCTAAAACTAAATTCACTACACACAATTATGTTTCACTTTTTATAATTTGTGTGGTTTGTTGTGTTGACGTGGATAAATACAGATATTATGAGGGAAAAAGCTAAACTACTCTAGGTTTAATGGCAGTTACTTTAGGCTTTTAGTTAACCTGAACAGTTGTAATTATTTAGAATTTGTCAGCTATCCTTAAAATGTTGATCCACCTTTTCTCAATTTCACTGTTCCTGTGTTACTGTATAGCTGATTCTATAACATCATTTAATCATGAGTTAATATCTCACAAACGATAAATATTGATATATTTCCTAGCGGCCCTACAATTTTAATTGGCAACTCTGTTTTGAAGTGTTAAAACTTGATTTGTTCTCTCTTGAATGTGTGTTTTCTTTAAACTACTGCTCTGAGAGGCACTGTATGCATGAGAAGACTTACTGAAAATTGACTGCTTTCAAAAAATGCTTGCCTCTTCCTTCCTCCCAGCCTGTCCTCCCTCTAATCAATGTCTGACTGACACGTCTCTTTTTTCTCTTCTCTCTTTCTTTGCTCTGCTTACCGCCTCACTCTTTTTTTCTGGAATGTTCTGTTTGGTTGGATTTTTTTGAAAGACGGCATAGAGGATACTGAGATGTTTTACATCCTACAGATGGCTTGTGACCACAACTGCACAGCAGAAGGTAGCTGCTGGGATCTCCTAACAGTCTGTGCTGTATTAACAGATCATCCCACACTGTGTGTTGGTGCTTCATGTTGGCTGTGGTTGAATTGTGTTGTGCTGCTGGATTGATGTTGTGCCACATTTTCCCCTAAACCCATGACCTGATTAGGAGTCTCAAGAGGAAAAGGAAAACCTCTTACCCTTAACTTGTGTGAATTACAGCTCCATTTTATATCATCTGTTGTGGTTGAACCTTGAGAGTTCAGCATCTTTTTATCCACTCGATAAAAGGATGTTTTGTATTATACAATCATCACATTTATGTGCTCATCATGCGTATGTTAATGGTAATTGCATGAACAAGCTATTATGTGAATCATTTTGAGATAAACAACACATTTGTACCACTAGTAAATGATACTAAAATCAGGTTATCCATTCATTATCTTAGAGCTCAGCACAGCTGCAAACTGATGTTTGTATGCACACCTCAGCGCCCCCTTTATGTGTTTGGGTAACCTTGCTAAAAGCACACAACCAAGCGAGGATTTGTCACTAATCTTTTGTTTTTCTTGTGTTTGCACAAAAAAAAAAATCCACAGGTGGTAATTATGACAGCCGCTTTGACGTTGGCAAGGCCAGTGGAACCTTGATTGTTGCACGGCCCTTGGACACTGAGCAGAAATCAAATTACAACCTGACGGTGGAAGCCACAGATGGGACAAGAACTGTCAGCACCCAGGTAATTGAAACACTAATGAAACGTTTTGAAGCTGATGAGGCAGTTGTCATGGTTCTGTTTTTCTCTTGTGACAAATAGCAAAAGGAAAGAGACGAGTAACGCGTGAAACATTGGCCAAACTGTCCTCTTTGTGCTGATAGGTTTATGTTGTGATACTATCATTGTTCCGAACCGGCCCAGAAGATGAGAGTTTATAGATCTACATCCGTACATGACCTGACTTCTAACTGTATGATTCGACCTTGGAAAAAAAGGAGGGATAACACAAAAATATTGGCTAGGATACAGAAAGGCTTTGCTTTTTTAATCTTCTTATTTTGACTGATGCTGCCTGTGGGTTGCAGTTGAATTTAGTTCTACCACTAGATTATCTGCTGTATTTTCATTCTCAGCTCAACTTATAATTCAAAAAATGTTTGACATTTTTTGAAACATGTTTAATCGATTTTTTGCTGAGATTTAAATCATACAACCCCCATCTGTCTTGTTGAAACCAGGTTACAACCAACAGCTGGTATGTTTAGCATAGCATTAAGACTGTCAACAGGGAGGCTGGTTGAAGTTATGTGTGGAACAATTTTTTAAGTGCTTTACTGGTTACATAGCAACCTTGACAGCAATGAAAAGACTCCCAAAACTTTGTAGGTGCTAAAGTAGGCTGATGTCTCACCTTCTGATATAGCCCGGCTAGCTGTTTCCATTTGGATCTAGTGTTCATGCTTAGCTAACCCACACATCGCCTGGCTGTAGAATCATAGTTACTGTACATCTTATCTTAGCATATAAGTTGACGTCCTTAAATCAAGTCTCGGTTGAGGTTCTTATTTTAACATTTGGAACGTTTGCCTGTACACAGCTCACACGATGGCTACTGCTAAGTCGGCAGCCAACTTGCTTACTGCAGAAACAACTACTCTGGAATAGCTAACAGTGTTTCCTTATGGGGTAACCTGATAGTGTAATACTCCTGTGAAGACACGGTTAGGATGTTTGTATCAGCAGTAACCGCTGTATTAGTGCAGTGCAAAATAGCGGTTATTAGCTAGCCAGTGAGACAGTAAGGGACTCATAAGCGCTAACACACACACACTCGGGGCCAGGACGGCTACACAAACAAAACAAACAGAAGCTCCGTTAATTACACCCACAGAGGGAGCACTACTCTGTTCACGTAGACATTATTCCACCAGATTCACAAAGAAAATCATATAATGAATTGAGAACCTTTTAAAATAAATGATCCTTTGTGTTTTTCAAAGAAAGAAAGAAAACGTATTCTGAAGCTGACCTCATGAAGACTCTTCTGTTAAACAAACCATGATATTGGCAGTCAGTTTTCCTCCTCCTCTGTTCTATACCATCTCATTTGAGCATTGAACTTCAGGAATCTTCCATTGTCTCATTCCTGACGCAGAGCTGCTGTGATGATGGTGCCGTCTAGCCAGAGGTTTTTTTAAGTATACATTCTTGAGCCCCCTTTACTCCACCCTCTGCTGTGTCTCTCTCTGAACCTGTGAACCTTCTCTGAGAGGAACCCATTGCCATGGTTTTCCGAATGGACTCTAAATAACAACATTTATTAGACTTATTCATACACAAGCACTCTCATGCTGTAGTCTAGACACTGCAAAATCAAATGAAAAGATGCTTTTCTGCTGGATTATTATGTTCTGTGAACTATGTGAAGCTCTTTGATGGAAGATGAAACTAAAACTTCCCGGAAACTTCCAAAGCAGTTGCATACTTGTATTTTAATATATTAATATGCTAATTTAATCCTTCTTGCATAAATCTGGCTCCCTGGCTGATACCAAAGCTGAACTGCAAGAATAAAAAGCTTTTAAGCATGCACGTTGTCTCTGGTTTTTGTTCCGATCGTCATGCCTTGTCCATGAGATTTAGAGATTTTTTATATGGTAGTTTGGATCATATGGGATGGTGGCATTCAAAATGTTTTGTCCTTTGTCCTCAAAGGGGGCTTCAGAGAACTGTAGCTGGAAAAGAATCTATTTGTTGTCACTCCGTATGAATAAAGCCTTTCATCATCTGGCTGCTGTGCTCCACTGAGCCTTGGTTGAAGCGCCGCCTTCACTGGCATTTTGCAGCTCATCCGAGGAAGCGGCTAGTATTTTAGTTTAGTGCAGAACCTCAATAACAGCCACAGAGTACCTGTTTTATCAGCCGTGATTTTGTCACCACATAAAGCACTTTCTTAAAAGCCCTGGCAACAGACACTTATTTAAAAGCCTCTCAGCAATGCTGCATGCAGTGACATTTTAAGTCAAATTAATAACATTCAAAGGTTAACCTATTCAGAAGGTCTAATTCTCAGTGGAGCTTGATTCTCTGTGGGACTGACTGTACAAGCCACCCTTTCACATCACAGGAGATTATTTAATTCCGTAATCACATAAAAATGCACCATCTTTTTATACATTTCAAACCATACTGTTTTTTTGTTTTGTTTTGTTCAAACAGAAAGTTAATGAAATCGTATCCAATGCAAAGCTAATGCCATACACCTTGATTTTGTTTGTGAAAACACAACACATTTCCAAAGCTTGAGCTCCAGTCTTATTTTGGATTTGAAACATAATAGAAATCTTTGAAATCCAATCCTAAATTGGATTTCAACATCCTATGATCATAATCTATTTGCAAACTGTCCTTCTTTACATATAATACTTAACAGACTACCTCAAAAATAAATAGATTTATCAATTCTATCTTTACAAACCACTGCAGGTAAATTGAAAAAACATTTGCAAACAAGAAATAGGTCAAAAGAATAAGCACTTGTACAGTATTTTTTAATGTATTTTTAGAGGTGTGTCCAATAGGTTCTCTTGTAGATGAGTGTGTAAAATACAGTAGTGCAGACCCAGATGACCACTATGGGTCAGCTGTTTTCCATAGAGGGAACGGATTTTCTGAATTTGCATGCTCCATAAACCATACTTGTTATGTGATTTGGGCCTGTTGCCTGGGACGCACTGAGAGCCAAATACATGACTGGAAAAGGCATATCAGAGACTGTAGCAATCCCCAAATATGGTAGGTTTGTAAAAAATAAGTCCCTTTCCGAGGAAACGTTTTTCTACAAATTAATGCTGGTAAAACCCCTCTACTGTCTGCTTTCCTTGTTTAGGAAATCAGATTTGATAAAAATGTGTCTTGAATGCAGCATCGTAATTCCTGCATATTTGACACATCACTTGTCAGATGACTTGCACATATTTGTAGGAGAGCCTTAAGGATTCAGCATACTGAGTGCCTTTTGTTTCAGAAAATCTATCTGAGTGTTTTGGCTACTAACTTGTTTATCCGATAACATTGTTCAGCAATGACAGCATTTGCTATGTCAGCAGGATTTTTTTTAAACAGAAACTGAAAAATGTACCTCTTGCTGGGAAGTTAATGTTAAACAGCGAGAAACCAATAGTGCTATGCCAAATGTATTAATGTAGTCTAAGTTAGATTTACTTTCAAGGCAGGCAAGTTTCACAACTGTTATTGTTACTCCTTGATTGTACATCATAAGGATTAATCATGAAATGTGTTTATCTATGGATTAATATATGAAAGGCAAATGTTTTCTATTGAGTCCAAAAAGAGATAATTTCATTAGGAAATAATATGCAAAATAGTTATTGAGTATGAACTTGTTTTGCTTGGTGACAGCATGTTGTTTAACTTTAAAGTCATACAGAATGTCACTGCAAATTAGATCTACCCTATCACACACATGCAGTGCACCTCGTGAAAGCTGGAAAGTTAAGACTTATCTGTTCCTCAAATCAAAGTCATGTGGAGGCTGTGCTGCCAGACAGGCTGGCCTATTTTCTCTCTACTTGGAATGTTTTTTTTCCCTTTCCCCTTTTTGTTCTCTCTCTCTCCTTCTTACTCTCTTTGTCTTTCTTTAGGATTGTTTCCCTCTTGAGTTTAAAAAAATCTCCACATTCATTGGTCAGGCATGATGATTATTATTCTGTTTGGGTATAATAAAAAGGGAACAAGGGCACTGGACCTCTGGGTAGTGGGCTGTGTTAATCCTGTTTTGGGAACATGTTAAAGTGCTCTGTGCCAGTCCCCTGTCTTTGCCCAGAACCTGCCACCTGGCAGGGGGTCTTCCTCTGCTATGCATGGCACAGGACGACAACGAGCCCAATGAAAGCCCCCATGTCCTATTGTGGATAAACACAACACAAAAGGTGTTTCGTCATTCGGAAGGCTTTTTTGTGGTCTCTTAATCACATCTTTGTTTTTTAAAGCTCTTAAAATGACAGTGACAAAGAGTTAAATAGATCTGAAAATTTGAAATAGAGTTAAGTCCGACCTACATGGAACTCCAGTGGTGAGCTCATTGTGAAGCTGGTAGTGTGTGGGAGGTCTATGGGAAACAGTGTGCTGTACTGTTATGTGCTTTCCATTCGAACATTGTAGTTCTATGAAGGCGTCTGTGAAGGATCAGCTGATTCCGACAAGGGGTGCTGCATTCTAGCTCGGGCACCTCATAGCCAGGAGCTGCGCCAACAAGGCAGGCTCGGCATGCAGCCCAGCCTCCCTTCCCCCATCACCAGCTATATGACATCCTCCCTTGGCCATGCAGAAGTACCTCAAGCTGTTCTGCTCACAATCTGTTCCTGGTCTCTTGTTTCTCATGTTATCTGTTAGGTTCACCTCATTCACTCATACTTATAACACTTATTGCCCTCAGTATCAAAGCTGACTATTGTATCGGGGACTTTTTTTTCTTCCCTGAACTTTTTTGTTGCATTGTATTCAAAGCCACATTTTCTTGGTGCATTTCTTTCATACACCTACAACCTATGTTTTTTGTATTCATTTCCCTTAGCTTTCCTCGGTTTTTCACTGTCACTTCTCTTTCATACTCCCATCTCACCCTCACAGCACTTTTTTTCTTTAGTATCTCCATCTGTTACGTTTGAGTCTCAGTCTCAATCTTGTTCCTCTCCAGCACTCCCAAAGGAAGCCATATACAAAGACTGCAGAGTTTTCCTCTTCACCAGCATTTCTGCTGCAGTCAGGCTGTATCATACTGCTTTGTAATATTTGGGGGCAAAGTTCCTTTGAAGTGTTGTAGAGCCTCCTTGTGAAAGGGAAGGCGAGTTTGTGTGCAAATGGAGACTGAATAGCCTTTTGTGTGCTTTCTAAACCATCTGAAATAGTACATTGTGGATATGTGTGGATACTACTGACCAGGTTCCATTCCTTTCTGCTTCTTGACCCACTATCAGCTCTTGCCACCTTCCTCACTATTCACATGACGTGTTATCTGACACTGGCCAGATTGAGACACATTGGACAGCGTCTTTGTGTGGATGACTTAGGGATGGGCATTCGATTAAATTGTCTTAATCGATCGTCGGGAGAATTAACGATCGATTCTCGATTAATCATTCAAATTTTTATATTAAAATTCAGCATTTATAGGCTATATTAAAAATGCAGTGAACATACCAAAAACAGAGCGTGTTTTCCTCATTGAGAGATGTATTACAAGATGGACAACTCTTGTCGCAGTTCAACCGGATCCGTTCAATGGTTGAACTTGAAAATATGCGCTGCTGTGCTCTTAAGCAGCGGAGCTTGCAGCTAGAAGCCGGTGCTCATGAACACAACTGACCCTTGTTTTCCCCCAAAATAATAATATAAAAACACAATCATGTTAAACAATAACTTAACCAAAAATATATAATACTTTTAGTCTGACAGGTTTTGCCAAATTGTAACTCAAAACTATCCAAAAAGGCACCGTGTCGAGAAAGAGGGTGAGAGAGAGATTAGCCAACCTAACAATGAATTAGGCTAATTAACAAAGCTTCATAAAAATATCCAGTTAGTTTACCTAACCGGAAATAGCTGGTAGTTCACAGAAACTGTCTGTAGAGTTTATTGCTTGATATTGGCAATCGGAAAAAGTTTGTTATTTTCGCGCATGTGCAGCCGGGGGAGGGGGGGGGGTACAGATCGGGCACTGACAATTACTTTTGAAATACACGGAAACTCGCAGGCATCTGAGTAGGCCTGTGGTGTTTTTTGTCAAACATTGCCCTCGTGTGGTAAACGTTTGATTGCTGCCACATAGCGAATTCATTGCATTCCTTCAAGGCTCACACTACGCAACAGAACCTGCATTAATTTTATCGACAACAAATGAATGTCATCGACGAAATTCTTAATGATCAATTAATCGATCGTCGATTAATCATGCCCATCCCTAGTGGATGTATGTTTGGAAGTGCACATTTTATGAGTGTGTGTGGGTGCATGCATGTGCATCTGTGTGTGTAAAAGGTGGATGTGCGACATTGCATATCTGGTACTATATGATGTCTGGCATGACATGAGAAAACATGCTTGGAATGAGATAGCTTGTCAGCACTCTGAGGGTGCAACATACACTAGAGGCCCAATTTTATACCCTTTTTCAGGGATAATGCCTGATTAGAAAATCTTTTTATTTTACATTACACATCCTGATTAGCAGTGTGACATGGGCTGCTCATGACTCGTGGAGAACTGCCAGTTCACAGCAGTGAAAGACAGCGTGCAGCCCAACGCTCCCCCTGCAAGATGACATCTGTGAGCTTCAGCAGCCTTGCCAACATCCGCAGCACAGAGCAGATTGTAAATGTTATCAGTGCTGTCAGGTTGAGTCTATATTTGTCTCTGATATAGGCTCATAGCGATCAACAAACAGTATTATGACGGAAAACAACAGTGTTGACCACGGATCTGACAAATCCTGGTCAGCTAGTGAGCTGACAATTGGTCAGAGCTTTTGTGACTAAAGTCCTCTTCACTGTTCCTGCATTGAACAGCTTGCCTTTGCTGCTTTCCTTACGGGACATCACCCCCTGGTGTTTGGTATGCAGGTGTCTAATCTGGGCTGATCCCTTTGTTCCCCATGTTTGGCAAGGGTAGAAGCCCCTCTCTGGTCTGGGAAGCAGAGATGGCATTCCAGCAGCTCTCCATAATCCTCTGTCGGAAGTCCAGTAGACGAGTGGCTGGTGTTGATAAAACATGCTCCCAGTGGAATTTTACAGTTTGGGGATGTTAGATTCTTTGTTTTGAGTGGGCAAAAAAAACAACGGGGCACTTTTTGCTGTCCAAAGCAAAAAGAATATGTGTAATGATTTGTTTATGAATTTTAATCCAAACACTTGTAAAAATATAAGCAGAATATTGAATCTGCAAATCAGTAACACCATTCC
The DNA here is from genome assembly GCF_036324505.1 of Eleginops maclovinus. NCBI lineage: Eukaryota > Metazoa > Chordata > Actinopteri > Perciformes > Eleginopidae > Eleginops > Eleginops maclovinus. Next base: position 7,858,173 of record NC_086353.1, read on the forward strand.
TAAAATGTATATTACTTATTAGACATATTATGTATTGTATTTATCCCTGGATATGACTCCTATCCTTCAACAGTTTACAGTTCAAAGTCATGTGTTTTTGGGCTTTCACTCAACTAGTCTCACTTTAGAAACTGCTCTGAAATGTAGCTCTCACTTCATTAAGATGCACTGTGGTTTTCCATCATTGATTTCTTGTTTTCACTGTTGGTAGCATCAAGTGGCCATTCAGTTAAAATATTGCTTTTGCCATCATCGATCTGGTCTGTATATACAGAAGCGCTGTGTATAACTGAAGGTGGGGAAGAAGAGGATGTGTGTGTGTGTTAGTGTTGGTATAAAGTAGTGTATACATGCAATACAGATAATCATAATCCTGTTTTTGACTATATTGAGTTTACTGAATATTTATTGTTTTCTAAATCATTATTCTGTTAAAAACCAATGCGGTAGTTTAACGCTCAAATTAGCTCAGAGTTATCCTTTGAAAAACTCCATCTCACAATTTAAAACTATTTAAAAACTCATCTGAGTCAGATGTTACAATTTATATTCTCTACAATTTCTTTTTCTCCTCTAGGTGCTGATCCGTGTCATCGACACCAACAACCACCGACCACAGTTCTCTGAGAAGGTGTATGAGGTGAATGTCCCTGAAGACAAACCAGCCGGGACTGAGGTCCTGCAGATCAGCGCTGTGGACAGAGATGAGAAGAACAAACTTACCTTTACTCTCCTGAGCAGCACCGACCCCTTCAGCCTGAGGAAGTTCCGACTAGACCCAGGAACGGGCACCCTCTACACGGCTGAGGAGCTGGATCATGAGACAATGCATCGTCACATTCTCACTGTCATGGTATGAGCCTCTGACAAGTTAAAAATAGCTTGTTAAATGATGTATTATTTTGCTACTTATGGTTTAATGGAGGTTTTTTTTCAATTGTTTGCTGTATTAAAAATGAAACATCCATGAAATCATTATAACTTGTTTATTTCTATGGTTGTTTTTTTTTTATATGAATAATTAGCTTTTTTATCATTGTGCTTGTGAAAAATCCCTTGAGGGCTCTAACCCTTTTCCGTCACTGTTTTTCATTCTTTTCTTCCCCCCTCGTGCTTATTTCTCATTCAATTCTTTTTTAAATATAGGTTCGAGACCAGGACATCCCAGTAAAGAGGAACCTTGTGCGTGTTATTGTCAATGTGGATGACACCAATGACAATGCACCCTGGTTTATAGGCACACCTTACACTGGCCGTGTGTTTGAATCTGCAGCAGTAGGTTCGGCTGTACTCCATGTCACAGCTCTCGACAAAGACAAGGGCTATAACGCAGAGATCGTCTACAGCATTGAATCAGGTGAATACACACAAAGCTGCTCTTCCACTTGGTTAAGCCCCTATTTCCCTAGTGTTTTTCTTCTTATAGCAGAAAGCTGTCATTGTAAATGAATGCAAATGCAATCAGCTCATCAAAAATGTATGAGTCATCTTGAGTCCGGCTGCCCACTGGATCTTGATCATGAATGGAATACTTTACAAAGAGTAGGAGAATATTGAAGACTTTGTCAGGGCGATCTCCAAATACGTCGGAGACTGGTAGATTCCCCCCCTCTGAATTTCCCACGATGGTTTTCTCCTACAATACACTATTGTATGAGAACGAAAAACATGTGGCAAATAGCTTTTCATACGAATACATACAGATATTTGACATAGCTTAGATGACTTCATGTAATAGAATTGAGGCTTGCTTTGTTTCGAGTTAAACTGATGGCTTAGGATGACTGGCTTGGAAAGGACATTTTTGACACTTCAAATAATGTTCGACATCATAGTTTTGATACAACACAAAGCATTTAACATATATGTGTTGCATTAAATGCCAGGCACATAGGTCAGAAATAATTCCTAGTGCAGCATCATCATATATATTCTCCTTTTTTTGTCTCTTACAGGAAATGTTGCAAACTCCTTTGCCATCGACCCTGTTCTAGGGACCATCAAAGTAGCCAAAGAGCTTGATCGCAACAGCAATAACCAGTTTGAGCTCACCGTTAAGGCATCTGATAATGGGAACCCTCCACTGTCAACAACTACCACTGTTAACATTGCGGTAACAGTTTCTGATAATGCAGCCCCAAGATTCACAGAAAAAGAGTTCTCTGCAGAAGTTAGTGAATCAGTCCATCCAGGAAGTTTTGTGAGCTTGGTAACAGCCGACAGCCAGTCATCTGTTTTCTATCAGATAAAAGGTGGCAACATCAACAACGCATTTGATATAAACCCTAACTCAGGAGTGATTGTGACCCAGAAAGCTTTAGATTATGAGACCACCTCCCAATATAAGCTGATCATACAGGGTACCAACATGGCAGGACTTTCCAGGAATGCAACTCTTCTGATTCACCTCAAGGATGAAAATGACAATGCTCCGAACTTTGTGCAGAAGGAATTCAAAGGATTAATTAGCGAGTCCGCCCCCATCAACAGTGTTGTCCTGACCCATGAAAACACGCCTTTCGTGATTAGGGCTTCTGATGCTGATTGCGACCGCAATGCCATGCTCATCTACCAAATTGTCGAACCTTTCGCACATAACTATTTCGCCATTGACTCAAGCACCGGAGCCGTCAGAATCACAACAGCTTTGGATTATGAACAGAGGAGTGTTTTCCAGTTCACAGTCCAGGTCCATGATCTAGGAATGCCACGCCTATTTGCAGAGACAGCAGCAAATGTAACCATAGAAGTAATTGATATAAATGACTGTCCACCAGTTTTCAGCCAAGAACTGTACGAGACAACTGTCAAAGTGCCAACCTACAAAGGGGTGGAGGTCATTAATGTCAACGCCACAGACTCAGACTCTGGGCCTAACTCTAAACTTCTTTTCTCCATCTCAGAGGGAAATATTGGTGATAAATTTAAGATAGATCCAATCAAAGGCATCATTTCTATTCAGAATGTGACACAGCTCAGGAGCAGGTATGAATTAAAGGTTAGGGTTTCCGATGGTAGATTTGCTGCTGTTGCTACAGTTAAGATAATCGTGAAGGAAAACAAGGAGAGTAAACTGAAGTTCACCAGGGAGTCCTTCAAAGCCTACGTCCAAGAAAATTCTTCCCAGAAGAAAACACTAGCAGCCATCGCTGTTGTTGGGAACCAGTTGAATGAGCCGTTGTTTTACAAAATCTTGAACCCTGACAGCAGATTTGAAATCAGCCGCACATCTGGAGTACTCTCAACCACTGGGATTCCATTTGATCGTGAGGCACAGGACACATTTGAAATAGTTGTTGAGGTCACCAAAGAGGACACATCTGAAGATGGGGCTCACGTTCTAGTCACTGTGACAGTGGAAGATGTAAATGACAACAAACCTATGTTTGTGAACCGACCCTATCACGCCCTGGTCCAGATGGATGCAGAGGAAGGCCAGGTCATTCGTCAAGTCACAGCAGTGGACAAAGACATAGGCCCGAATGCTGTTATCCATTATTATCTGAAGGAACACCAAGAGCACTTTCAAATTACCCCGTCTGGGGAAATCTCCCTCAAAAAGAAATTTGAGAAGGATTTGCTCGACACAGACTTTGTTGTTGTTGTTACGGCAAAGGATAATGGAGAGGTACCACTATCAACAGAAGTAGAAGTGCCAATAACAGTGGTGAACAAAGCAATGCCTGTGTTTGAGAAGCCTTTTTACAGCATTGAAATCCCTGAAAACATTCAATTACACACACCTGTGCTTCATGTACAGGCCAATGATTCTGAAGGCCCTCGTATTGTGTACACCATTTCTGAGGGGGATCCTTTCAAACAGTTCTCTATTGATTTCAACACCGGTGTAATTCATGTAATTGAGCCACTGGACTTTGAAACCCATCCCGCCTATAAGTTAAATGTTAGAGCTACAGATTCTCTGACTGGAGCACACTCTGAAGTGTTTGTTGATATCATACTGGAAGATGTAAATGACAACGCCCCTGTGTTCCTTTCCAAGTCCTACTACGCCAATATTTCAGAGGCCTCTGTCATTGGTACAGCTATATTGCAAGTTGATGCCAAAGATTCTGATACTGGTAGTAACCAAGAAGTATTCTTTCAACTAGTCGAAGAAAAGAGGAGGAGTTCAGATGACTTTACCATTGACCGTGACACAGGAATAATCTCCACAGCTCAGGTTCTCGATCATGAGGAGATCCAACAGCACAAGTTGAGAGTCCGCGTTGTGGACGGCGGAGTTCCAGCCCTATCTGGTGATGTTATTGTAACAATAGATGTTACTGACCTTAATGACAATGCTCCACTATTTACACAGCACACTTACAAAACTTCTATTAGTGAATTGGCCCCACGTGGACATTTTATCACTCAAGTCCAGGCATCCGATGTTGATAGCTCCGACCTAGATAAGTTGGAGTTCTCCATATTATCCGGAAATGATGATCAAAACTTTTCCATGGACAAACACACAGGCGCCATTTTCATTTCCAACCACCGTAGGCCACATATGGAGCCTCTTTACAACCTCAATGTATCAGTATCAGACGGTGTATTCAGAAGCTCAGCCCTGGTCATCGTAACAGTTACTGGAGCCAACCTTCACAACCCCACTTTCTCTCAGTTGGACTATCTGGTAGAGCTGGTTGAAAACTCACCTATTGGTACCTTGGTAGCAGAAGCAAAGGCAACAGATGATGACGAAGGCATTTATGGGCTAATAACATACCAGATTGTCAATGACTTTGCAAAAGACAAGTTCTTTATCAATGAAAATGGAGAGATTTTCACTCTTGAGAGCCTTGATCGTGAGAATACTGTTGAAAAGGTTATTCCTATTTCTCTCACAGCTAAGGATGGGGGTGGGAAAGTGGGCTTTTCTGTAGTCAATGTCATTCTCACAGATGTCAATGACAATGCCCCACAATTCAGGGCAGCTGAGTACAAAGCCACTATTGCATCAGAAGCCCCAAGGGGAACTTCTGTGGTTAAAATAGCTGCTTCAGACATGGATGAGGGAAGCAATGCTGACATTGAGTATTCAATTGAAGCGGATGTTGAAAACGTTGAAGAGAACTTTGAAATTCACTCAACTTCTGGAGTCATCATAACCAAAGAGAGTCTCGTTGGACTTGAAAATGAGCTCTATGCATTCTTTGTGAGGGCAAAGGATACTGGGAATCCATCCAAAGATTCTGTTGTGCAGGTTTACATCAGGATTGTAGCACCAGAGACACCAATTCCTAAATTTGCGGAACCACAATACCGCTACACAATTGCCGAAGACCTTCCCATCGGTACAGAGATCGATGTAATTCAGGCAGTGAGTGAGCAACCACTTGTTTACAGCCTTGTGAAGGGTAACACTCCCGAGAGCAATGAAGATGAGGTATTTGTTGTGGACAGAGACAGTGGGGCTTTAAAGCTTCAGAAAAGCCTAGACCATGAAACCACCAAATGGTATCAACTCACTTTGCTTTCCCAAACCCAACATGAAAACTATGAGATAGTGGCATCTGTAAATGTTAACATCCAGGTGAAAGATCTAAATGACAACAAACCTGTCTTTGAGGCATATCCTTACGAGGCTGTCATTGTGGAAAACCTTCCAAGTGGAGCTCAAGTGATTCAAGTCAAAGCCACTGACCAAGACTCTGGAACCAATGGCCATGTTGTCTACAGCCTGGACTCAAAGCAGAACTCGCAGGAGATCTCCGAGCTGTTTGCTGTAAATAGTGAAACTGGATGGATGACCACTTTAAAAGAGCTAGACCGTGAAAAGATGAACAAATACATAATTGCCGTCCTAGCCACAGATCAAGGCGACAAAGTCCAACACGTTAATGGCACCAAAGTGGAGGTTACAGTTGCTGATGTGAACGACAACCCACCACGCTTCACAGCGGAGATCTACAAAGGCACAGTCAGTGAAGATGACCCTCCTCCCAGTGGAGTGATTGCCATCCTCAGCACCACAGATGATGATTCTGAGGAGATCAATAAACAAGTCAACTACTTCATAACAGGTGAGAGTTTATTATGTTGTGTTTTTTTGTAAGCCCAGAGTTTACTCCCTACTCCTTTGTGTAACAGTTTTCATAAACAGAGCTAAGGGCAGATTATCCATTTATGCCTCTTAATATAATGATAATATCTCATCGTTGAGTCCTATTATCTGTAAGGAGTCAGATTTATCGTCTAATCTGCCGAAGCCCAAGGCAAATATTAAGGTCATCATAATTCAGAATGTATAACTAACTGAATAATGATTTGAAATCGAATGGGAAAAAAACCTCCCTTGCCAATTAGCAAGTGTGAATAACTATGCCAAGCCTGGGTATATCAAGAGGAATCACAACGAGTCATTAGTTTGTGTACAGTTTTCTTTATTTGCTTGTGTATAAAACAGATTTGATTTAGAAGTAAGGATTTACTGCTTTAATGATAAATACTCCAAAGATGATTCCAGTAATAAAGGATGGATTTTTTGTGGAATGTAGTTTTAAATTCAGGACAGACCCCTTTTTGTTAGTCTCTTTATAATGGCTCTGGCTGCTTTCCTGCCTCTGAGTTGGTGATGATTCTGAAGTGGTATATGTCTTTTTAACACCAAACAGGAGGGGACCCACTTGGCCAATTTGGTATCGAACACATTCAGAATGAATGGAAGGTCTCTGTCAGGAAGTCCTTGGACCGTGAAGAGAAGGACAATTATCTCCTCAACATTACTGCCAGTGATGGCATCTTTACTGCCAAAGCCGTTGTTGAGGTCAAGGTGCTGGATGCAAATGACAACAGTCCTGTCTGCGAAAAGGTAAATTCCACTCTTTTCTGGACTTTGTTTGAAAATTCAGCATTTCATTTCCGTTTGTTGGGCCCTTTTGGGTCTTCCTAGTTCTCACTTTTATTTCTCTATCCATCCCTCAGTCACTTTACAGTGAGAGTGTCTCTGAGGACTCCCCTGCTGGCAGGCTCATCTTGCAGGTGTCTGCTACAGATGCTGACATTCGCTCAAACGCTCAAATCTCCTATGAGCTGCAAGGAGTTGGATCTGAGTTGTTTATCATTAATTCTGATACAGGTATGTATCTGTGTGCTAACAAGAATGGATGCAAATGTGTATATTTATGAATAACAGTATTGATTGAGTTAGATCAATTTTAAATTATATTTTTTCTAGGATTCATCCCTTCTTTTTCTCTGAAGGCTTTTTGTTCCACAGTCATTGAGTTAGAACGGTTTCCAGCTATGTTGCAGGTTTTTATGAAATATAAGGATGCAATATGTGGGACACTCTTGTTAAAGTGTCTCATTAAAACACTCTTGGCCCTCTGCTTCAAGCAACAAAATCAAAAAGGCAGCTCAACGCAACAGCAGTCTCATATTCTACAGTCTTAAGATTTGAGAATTGTGATCCCTCTGAAAAAAGTCTGTGTATCTGGTGAATCATTATTTGCAATAGTGGAGACAAGTGTGTTTTCTTTGTGCCCACTTATTTTACTTATTCATTTTTGAATCAGCCAAGAACATATCCGTGCGAGGCAGCTGAAAGACCCTTAGTGGCACTAGAATACAGAATTGTGCACTTAAATTGAATTTGTGACTGCTATACTTCTTGCCTGCAAATCATTTCTTCTGGGAGACCCGCTAAATCAGAGATTCCATCTGGCAGCTCGGGAGAAAGAAATAAAAACATTGCCAGTTAATCACCACCAACCTGTTTTTAAAATAAATGCCAAGTTAAAAGCATGCAAGGACACAACAAACTAAGCCAGATTTAAACAGCTATACAACACATCTGCTGCTGCATGGAATCCTTAAGTAACGGCAAAATTCAGCTTCAATATGCTGAGAGACTGACACCAATGCAACAATACCATCCAGCTGTCTTTTGGCAACGCTCAAAATTGAGTTTCCAGCAGCAGTGCTACTGTTATGGAGCGAGGATGTTTGGGTTTTTTTCAGCTCATACAAGCAGGATTATTGCAGATGAGAACCGCCAAGAGGCTGTGGAGTTTTCCAAAGAGGTTGTGGTAATGTTGGCTACCTCGCCTCCCAAGATACTTCCAAGCTGCTCTTAGCTGCCAACTCTGATGGTTTCCTTCATCCCCCTTCATTCCCCCCCACTCTCTCTGCCATTTTCTTGCGCTTCAATTACTTATTTATTCCCCTCTTCCCTCTTTTCGAAGCCATCAGTTGTTTGGACTTGTTTTATTTTGTTAGTAGACAGCATACAAGGGGGCATTGTCCTTTAGAGTACACACAGCCTTGTCTTCTAACACATAAACTCCATCTCATCTTCATTGCCTTCATCTTATGACTGTTTGTAAAATGAAAGGATTTTGATGTTCTTTAAATGGAAAATGAGATCCTTCTACTCCCCAAAGAGTGTATGTCTTCATGTGTTTATTTTGCTCAAAATTGTTCTGTCTCATCTTCAGGGGAGTTGAAGACATTACAGACCCTGGATCGAGAGGAGCAGGTCGAGCACAGGTTCAAAGTGCGGGCGTTGGACGGAGGAGGGCGGTACTGTGAGGCGGACATCCACATCATTGTGGACGATGTCAACGACAACACGCCCCAGTTTTCATCTGAAACCTACACCATCACAGTCTTTGAGAACACAGAGACGGGCACATACGTGGCAAAACTGCTGGCAAACGATATCGACACTGGTGAGTGTATTTGCTTTCACATTGTAAACATGACTTTGTACTCGAGAAACTATCAGTCCATTACCTAAAAAAAGGCATGGTTATCAATTTCCTACCATCACTTTAGCTAAGAACCACCCCCCACATCTCAAGCTGTCTGTTTTCACACAGCTTTGTGCAGCTTACAATGATAACAAGCAGATATAATATTAACATTTGCTGTAATTCTTGGTTCAAGAATATGTATGCATGCATCGACACCCCCCTCAAGTCTGTAAATGCTGAGTATCACTAACTGTCACGCCATACCCCATACCACATGTAGAACAATCCAACAATTTAAAAGGCTTACTGTGCTTACTGTGAGTGCCATGACTGGACAACATTTAATATTAAAGTTATGTTGTAGATACATTTTGAGAGCTGTGTCTCATGCCTTAACATCATGGTAGAATTGCAAAAAGCAAAAGGCACACAAAGACATTACTCATGGTAACAAAAAACATAGGGTTCCACAATTTACACCACTAAAAGTTTTCAGTATCAGTGTGATTATGCCTCTCGGCTAAATGCTGACTCACAATAGATGGGTTATTATCTTTCCTTTATGCAACTGCATTACACTAAATGGCAAGAGGGAGGGATAACAAATGTGGAATTTCATGAATGATCAACCCCCCAAATTAAAAGCTCCATTACACTCTAATGAAATTCCTCTCTCTTCGAGCTGAATTCTCAAAAGGGCTGATGCAATTTTCCATTTGCATGGTGCGAAGCCACAGGGTCTCATATATTTGTCTCCGACGTCTTTACCTTTCAGCAAGCATTGCCAACCGCTGAGCGGCTCACATGTGGGTAAGACTGAGAAGTTAAACATGCAGTCGAACAGTCATTTAAACTCCTGGAGACTTTAACAGGAAACTATTGGACCTGTCTTTCTAAATTAAACCTGTAGTTTAGTGAAGCAAGAACCACACTTACCAGTACTCTGTCAGAGAGTCAACCCCCTCTTTTTCTTTCCCCTTTTCAGTCCCTGAGTTTGTGTGAACTGGCAGCTCGACATACTAGAAGTGGGCCCGCTTAGAGAGAAACTTTAAATGGTGAATGGAAAGTGCCGGGATTAAGACATTTCTCCCCAGAGGCTTTGCTGCCATGGAATTTGCTTCACATTTTCAAATATATAAGGGTACTTGAAGGAGGGTCTTAGAAAAAAAGGTGCTTCCTGCAGTTTAGCCAGGGGCAATAATTATTTACAGTTGCACTGAGTGTAGCAGAGGGGGTTTGATAAGTATTATGTGTGTGTCACACACATCGGGAGTTCTTCTATGTGTCTTTCTAGTATCTTTTGAGCACAACGGGCAAGTCCAAAGCAACATGTAGGAGTTCAAGAAGAATTAGACATTGTACATTGGACCCAGTTAATCCAGGCTTCAGTCCACTTCCTCAGCTGTAAACATCAACATATGAAGCCGAATGTCCGAAGAGAAAAGATGTGCTTAATCTTCTATCGATATTTGACTCTGGTATCTCTGCTAGCGCTCATTCTTGGCACTGGCTGCTGTGTGCTGCTGTCTCAATAATCCACCTGCCTATTTGGCTCAAAGATGTTTGTTACTTACCCACATTACTGCTCCTCAGTGCAGCCTGCTGTTCCAATCTCATCTTTGCTGAATAGTTATGAACCAGACAGAAAACAGATCCAGACTGGTGGCCTTGATCTGTGATAAACTTGAGTGCCTCTCTTTGCACTGCACACTGCCTTACTGTTGTGTCTTTTCTGAATTTCATTTGTCTTGTTGCTCGATTGTGGAGGAATGTATTAATTTTCTTTATCCACATTGTGCTTCACAAGATTCATACATGTTCTTAACAATCTTGCCCCAATACTGTAGAGAAAGATGTTTTGAAGTGCCTCAAAAGGAGTTCTGTCAGTGTAAGATCAGTGTTTAGCTAGCATGTTTGGTCTAAGCTGTAAAACGGAGACATCGTCTTTGAAATAGGACTGCGACAGAACAATTTAGCAACGAACATAATTGTTTTCTCTTTAAACTTTTAGAAATGCCAGGAAAATGTTATCCCTGTTTTATTCACCACTTAATCTCAAAGTTATTCAGTTTTACATGTATGACAAAGAAGGAGCTGATTCATTATCCATCCATCCATCCACTCATCATCCCAACTTTCATATTAAACATCCCAGTCTTGAGATTATAGCGAGCATATTAGGGGACATAGCCAATTGAAATTCAGCACAATCACTTAACCACCATTAAGTAGTTGTCCCAAGGGTGATCAGACCAGATAAAAGTGATGGGAAACCATATAAGCAGGGCTCTGGTGGTAGTCTCCAGCACGATAATGAGATCCACGGAGGACAGGGGCACTTACCTGATAAATGGGAATATAATAGCGTATTCCAAATGGGGTCCACCTGCAGAAATGCATTATGATTATTATTGTGATCCGTCTCTGTCTTGTTGCTCGGAGCGTCTTGCTAGTGGGAGGACATGAGTTATGAGGATGGCATGAATTAGACGTTTACAGCTCCTGTTTATCAGAGGCTGTGTGAAAGATGGATGCGTCGGAATGAGAATAAAGGGAGACGGTTTTAATCATTCAAGAATCAATACATCAATATAAGAATCAATAAGCTTGTTACGCCCTGCACTTACGAGAGTATTTCAGTTGATGTGGCTATTCATCTTTTTCTGTGAAGATAACATTTTACTCAGCAGTATAATCGCTGAGATGGGCGGACAGGGACAGGCTGTTAACTGAGAGGTATCACAGGAACAGGGAGGATTGTCAAAGTCCCAAAAATAAAAATCATGCTGCAAAAAAAACTTAATTCTCCTTTTTTTTAAATTCCATCTCAGGTCTTAACAGCAACATCCTTTACTCATTGGTCGATTCCGCTGAAGGATCTTTCTCAGTTGACGAGCACACCGGTGTAATGAGCCTTGAGCGCCCCCTGGACCGGGAGGTGCAGTCGACATACGAGCTGAAGGCCCGAGCCAGTGACCAGGGCTCCCCACGTCTGTCCTCGCTGTGCCAGGTGGTGATCTCTGTCCTGGACATCAACGACAACCCGCCAGTGTTTGAGCACCGTGAATACATGGCTACCCTGTCTGAAGATGTGACGGTGGGCACACAGGTGCTCAGAGTGCAGGCAGCAAGCCGGGACACGGATGCTAACGGAGAGATATCTTACAGCATCATCAGCGGAAACGAGTATGGCATGTTCAGCGTGGACCCACGCACTGGTATGTGGTCGAAGGAAACAGATGGCTTTTCTTTTCCATATTCTCCTAGCTCAGCTTTTACTGTGCTCCCCGGGTGTGGCCTCATACTGATATTGACGATAACTGTTATGATGGAGGAAATATTGATATGATGGCAACCATAGAAATTAATAATATCGGGTAAAAAATCCATGGCCTCTTGAATCATTTCTGTCCTTCAGTTCTTGCTTTGTGCCGTCCCCTAACAGCAGTTTCTATAGTTTTGTTTACGGACTCTCTTTCTTGAATTTTGAGTGTATTTCACTCACCAACAAGAGACAGAACACACAAATAAATTAAATAAAATAAGAATTGACCTAATAGTATTATTATAAGTATTATTTTTTAATTCTAATTTTCCTCAACATTCAATCCTATGAATTATTTTGGCTGTGATAATTGTGCCGTGAAAATCTGATATCGTCACAACCCTGCTATGCCCTTAGCTCTCTGTCTATCGGGTGTGTAAAAAAAGTATTATTATTTCCAATCCAGTTATATTTCATATTAAATTATAAAAAAAGAAACAAAGGATTCTTTCTGTTTTCTAGCTGCAAGCAGTAATGCAAGTAAGAGCAGCTGAGCAATGCATGACTCTTGAATTTCAAATGAAAGTCACTTACTGAAATACAAAGAAGCTCATTGTTTGTCATGAAATCCATTTCATTTTTTCGTATCAAAGATATTTTAGTTATTCAACATTTTGGTATTGAAGTTTGAATTCTTGCGAAAGGACATCCTCCCTGCCTACCGCTCTGACTTTCTGCCGTCTTTTTGTCCTCAGGTGATGTCTTTGTGATTGAGCCGCTGGACTTTGAGGTCTCCCATGAATACTACATCACCGTAGAGGCTACAGATGGTGGCTCACCGCCGCTCAGCGACATGGCCACTGTGAACATCAACCTGACGGATGTGAATGACAACAAACCCGTCTTCAGCCAGGAGATCTACACAGCTGTCGTGAGCGAGGACGCCGAGCTGGGGAAGACTGTGATGGCGGTGAGAATAAACATCCCATCTTTAGGGACGTCTTTAAATACAATAGTTGGTTGCTGTGGAGCAGCATCTCATAATGACTATAAAGCTGCATAAAGGGAGAAAGACATTTTTCTTCATTGTCTCTTTTAATTTTCCTCCAGCTCGATGTGTCAGTTTGTTCGTTTACTCGCTCCCAGCCTTCCCGCTCTCTGCCCATTACTCACTGCTTACACTATCACACATCTGCACCTGTGGCAAATCACCATCTGGTGACACAGCTAAATTAGTAACAATGCTCTTCAAGCTCACTGCACCCCTGTTCTCATGGATTATCTGACACACACGCTCAAACTGTTTAATTGAAAGGCATTTGACTCATTAAGCCTCCGTCCTAGATAAGGCATTGTCCTCACCTTTTGCATGTTAAATGTTCTCTCCAGCTATTTCTGTCCAACCCACACCTCCCCTCCTCCCTTCAGAAAAGACCCCTGCTTATGGCCATTTGTCTGTGTGCCTAATGCACCTGAATATAAATGATCCATCTGAAAATTAGATTTTAATACATGCTATTGTCTCATACTTGTAAATCTTCCCTGTCTGCTGATTTCCCCGGGGATCCTTTTCAATATGTGACGCTTGGTGGGTTTTAGGACTGTGTGTGAGTAACGGTGTTTGTTCTGCAGGAAGATGTGCAGGAGAAAGAAAAGGTTGTTAACATCTTTATGGTGTTGTGATAGCCGGGCCGCAACTAATTAATATGAATCTCTTCATCATAATTTATTCAGCTGATTTTATTTTTGATAAACAGATTAGTTGTTTATTAAATATCGAAAAAACAGTCCAGATTCACAGATAATCTGAGTCATTGAAGAAACTGGGACAGGGACATTTTGGCATTTAGCTTGAAAAATTACTCAAAATATTAATTTGATCATTTCAGTTTATCTGCAGTAAAAATAGTGCTTTAAAGTAACTTGATTTTGAAATTCAAATGAGTTTCTGTGAAATTACAGTAAATAGAAACTATGTGGGTTATTTATTAAAAATCCTCCCACAGTCGTCAGATTTTCAGTCAAATATTGTTATCCTGATTAATTTGTGGAATTAAATACTGTATAGGATCATGGTTTTTCACCACCCACTTAAGAATGATAAAAACCACTGACAAAATGACAAGTGTACACTCCCACGAATAGACCAGATGTCTTCTGAATCTGGAGGATCATTTTGTGTCCATGCAGGAACAATAGCCTGAGGCTGATTGAGATTTTTTTTTTTTTACAGTGTCTAACACATGTGTTAACCCAACATTAACAAGTTCAATTACTTGGTAATCCATTTTCCAGAATCGTTGATTGATTGTTGTGTTGATTGATTTAAAGGTGATGGCTGAGGATGTTGACGGGCCTTCTTTCAATCACGTTCGTTACTTCATCGTGGACGGTAACCAAGGCAGCCCCTTCACCATCGATCCGGTCAGAGGAGAGCTTAAAGTCGCTCGCCAGCTGGACAGAGAGCGAGTAAGAGAAACAACAGATACAATGCTGACTGTACACATAGTTTAATCCACTGTGGGGCTAATTGCACTCTATGCAGAATCCAATCAGAGTCATGTCAGGCCTAATAGGGAAGCTTGTTTACTGATCTCGCTGCATTATTACTTACAAAAGCAGCCTTGCCTATGTATGGTAATTTCCTCCCTGTGTTTCTCAGACCTCAGGGTACACTCTGATGGTGGTTGCCTCAGACAACGGGGCGAACCCTCTCTCCAGCAGTGCCATGATCAACATAGACATCTCGGACGTCAACGACAACCCACCGCTTTTCTCCCAGGCCAACTTTAGCCTCATCATCCAGGTGAGGGGGGGGGGAGAGGTCAGTGAAGATGGCTGATTAAAGGTGTAGTGGATGAGAAGGAGGTAGATGGAAAGGAAGAAAGAGAGGAGGAGGAGGAGCAGTGGAGGATTGCAGTGGACACAGAGAAAGGGATTAACGGGGGAATAATGGGAGCTGGTGCGACTTGAATGTCAAGAAGCAAGTTGGGGCAAGAACAGAGGTAAGAGTGAGAGAGAGAGAGAGAGAGAGAGAGAAGGGAGGAGGGTGAGGGAATCAAAAGACAGAGGATGCATCTTAAGTATGAGAATTCAGGGAATAAATGGGAAAGGCTGTGAGGCAGGAGTGATGAAGAGTGGGAATTTGCAAGATACTGAGCTGAAAATGGACGGTTCATCGGAGAAAAGTGAAAGTGTGTTGAAATGAATAGAAATTAAGGTAGATTGGTATTACGGTTCAGGACAAAAATCATAATTCCAAAGATAGATGATTTATTTTCAATCTTCCTGTCTGTTTAGAAAAACAAAAAAGCAATTTACTGTGAGGAGGCGTCGCACACAGCACGAGTACTTACTGATGAAACATTGTTTTGCCTGTCAAAGAATCCTGACCGGCTTTATTTGACTTATTATGGATCCTTGATCTAAGTAAAGCACACTTTCACTCCTAAAAGAACAAATAGGAAGAGTTGTTTGAGAATAAAAATGAGTTTCAGGACTTATAAAACCAGGGACAGATCTGAAGACCATTCAGGGACACAACACTGAAGAGAAAGCCTTCATCTTTTGAAGATAAAGTCAACTGTTACTTGTCTTTGCCCAAACCTTTGAAGCAGCTATTATCAGTGTCTTTATATCAACAATGGATCAAATGATTCTGTGTGGTGGTGAGCAGTCATGTTTAGTTGAATAATGAAAGGGAAGCTTTCCCATTTTTAGCTGTAAAAATGTTCAGTTATTTAATAGACTCTGTTACGTTTTCTCTCATACCGGCAATTTTCTGTGGGTGCATATCTTAAATTTTGCAAAACATTACACTGTCAAACATTATAGAGATGAACAACATCAGATGAGCCATCTCCTCTCTCGACAAACATTACACATGCCTCTCTTGAATCCCACAGGAGAACCGACCAAAAGGCACAAGTGTTCTCCAGCTCACCGTAACCGATCGAGACGCTTCCCACAACGGCCCACCTTTCACCTTCGCCATCGTGGATGGGAATGAGGGCGATGCTTTCCACATCAATCAACAGGGAGCTGTAGTGGCTGTGGGAGCACTGAATAGGAAAAGTAAAGAACACTACCTACTGCAAGCTCAGGTGAGTCACAGCGCAGAGGAGAAACCGCAGTTGAGAGGTTGTATTGATTTAACAAATCTTGTCTTTCTTCTTTTCCCTTTCCTCTGTCATGCTCGTTGATATCTCGTAACATCCCAACACTAGTCAATGTTCCTCTCTCCATCTTTTAAACACATTCTAAATAAAGCGTTTAACCTTGCAAACAACTGTCTGTAAGAAACTGAAGTGGAATAGGAATAGATCAAAGCTGCTGCATGGGAGTAAATCTCCAAGGAGAATAACAAATCAAAGACAGTTGGCACGTGTTGCTGGGTGTTAATGTGTAACTTTAGCCAAAAAAAAGAGAGAAAGATTGGGCAGATGGGATATGAAATGTAAGTGTGATGTCTTGTTACACGAGATGCACACTCAGGTTTGAGTCACGGTTTTGTTTTTTTAGCTCCGAAATGATGACCATCCGTGTGAGAGTGTGTTTGATGAAATGTAGGATCTGTAGATGTTTTAATATGCAGAGCACCTACAGTTTGTGAGCTGGTTTAACTTATCAGTGGAAGAGCTTGATTGCCCTCTGCTGTTGGAAAAAGAAAGCAGATCAAAACTTACAGTGGACATTATTGTCTTCTCAATTCCATATCCAGGTGTCAGACAGTGGCAAGCCTCAGCTCTTTTCCACCGCCTTCATCAGTGTGCGAATAATCGAGGAGAGCGTCTACCCTCCTGCCATCCTCCCGCTGGACATCTTTGTCATCACCGCCGGCGATGAATACCCCGGAGGTGTCCTGGGCAAGATCCACGCCACCGACCAAGACATCTACGACACCCTAACCTACAGCCTCGCCCCTTCCTCCTCCTCATCGGATGACAGCGGAGCCCTGTTTTCAGTGTCAGCCTCTGACGGAAAAGTGATCGCCCTGCGACCCCTCGATGTGGGCCACTACCCTCTCAACGTGACAGTGACCGACGGGCGCTTCACCACAGCGGCTGACGTCACCGTGCACGTCAGGCAAGCAACACGTCAGGCTCTGGACAACTCTATTGCAGTGCGCTTTGCTAATATCGCCCCCGAGGAATTCATTGGGGACTACTGGCGCAACTTCCAGCGGGCTCTGAGGAACATCGCTGGAGTCCGGAGGAGTGAAGTGCAGCTGGTGAGCCTGCAGCCTTCAGAGCAGGGAGACCTGGATGTGCTGTTGGCTCTAGAGAGATCCGGCAGCCCCTACCAATCTCAGGAGGTGAGAACGGCTATGCTAATATTGGATGTTTTCTCGATGATCATTATACAGGTACAAAATACGGCTGGGAAATATATTGCACAATACCATATTATAAGACTTTAGATTTTGGATATCGAAACATTTTAAGTCTTGTCTTTTCCTGTTTTAAAGAATGCATTACAGTAAATTGATGTAATTTTCTAAATATACCATTATTTTGCTTTCTTTTTTGCAGATTCCCACATTATTTAGACATTTCTGCTGATCTTCCAGTATTGTTTGATAGTTATTTGGTTATAAATACACCAATATCTGATTATCTTTATATTAACCAAGCCTAGTACCAAATTCTTCTATTAATCATTATCGAGTATTCAGTTTTAAAAATGTCAGCAAAAATAAACCAAAAGCCCAATGCGATGTCTTTAAATCCCTAAAGATGTTCCGTTTTAAAGACTTTAAAAAAAGAAACGCTGATTATTAATGTGTCCTCAGGTTGTCTTCCGTAAGCTGAACTCGTCTGCAGCTGTGATCGAGGAGATGACGGGCGTTCGCATCGTGCGGGTGGTGCAGAAGCTGTGCGCGGGCGTGGACTGCCCGTTAAGCTTCTGCGACGAGGTCATCTCCCTGGACAAGAGCGTCATGTCTACATACAGCACGGCTCGCCTGAGCTTCGTCACCCCGAGACACCTGAGGACCGCCACCTGCCAGTGTGAAGGTAGACTCATCAGCCACACACATATTTACACATTTACTGTCTGTTAGAAACTCCTGATCTGAGTGGAAGTATGTTGTCATTTAGGTGGCAGATGTCCCGTGTTGAACAACCTGTGTGAGAACAGCCCCTGTCCTGAGGGAATGGAATGTGTGGCAGATCCTAAAGAAGCTGTGTACAGTTGTGTGTGTCCAGAGGGCATAAAGGGCAAATGCTCCGGTAAGACCACCCACCTTTTAATCTGTGTTTCCAGATATCTCTATCTCTTACCTGTCTCTAGCCGTATCTGCTTGTAGTGATGATGTGAAAACTTCAAGCCTGTCCCACACCTTCTTGATTCATGTCTCTTACTTTCTGTCAGATGGCCACTCACTGACGTTCAGCGGCAGCGGCTATGTGAAGTACCTTCTGATGGAGAATGAGAACAAGGAGCTGATGAAACTGTCTCTGAGGATCCGGACCTTCTCCACCCATGCTACTGTCATGTATGCCAAAGGAACAGACTACAGCATCCTCGAGGTGTGTGTGTGTGTGTGTGTGTGTGTGTGTGTGTGTGTGTGTGTGTGTGTGTGTGTGTGTGTGTGTGTGTGTGTGTGTGTGTGTGTGTGTGTGTGTGTGTGTGTGTGTGTGTGTGTGTGTGTGTGTGTGTGTGTGTGTGTGTGTGTGTGTGTGTGTGTATTTGCCCTGCCTTAGTGCTCAGACGTGCATTTATTCCTTCAGCGTCTTCAAAACTGATAACCTCCCTTATCATAATTAAGTCTAGACTGACTGTCCCTCTGAAATTCTTAGCTTCTCTCCATTTTACCGCACAGCATTTCCATATCAGAAGGGCTTAATAAACACAAACTGACCCGCCCTCCCATGAGACCACCCAGCCATGTGTACAATTCAACTTTTCTGAAGGGTTCAAATAGCCATTTTAAACCCCCGTTGGTGGGTTGTAAAACGCTCCTCACACACAGGAGCTACTTTAGTTCTGGGAGGGAAACAGAAAGCTGTTTTCCACACATTCCTTCGAGTCTGTCTCTTATAGCAGTCTGCATGCCAGACTTTAGACTAAAAACCTGGCTGGCTATGAGACAGTTATTGTTTATGAGATGGCCATGTGAGGCTTAAAATAACCTTTAACTGTTGCTTGTTTTATTCAGAGACAAAGTTAAAGTGTTTTATAACGATGCCTTTCTGCACAGCTTGTAGACATTGGGTTGCTCTTTATCAAGATTGTGTTTTAATGAATTATTGATGCACACTGTTTTTTTCTGATAGGGAGTGATTTATGACAGTGTCACATTTTGATTTATAACAGTGCCTTCATAATTTAATTAGGATTTCACTGCCCAATGCTAATCTTGTGTTGATCAAAACGAGAAACAAAGAACAAAACTTATAAAACTAGAAGCTATCACATGTCTTATGTATGCTAGATGTTCATCATTTTCTAACTTCTGTATTTCTGACTCTGATAGATCGTGAACGGCCGTCTGCAGTACAAGTTCGACTGTGGCAGCGGCCCCGGCCTGGTGTCTGTGCATAGTGCTCAGGTTAACGACGGGGAGTGGCACACTCTCACTCTGGAGGTGGATGGTAACTACGCCAAGCTGGTGCTGGACCGGGTGCACGCCGCCTCAGGCACAGCACCGGGCACCCTGCGCACCCTCAACCTCGACAACAACATTTACTTCGGCGGGCACGTTCGCCAGCTGGCATCGGCTCGCCACGGACGCAGCCTGCCGGTCACCAATGGGCTCCGCGGCTGCATGGAGGCCATCAGCCTGAATGGTCAGGAGCTGCCTCTGAACACCAAAGCTCAGCGGGCCCACGCCGTGCTGGAGGACATTGTGGATGTGAGCCCAGGCTGTGCACTCGCACCTGCTGAGAGTTGTTCCAGCAACCCCTGCAGCAACGGAGGGAGCTGCACCTCACAGCTTAATGGAGGTACACCATGTCCTGCTCAGTTCATTGCACTCACATTCTCAACGGGGTGGCTTTAGTTAAATTTAAAGTTTGAATTTTATCTGAACATTATCTCTGTGAGATTAAGAGGAGTTTTAATTGTTCACAAAGATGCTTATCTGATCATATAACAAACAGAGCTTCCTCTCTGCTGCCTGAGAACAGGTATGGCAGCTGGGGAGTTGAAGGCAGGCTATTAGAGAGGCATCTTCTATCATAGTTTTGTACGATCCCTCCCTGTTATCTGATGCGTCTGGTTGCAGTGTTAATTTGCAGTAAGTGCCGTTAGCTGTTAATGAAACCTCAACAGTAAAAAAGCTTGCCAGTGATTCAAGGGGCATCATCCCTTACTGTCCCTACGAGGTTTTTTTTGCAACATCTGCAGCTCAGTTTGAAAAGGAAGAACAAACTCTAAACAGTGTGGTAAGCACAGCATTGCATCGTAATTAATGTCAATTATGCAGAGTAAACCATTAATATAAAAACAAGTACAATTTGTGTCCCCTCAAACAGGCGTTGTGACTAATTACAGGAGTTTTAAAATGTTATGGAATTCACTCGTCTTTTATTTTTATTCCACAGGCTACTTCTGCAAGTGTCCTGCCTCTTTCATGGGCACCCACTGTGAGATTGGCATCAGCCCGTGTGCCTCCAACCCCTGCCTTTACGGAGGCACGTGTGTACCTCGAGCAGGCGACTTCTACTGCCAGTGCAGAGGACAGTACTCAGGACAAAGGTACAGCCATCTTTTTGGTCTCATTTTAAATCAAGAAGTATATATTTTTCCACAAGGATGCAGCATTTTGTGCTAGATTGGTGGATATGATTTTGCATTTAGGCCTGGGTGATGATGATCACGTGATGAAGCCTATACTTCAAACACATCATGTTCTTCTCACATTTGGAATCATTGAGTAAATCCTGCATTTCAAGTAATTGACCCAGAGATATTATAAATGGTGTCTTATCCATTATCCTTCAGAAAAATAAAATGTAGGTTGTCATTTCAGAAATGGACTCTTCCTATATTCTGTAGGTTTCTTATGTGAGCTTGTTTTGTATTCAGGTGCCAGTTGGGGCCGTACTGCAGAGATAACCCCTGTAAGAACAGCGGGAAGTGTATCGACAGCCTGGATGGTCCAGTGTGTGAATGTGAAGTCGGTTTCCAGGGAGACAGGTACGTACATTTTGAGTTCAACCCCATGAACTGATCTCACTAATTTATTCATATCTTCGGCTAGACAGGTCTCATCTCCTGTATCAGCAGTTTGTAACATACAGCGCTTAACTCTGATGTGTTCTTTAGGTGCCTGAGCGACGTTGATGAGTGCATCAAGAACCCCTGCTCCAACGGCGCCCAGTGCCAGAACACTTACGGCTCGTACAAATGCAACTGCTCGCTGGGTTTCAATGGACACATGTGCGAACTCCGCACCGAGGTCCAAAATGAATTTGTCTCCACTTCCTGGAACATCGGTCTGGAGGAGGTGATCGGCATCGTGGTCTTTGTGTCCAGCATCTTCATCCTGGTCCTCCTCTTCATCATCATCCGCAAGAAGGCCTGTCGCAGAAGGTCCAAGCATAATGACGACAACAAACATCTCGCCAGTCCCAACATGCCTCACTCCTTCCTGCAGAGGCCGTACTTCGACGTTAAACTCAACAAGAACATCTACTCAGACATCCCACCGCAAGTCCCCGTGAGGCCCATCTCCTACACTCCCAGCATTCCAAGCGACTCGAGAAACAACCTGGACAGGAATTCATTCGAGGGATCGGCCATCCCAGAGCACCCGGAGTTCAGCACATTCAACCCGGACACTGTGCACGGACACCGAAAGACTGTGGCTGTGTGCAGTGTGGCCCCCAACCTTCCCCCTCCACCGCCCTCCAACTCCGTTTCAGACAGCGACTCCATCCAGAAGCCAAACTGGGACTATGACTATGATGGTGAGTGCTCAATGTTCCTAAAAGTAACCTGTAAAGGATGATGGCATTTTTGTACTTACTAGAGGAGAAATAGAAGCAAGGCTCAATTCAAACACTTCAGGTAAAATCATTTTCAGATAATTGCTAGTCTAACTTTGTCTCCATTTTCTTTATATTTGTACCAAATGATGTGGGTTTTGCCAGGAAACTTTCAAAACCTGATTCAAATTCAGTAAGTCCAAAATGTATTTGAAAACAAATACAGGTTTTACAAGTGATCATTAATGATGCATTATAACTAACACTTCATAAAATATACATTTCATTATATTTTATGTTGTTTTGCGTATATTTGGCCATATTGCAATACAAATTGAGACCAGAAAAACTATACTTGAGACTGAAAAACCCATATAAAATGAAAAAAGCAACACCCCCTCAACAGTTGTATTTTCTATTTCTGCACATCTATAGACCAATGGATTTCAACCATGTTTAGCCCTACAAAGGACATTTTTATATCTCTTCCATGTGTTTCCATGCACTTTATTCAGGCTGTGCTTCATTTCCAGCTAAAGTGGTGGACTTGGACCCATGCCTGAGTAAGAAGCTGCAGAGGACAGTGCCTGTCACCCCTACAACACCCGGGGCAGCATGTCTGAGGTCCAGTCCCTCAGCTCCTTCCAGTCAGAGTCCTGCGATGATAACGGTATGGTGCCACTCAGCTCATTAAATCTATCTCTCTTGGTCATCTGAGGAAAACTAACCAGGTAGCATAGTATAAAAACTGCATATTTTATAACATAATGAGATGATATTTTGCACTTGTGATGACTTTTATTGCCTTTGTCTGATCAGCCTGCAGGGTTCTGCAACAGCTACCTTTGTCTTTGTAGAGCCTTGATGATTTTCCTGCTAACTCTGTTTCTCTGCATGCTCACAATGGACGCCCCAAATGGCTCTGGGGTCACATGTTGTTCTCTCTTTCTTTTTTGCTGCGGGGCTTCAGCTCCCATATGGATCAAATCAGTCCACAGATCCAGAACAAGGTTTTAAGTAGGGGGGGTCCAGCCTGTAAGTCCTCAATCACTGCCGGTACAGACGGAAGCAATCACAATATCTTGTGCTGTGTAATTCTCCCGGGATTACGTGTTTATATACATATTTTATAGAAAGAAACAATTCTGACCCTTTTCTAATCCGCCCGCTCTCAGTTTACCTGTGTTCAAAAGGAGTTTGATGACTTACTCAGAAACCTGCTTGAAAATCACTCATGAAGTCATTCTTCGAGATGAATCTACATTTGTTATTTTTTATTATTTAAATGCATGCCTTTTTTTTTGTCTCTCTTTTTTTTCTGTTTTGTTTTAGCTACAAAATGATCTCTAACGCAAACATCCAGGAACATATCACAAGGGTATACAAGTTCTGTTCTCCTGTTATTTTTTCATCACATCTACCTTATTACCCTGTCATTACCGGGATATCACAGTAGGGATGTTGCTGCCCATAAGTCATCAAAACCTTTGAAAATGCAAATGAATCCCAAATTGATTTAGAAATTGAATATTTCCTAAACAAGCCAGTTCTGTTTTTCATTTCCCTCAGTTTGTTTTTTCTAAACACACACTGGCTCTTCTCGGTGTTAGGGTTGGAAATGTGCTCATATCTCCGGGGAATTTCACTGATTCTTCCATCTGTACTGTGAATGGCACCCCGTAGCATCTCAGTATGTTGTTGTTGTGTTATCTTTCACAAACAAAACCAGACCCTCGCCCATACTGTGTCGCCTTCCACCATTGTCTTGTGCTTAGCCATCAACCCCCCTCCCCCGTGCATTCAGAGTCAACACGGATAAGAGGGGGAAAAAAAGGCTGTCCAGCAGGGACAGCAGTGTTTGTGGGAAGTGTTGCTCGTGTTGGCATCCCACCATGCACTTCATTTGTATGTGTTTATTTTAAATTATAAAATCATTTGTACTTATGCCTGATCTCTCCCACCCACTCCCCTTTCTCCTGCTTCTCACAAGCCTCCCTAGTGACGGTAATCCACCTTGTCAACTGTGCTGTTGACACGGTGGAAGGAGAAGGTACTCTTTTATTGCTTCCACCTCCCTGTAGTTTTCTCCTTGGTGTTGGGATGTGAAGTGCAGGTTAAAGAGCTGCCATTATCTTACACTGAAAGACCTCAGCTGCTAATTAAAAAGATATGCAAATGCTGAATTAAACAGGCACAGAAGTTTTGCCTTCAAGTCTAAGTATAGATCTTTGCCAACCTTTGATTACACAACTCAAGAAGTCTGTTTAAGAAAATGGCAGACCTGTTGTCATCATCATCATCATCATCATCATCATCATCATCATCATCATCATCATCATCATCATCATCATCATCATCATCATGTCTCTCAGTGTTTCATTGCCCTCATTTCATTCGTGTTCTTAGCCCATTGTTCTTTCTTCTCAGGTTTTAATGTTCTTTTTTCTCTTTCTCCTCCTCCTTGCCTCATATAAAGAGTCTTTTTTGGCTCATGATCTCAAGAACCCAAGAGGTGACTTTTTACATCTTTGTTTGCCTGATGTTCACTGGTGTTCCCCCGATCCCCTCGTCTAACTCTTAACCACTAACCCCGAAGCTTAGTGAGGAAAGGGTTAACCTGCTCTGTGAGGCCGAGCTTGTGAGAGTGCTTTCTGCTTCGGTCCTCTTAAGGTGTTAATGTCTGCCTCTGTAAGAGCTTCAAAATCATTCCCATGCATGGCTTTGATGCTGGGACTACATTGGAGAAAAATGTTAATCCGAGCTTTATATGATTAAACATTTTGCTCAGTAACTCACTGGAAATTTAACTGACTAGATGGGCGTGGCTTGTGTTTGCTTGTCTTTGTAAGTACTTATAATGGTTTATCACAGCCTTTGCAGTAACTATTTTACACATTAGTTGTATGTGAACGTGGTTAAGTTATAATCAGTCCCAGTAAATATTATCTTTCTGGTGAAGTGAAGAAAAACATTTCCGCTTTAAGTCTTCAATAATTTGACATATTTCCATGTTATGGGAAAAGTAATATAACTAGTAGTATCTCCATTGAAAGGTTATTTATCAGACACTTTACAGAAAGATGAGAGAGGGAGATTTTGTTATAAAAGTACTTGGAACAAATGTTTTGTTTACACATCTTGTTGGCATTCAACAAGATGTAATGGAACAAATATCAGGGAGACAATAATAGTGTCAGTGTGCTTTGAGTCTGTGAACGTGTCTGCGGTATGTTAAAATGCTCCCAAAGTGTGAAGTTAAGTGTTTATTAATGAACAGCTCATTGTGTTGGTGTGACGTATCGTGTAAATGTTGCATGGTGTGGGTTTTAACATTAACATAATGTCCTATGGTAATTGTGCTGTTTGAGAGCTTCAGTACAGAATACTAATAATTGTGTTTGGGCTTTTCCTTATCCAATAGGATATCACTGGGACACATCTGATTGGATGCCAAGTGTCCAACTTCCTGGAATCCAGGAGTTTCCACAGTATGAGGTTGTGGAATCCCCCGCCCCTCTGTACAGCGACCCGAGTGCCATCGACACCGACTACTATCCCGGCGGCTTCGACATTGAGAGCGACTTCCCTCCGCCGCCCGAGGACTTCAATGCTAACGACGACCTGCCGCCGCCGCCTTTGCCAGAGTACAGCGACACGCTGAGGTCCATGGGAAGAGAGTTAGACCCGACCGGTCCGGGCAGCCCAGCCGGGGTCCGTCAGCGCCCGGCCCTGCCCCAGCTGTACAGCCTTAACCAGTACCTGCCACAGCACGCCTACCCAAACGACGGGGGCGACAGCGAGGGCCAAGGGGCTACTTCCACCTCAGGCAACACCACCCCGGCTTCCACCATGGGCAACAGCGGCTAC
The DNA here is from genome assembly GCF_036324505.1 of Eleginops maclovinus. NCBI lineage: Eukaryota > Metazoa > Chordata > Actinopteri > Perciformes > Eleginopidae > Eleginops > Eleginops maclovinus. The sequence goes on from NC_086353.1 coordinate 7,883,939, forward strand.
AGAGGGGGTTACCCTTTGGGTTGTAGTCGGGACTTTGACTCGTCAGCTCTGGACAACATGTCCCTGTCCCTGTACACGTCCACAGCCTCCTGCTCTGACATGTCGGCGTGCTGCGAGGAGTCCGAGGCGATGATAAGCGACTACGAGAGCGGCGATGAGGGCCACTTTGAGCGGCTGTCCATCCCGGCGCTCGACTCCCAGCAGCACACTGAAGTCTGACACTGGATCCAAACAAAAGTGCCTGAACCCACAGCTACACCTTATGTTAACTCCTTACTCACCAAACATGCACAGTATGTGTTCACAGAAAACGCAACATGCACACAAACATACATTCAAACACACAATGAATTGAGTCTACACACAGGGGTTGTTGAGACTGGTTGTGATGCCAATCGGCTGAGAAGATCTCTTGAAGCTATCGGAGAGACTGTGTAGCATCTTAGCTTCTGCTCAGTCCAACTCAGTGCCATGCTTAATGTAATTTCCATCATGCAGGAAGTGGATTGTCTGAAGGGTCAGGATAAGCATCATGATAAAAAAAAAAAAAAGAATAATTCTCAACAATATCTCTGTTTCTAAACATACAACCAGCAAAATGTTTTTATACAAGTGCTCATTTTCAATGTAAATTTAAATGTACAGTTTTGATTTCAAAGTTTACTAGGTTTTGTAGATATTCTATGCTTTTATTTTCAACAAAAAAGAGTTAAATGGTGTGACATTATCAGCCTTACTGTGCTTACATTCACAAAAAAGGAAAAGTAAAAAAAATAGTGAGAAGAAAAGAGCGTGGCTTTTCCGAACACCGTGTACTCGTAAATCTTATTGTCTCCTGCTCATTTCAAAAAGGGTCTTCAATGAACGACTGCATATTCTTGTTGTTTTTTAATTTTGTTTGTTTGTAAATTTTGACTTTGGAACCTCTTTATTTTTCCACCAAGAAAATGGGACCCAATATATTTATAGTGCAGAGTTATCCATGGACACGTGACTTTTTCAGGTGTCTATGTGTGTGTGAGCAATGCTATGGTCTTGTTAAGGTTTTTATTGAATACTGCCACGAGCTCACGCTTTCCTACTGGCAATAAATTATTCCTAAAAAATATTGCGGCTGTCAGTGTGCAATTATTTCACTACCGTTGTTCTGAATAGTAACAAGTTGTAATGTTGGGCAGTAAAATTGCTGTAGCTAGTATTGTTGGTACAAAAAGTAATAGATATATCTTTTGAGGCCTTTAAATGTCTCTTACTTTTAGTTTTTGAGAATGGTGTGTTATCGACGCAACAATAGTCAGCTATTTCAGAAAGTCATTGGACTAATCAGTAATGAAAGTCATATTTAATTGCAAAATAAGAGCAAAAAAGTCTGATAAATAACATATTTGATACCTCTGAATGCACCGTAATCCTGTCAGATAGTGTGCAGTGAGATGATTTAAATAATGTAAATGCTTCAGTACACGAAGGGAAACTATCCAATGGAGATAAACTCATGAAATGTCCAGGCAAGCGTACAGTCTGGCAGCTCTGTGTCATCTCCTTCCTCCGATTCCGCACTGCACCCTTGTATCAATAAACCATGGTTGTCTCACACGAGGTCGACAAACTAACATGACCCTGATACCTCCGGGCCTGCTCCACCACTACAGTCTGAGCTCTGTGATGTCTCACTGCTGTGCTCTCTGCACTCTGCTGACCTGGTCACGGCTCCACGCAGGACTGACTGTTCTTCCTCCCCGGCTTCGCAGTGGAGGGTGACCTTTTGACCTTCAGCCCGGAGTAGAGTCACTCAACATCTGCTGTAATTGGCTGACTATTGCGAACACATCACTCTTCAGCCTGTCTCTAATGCATCATATCATTTTGATTAGACACTGATAGAAAGATCAAAACCACTTCATAATGAGACCTACTTGTCGAGGGGTTCCCAAGTATCTAATGACTTTTATTTGAATTACTAATTAACCAATGCTTATATGACACAACGTTTGAGTTGCCAGGTTGTGTTAAGTGCACTTATCATATAAGGTGCAGTTCCAGTTTATTGTCACAAGCAGTGACCTCTATGAGGGTCCCAGTTGGCCTCTCAGTAGCCTGGTTTATCAGGTGCTTACAGGGAATAAAGGGCTGTATTTTTATTTGTTATGGATCCTTTATGATCTCCTGGCCATTTGTGCTGCCCCAGCAATACTTTTGGCAGGATAGAGCATCGCCTAGATTCAGCCCGATGAAACCCTCTTTACAATCATGAAAATACCCACGTCTCTTTGGTTAGTGCCACAAAGATGAACATTTTCAAATAAACAGCAGACTAATACATTACTGATTTATTCATGTTACATTTTAATATACAGGTGTTAATATTCATTCATAAAGGCTGTTATCTAAATCTAATAACCCTGCTGTTATCATATATAAAAGAACCTTTGAGAAACTCATCCATTCATATTCCTGAACAGGGTTTCATCATAATATTTAAGCACATACTATTTGCATTTTAGTTAAAAAAGTACTGTTGCTAAGTCTAAAGGGACCCAAAAAAAAACATATTTTAAGAAACAGTGGCCACATTTTCCCCGCAAATCGGTATAATGTGAAGAAAACCAAGTATCTAAATATGAAACTCTAGCAGTGGTTGGTATTCAAATCACTTTGCAACCACTCAAGTGCTGCTTAATCTCATGCTTGGTGGATTCAATTAACTCTGGAAATAGCGCCAGATGTTTTTCATTAAATAAATTAAGACTTTCATACCTATTAATGTATTATTCATGGTATGGAATAACAAATGCAGCACTGTGGGTAAGGGTGTTTCTGCTTCAGAGGATGTAATTAGCTTTCATTTGGGGGCTGCGGGTCTGTAATACTGCACAAACACCACAAGATGGCTGCATACACTAGCCCATAAATGCTGGAGGAAGACAGGACGGTTCTGAGGAATAAAAACAGTGGATCAAAACACAAGAAGAGACAGAACATGTGGAGTCTCTTTAAATGATTTCACTGAGTGGATCATCTGGACGGATGGAGGAAAACACATCAGAAGCTGATTCATAAAGTGGGTTTTACATGATTAAAATGCAACATTTCCCCCAACTCCTCTGTCTTACAGCCATAACACTCATAAGAACTACATTTCAAAATGAAAAAAGTCCATATACCTTATCTATGCCACAATCTGTTTATTTTATGTTTGATTTTGAAGTGTCACGGTCTTTCTGTTTTCCTGTTTTACTTTGAAAAGTGTTCACCCTCTGTCTCGTCTCTGTGTTTTCCCTCCTCTCTGATTATCTGATTCTGTTCACCTGGTGCCTTTGTGTTTTCCCTTCCCTCCCCTGCTGTGTCTTATCTTCTTGATCATCTATGTATTGAAGTTCTGGTCTTCTCTTGGTGTTTGTGGGTTCTTTAAGTTTACACGGGAGAGGGTTTTGGTCTGCTGGATGTTTGTAACCTTGAATAAAGGTATTTCTCAGTATAAGTGTCCATGCTGCACCTAGGTCCTACCTGCCCGGCTCAACCCTAACAATTGATATGCTATCACTGTACTTTATAAAGCTCACACACAAGTTGAACTGCAGCGAGAATCGTTTTCCATCACTCATTAAGCTATGATATGCTGTGTGCACAAGACTGTTTATAAATGTCAGTTGATGTCCCTCAGATGAAATGCTTGTATTAATACCTCAAATATAAGGTCAAATAAACAGAAGTGTCACAGAGAAATGAACAGAGTGGGGAAGAATGTTGTTGTTGGATTATGTCTCACCCATTCATTCATGGGAAAAATGTTCAAAGCCCCCCCCTCACATGAAATGTCTAATCCCGACAAAGACACCCGGAGCTGAAATAATCATCGACCCACCACAGCTGTCTGACTCAATGTTATTCAGAGCAGACAGGGAGATACCTCAGGCTGTCCGAGGGAAATAAAGGCACCTTTTTAGGCATCATTTGTCACAACAGAAGCTTTAGGCAGAAAAAAAGCTCAGGCTAAAATACCAGTCAATTTGAGCTGCATCAATTATTTAAATGTGGAGGGATCATTTAAACTAATTTGTGTTTGTTGTAAAAGGTACAGTGCTCAGCGTAAATGAGTACACCCCCTTTGAAAAGTAACATTTTAAACAATATCTCAATGAACACAAAAACAATTTCTAAAATGTTGACGAGACCAAGTTTAATATAACATCTGTTTAACTTATAACATGAGGTAAGGTTAATAATATAACTTCAATTACACTTTTTTCAGTTTTACTCAAATAAGGGCGATGCAAAAATGAGTAAGCCACACTGAAAGTCTCTGGAGCAAAGCTACATTTTAGACTGCAAATGCGTAATTTAACAGTAATCAACCAAAGGTGAGTCTAATTATTCATTACACAGGTGTCCAGCAGACAGCTGACTATAAAAGGGTGTAACTTAAAGAAAACCCCTTCCCTTTCATGTTGTTAGCAATAGCACGACATGGAAGAGAAATGTCACAAGACCTGAGAAAGACTATAATTTCTTTACACCGTGTTTGTGTTCATTGAGATATTGTTTAAAATGTTACTTTTCAAAGGGGGTGTACTCATTTAAGCTGAGCACTGTAGATGAATCCAGTTTATTCAGCTTGTTTGACCTTGCGAAATATCGTTAAAACGTTTTACTTCCAAGCAAATCTCTGACTAAGGATGGCATGCATAGTCGCTGTACATCCAAACACGTTGGTGATTTAAAAAGGTTCAGATAATGCCAAGGATGTGTTTTAATGGGTTAAAAAAGTTGGACTAAAGCTTTTAAGCTGTGTAACACACTTAAAAGTAATTGGGAAAGTTTTAAAATTAGTAGACACAAAGCTGAAAACATGGTGTTCTTTAATGTAAAGTTTACATTTGACATGTTTTCCAAAAGTAAGCAAAGTTACTTGTTACTTGGCTTGGTTGTGTAAAGTGTATAAGCCTGAGAAAATACAGGGACCTTTTGACAACAATAACGTATTAGGGAAATAGGATTTAGTTTTTGGCCAATAACAGTGACAGGAAGTCTGGATAAATCAGCCTCTGCTTTTCCTGTTTTGACTCTTCATTGTTTAATCTCACGCTTGAACGTCCACCAACTTTAAGGAAGTTCAATAGTAATTAACGAAGAGCCCTAAAGGAGCTGAAAAAAATAATAACAAACTCAGACGCAGCATAAATACACAAACACATAAAACATTTAAAACGTTCTATCATTCAGTGGAAATTTAATTATTAAGTTTAACCTCCCAGGGGGAGGGAATCCAATAAATGAACAATAACGGAATACAATAATTGTCAGTCTCAATTCATGTCAAAGTAAACCAGTGGCTGTGCTGTTACGTGATTGTGCATAATCATGTGCCATAACAAAACTAAAACAAAACGTATGTTTGTGTGCAAGATGCACACACGCAAGGACCGATGACCCCAATAATCCTCTTTTTACCAGCACACACATCTCAGTCATGGGTGGAGCTCTGATGTTGTCATGGCAACCAGCAGAGTGGAGGAGGAGGAGGAGGAGGAGGAGAAGGAGGAGGATGCATCGGTGGATAAGAGCAAACACTCTGGGTCCTCCGTGGGATGCGGTGATGCCCAGTGAAGCAGCACAGACATGCCGGGGCTGTGTCGAGAACACACTTGTTACATTACTTCTGTCTCCTCTCCATTTTACTGACAGATCACTCGCAAATAAGTGTGTGTGTGTGTGTGTGTGTGTGTGTGTGTGTGTGTCAGAGTAAGGGGGTGGGTCTCCTCTCGGCACCCTACTGTCCTCATCACGGGTGCATCTGCCCTTTCCCTCCCCCACACTTCTCTTCCACTCTCCTTTTCCCACTTCTATTTTCCCCCTTTTCTCTCCTCCCCCCACAAAACTCATAATGCCTCCCTTGAATCTGTTCTCTCTGTATGGCGTGATGGAAGCTTCTCTCCCCTCAATCCATCTCTGTTTTTTATTGTCTTTTTTATATAACCATTAAAGTGAAGGTGCTTCAATTTTTTTTTTCTTTGAAATGATGGCCTTCATTTCTCTTTTACAGCTATGTTTAAAATTGAAGGTGCTCAACGCATAACATATAAAGAGTAATTCTGTCTCATCTTTTACCTCTCATGTTCTTGTAAAGACTTAAAAAGAAAATAACACTTTGTTTCAGCGAAAGAGCCTTTTTATCCTGTGTCAGAGGATTATCCTGGTTACTCTTTAAGAGCGTTTTAGTTAAAGTAAACCCTTGTAGCACAAGTGAGATTTTATAAAAGCACGAGCGTGAAAACAAAACGGTTTGCCCTTCAGATCATCTTTCTCCCTCAGATGTCGGTTCAAAATTAGATACATGTTCTTCTCTATCGAGGACATTACTGATTTATAAACCACTTTAGTTATCTATCAGATAAAGGTTTCATTGCAGTGAGTGAGTCCTGGGCTTCAATTAATGATTTACAGGAAGAAGTGTGAATGTTTAAAGTAAATGATGCGTATTTGATATTAGACATTGAAAAGGACACAATAAAATAATCTCAACTCATTTTTGCAAGGTATAAATATTCTTGGCTTTTGGTCTGACTAATAAGCTCTAGGTGTAGTACTGATTACCAAAAGCAAGATTTTAGTTTTGTTTATGTTGCAGTGATAATGGTCCTCTATTAGTGTCATCAGGAGACGTGAGATTAGGACTGACAAGGTCTGTACTGTAATCTGATGTAATATTAGGCAGCACTGGAGTAGATTTTAATGAAAAAGCGAATGAACATTAACATGCCTCCATCCTTTCCATTAGTGTGGGAATAACTCAACACTGAGGGCCAGATTTAGAAATAGCTTAATGGCTTGGGTGTTCTACACAAGTTTACTTTACTCTGTGATGCATTTATATGAACAATTATTTTCCCATATAATGTGTCTGTGTTAATTGTTTTAAACCAATGTTTAGACTGGGTAAATACATACTTCAGATCATTTAGTAGTTACGGTTAGAGTATTTTAGTTTTTAGGGTTTTTGGTTTGTGTAAGGTATGTTTTTGGCTTGTAATGTTTCTGTACAAAAAGGTGGTGAAGCTCAAAGTGGTGATGCGGGTGGGTCATGCAGCAGGGCAGACCTGAAACTGCACCCACATGCCCTAAATAATGCACAATTTTAAGCATTAATATAAATAAAATTGTGTGAGCTACATAAGCAGTTACCTACAACAGCTAAGGGGCCTTGTTATAACATGACTGAATGCCCAGTGGGAACCAAAGCAAAGGCTAAAGGGCCATGGCGTGCCCCGGTCATCATTTCATCATGTCCCTAACCAATGCTGGCCCTTAATGTAAACTGCTGCCATGGGAAGATCCCATGGCCTGATGCTTAGATGTCACCAGAGTCTATAAATACGTCCGCAAATATGTTCGTTTTTCTTACACAAAAACAATGAAAATAAAGTAGCCTTGTGAAGCTTACCATGTGTTTTAATTGGAATAATTAACATTGCCTTGTAAAAACTGTGTGTCATAAAATGAATGCTGTTAATCAGTCAAAAGAGAACATTTTTACCAAAAACTGTAGATCACAGAGAATTTAAAAGTAAATGCAACTCGTCTGAACTGACTGAAAATGCATTTGTTCATCCGCTAAAGGTTTCTATCATCAAGCTAAAGGGGAGTTATTGAACATCAGAACGCTTCTCTTGTTTTTCATGAATCTGCTATTATTATTCATAATCTGTCCTTGATGTTGCTTCTCTCTATTTGACTCATATATGCAGCAGGGATTTCTTTAATGGAATGCACTTAAGGCTACAATGTGTGCTGAATATAATAAAGGTTGAGAAGTGAGGTTATAATATTAGTCGAGGGACAGACAGAATATCCTCAGAATAATAGCAATGCTTTCACTGTAAGGGCTGACCCCTTTATAAGGCTACTGCACTCACAAACCAGTGAAACATGAGCATGTGCAAAGGCTGAATGACCTCCAAAATCTAAATTCCAAAGGATGAAACACTGACAACTATAGAGTAAAAAATGAAAGGTCAATTCTGAAATGAGCAAGAATTATATACCACTAGGATCCAGTTTAAGGCTTATTGTATTTAAAGATGTGGTTGTATAATGCAAATAGGTCTGAGCTTTGTGTGGCTTTTAACAAGTTCAACTAAGCATAAGCAGCTGAAGGCTTGTCTGTGACTCAAGTAACATAGCTTTTTTACAGTGACAGTCGAGGATACAGACAACATATTAACATCATCGGCTTGAATAATAAGACTTTAAAACTTGTTAACTTTAATGTCTTGAATACAATGTGATTGATTTATTGATTTGGCATTGATACATTAAAACACATTGAAAATCCTAGGTTATTGGACAGTATGTAATGATTGTTTTAAATGGCCTTTAAGGTCAGAGTAATCGGTATCTGATAGGTGGGACTGTCAGTAGGTCACTGACAAAACTGTCAACAGTTTGGCATCCTATAATTACAATATTTACAAATATGCAAATACATTTGAGCAAAACATTTCAGGGAACACCAACATGAGAACAATACAAATACTGACAACACATCATTTCATTTATTCCTCAGATGTTGATGTTTTTTTATCTTATGAGCTACAGGAATTACTTTATTAAAAAGTACTGTATTAATCCCACTTGGGGACATTTAATTTCATCAGTTTGTTGTTATTTCCATTACACACAAACACACACACACATGCACCCAAACTAACACATACTGCACACATACACGTACGCACATAGGAAATAAACCCAGCATCAGTAATATAGAGATTTCCTGTGATGGGGCGTGCCACATCTTCCAAGGTTTAGTAATTCCTCAAGGGCATCTCAGCCGCCTCCTCGTTCCCAAGCACGACCTTCTCGATAACACTTCCGCTTTAAACCTCTAAAAATGACTCAAATAATCATATTTTGTCTGACTTTCAACCGTAGCCCATAGCATTTATTTTCAGATTGCAGTTGATGGTTTGCAAGAAGAGAAAGCCAGAAGGGTTGAAAAGCTGTTTATCATAATAATGACAGGGGACACATTTGAAGGACTTGTTGAAGGTGGTGGGTTGGGCTCTGTCAGATAGTCTAGATATCACTCTAAAGTCTTTTTAAATCATGATATTTCAGCAGTACCTTCACATTTACAGGTTTAAATAAAACCTTAAATGAGAGTTTAACATTTTGTTATGTCATTTTCTCAGACAACTCGTGAATAGGCTGCAGAAGTTAAAGTAATTTCTTCCTTCCATGGAAATTTGTTTTATTGTTTTAAAATGATTTGTTTGGTCAGTTAAATACACATAATACAGAATACATTCACTGTTAAATTATAGTTAGAAGATGTTCAATGTGAGCAACCTTGGAAATGTAAATATATGGTGTATATTTTAAATACTGATTCACCTTGAGTTAAAAGTGTGGTTGAGCCTTCATTTAGTAAGAACAAATACATTGACTTATAGGCACCAGAAGTATGTGTGCTTTTCACTGACACATATGAAACAGGGTCTGCTGTAATCAATCAACAGTAAAGGATGCTTCCCGAGCCATTAAACTGTTGTTCCACCAGGCGACAGTATTTCTCCCTGAAATTAAAACCGCTGCTCTCCGGACTGTTCGATCACATGCTGGGAAGGTTTGAAGTTGCTGCTTCTTGTCACACATGCGGACCAACAGGGTGGATGGCACAGAGGCACAGAAGTGACACCGACGCGAGCAGAGTGAAGAGGAGACAACCGGAGTTGATCCACGGCGGATGGGAGAAGTCCACGCAGGAGGAGAAAAAGGAGGAGAAGCGCGCGTGGAAAAGATGAAGATGAAAACCACGGGAGGCAAAAGTCTCCCACCACCGGCATCTCCGATACCCAATCTTTAGGACGCACGGAGAGTTGAATTTGGACCGGTTGAGAAAGTTTTGCCACGGTGTACAATGTTTATGAATGAGACTCAACTGAACAGCTCCTCGCGAGACCCCACTGACACCGTCCTGAACCGGCCGCCGTGGGTTACAACTACTTTGGGGTGCTTTCTCATCTTCACCATCGTCGTTGACATCCTGGGCAACCTCTTGGTCATCTTCTCCGTGTATCGCAACAAGAAGCTAAGGAATGCAGGTGAGTCAAGGTCAGGGAGGAAGTGTGCACCACTGGCTACCGAGTGGCCACGCGTGAGTAAAGTCAGTCGCGTTAAAAACACAACAAAAAGTCTGTTACTATTTGTAAAGTCACAAGAGTCCCGTGAAGGTTGAGACATATACTAAATGTTATAGTTTTAATAATAAAACCGCGTGTTCAGACCTGTTTTTTAGGCACTATGTTATTGGAGAGGAGGAATTGTAAACGGATGTCCATTTTTTGTTTTTCATTCATCACAAATCCGAGCCAGCGTGAAGATGCGTGTGCTCGCCATATAATTCAACCTTGTCAACAACATCACTCACAGAGGGAGGTTATTCTTGCAGATGTTTGCTGTATCACTTTAATAGTGCTCCATATGTGTATTATTTTTGCTTTGAAATATATTATATCACGGTGCAGTATGGCTGATTGTAATGGACAGTAAAATTGACCTTGTCCTTGTTTTAGCCGACTTTTGAGGCAGACATAATGTCGCTGACCTACACCCAGTTTGCAGGATGCTGAGCAGGCTCATAGGGGGGAAGTGAAGAGAAACATTATAGCAATTATTGACACAATCTGAAGCCACGGGGAAAGCCCAGCACTCATCTCTGCTCTGTTTATGCTGATGTGTGTGTGTGTGTGTGTGTGTGTGTGTGTGTGTGTGTGTGTGTGTGTGTGTGTGTGTGTGTGTGTGTGTGTGTGTGTGTGTGTGTGTGTGTGTGTGTGTGTGTGTGTGTGTGTGTGTGTGTGTGTGTGTGTGTGTGTGTATACACTTCACTGTGGATTTAATTAAGATATGGGTTTGAGGTGAAATTGTAAGCCCCCTAGTTTGCCCAGTGAAAGTGGTAACATGCTCATAATGTAACAGTCAGAGGGCATGGTGCTGCTGGGAAAACCCAACCTCCTGTCATGGTCAGGTATATACAGCTGACTGACAGATTTACATATCATGTCTGTCATCATTTGGAGGCTGTAAGAGATTGATTTGCGAAATACACTCCTGACATTAACATTTGTGTCTGCACATGATTGTTAGGGTCAGAAGAGATTTCCATCATCTTGATCCAGTGGGGAATATTGAGAGCATACGATTGCCTCTTACTGATATTTACAGAAGCTCCCATTGCTTTACAATTATCAGCGTTTGATAAAACACACGTTCAACTCTGCAATAGTCGTTCTGGATGTCGGTATTTTTAATGGGGCTGCTCACAAAATAGCTACAGCCATGCATCTTAAAATAGTGAGTCTCTAGAACTGATCAATGAAATGCTCGTGTGATAGTGTAAGACCCGGTTTTGCATGATAAACAAAACAAATTAAACAACACTTGGGACACAAGGAGGGATATACAAAACTAAATCTACATCTTAAAGGTAAGGAAGTTATATTGCAGTAGAAGCAGGAGTTTAATCAAGCTTGTAAAGTTGTACTACCTACAATCACTATTTATGAAATGTTTTTTTTTTATTCTGTAAAGTTAAACATTTAAAGATCAAAGGAGGCGATGAAAAAACTTTACTCACTTAAATAGTATTTCCAAAAACTAACCTAGAACAAATAACAGATTCAAATTCTAAGCGGACCGATGACGTCGTGCCTTGAGTGCATGCCTTTGAAGCACATTTGCTACTTTCTGTTTAAGTCATGCATGCCTAACTTAAAGCTCCTACAATTTTCTGTTCAACAAGACATTGGCAAATTGTATGCAAGTTGGCAGACATATTGATTGATAACAAAACTTTTCCATTCATCACTGTCGTACTGTTTGGATGGCGAGGGGGCAGATACTATTTGCTTTAGTTGTCCCTGAATGTGGGAATTTGATGCCACACATGATTGTTTGACACACAGCCATAAATTGATTTAGACTGATCACCAATCTTTACTTTCATGAGCCATTTTAATGTCATATTTTCTGTCCACAAATTCAATTCCCAACATTTGAATAATCTCTTCCATGAAAATACCAGTGGGCAGACATTTTCTTGGCATGGACCAAACGTTTTAAAGATTGAACAGCAGTCAAACAACACAGGGATAATTTAAAAAAGTGAGTAATGAAATAAACTCAGTGGAGAACCTGGCAAGCGTTGTGATGACATATTGCAGACAGCAGCAGCACTGCTTTCCATGCATGGCCAAACCTTTCAAAATGTGTAAAAAAAAATGGCCAGCAAGCAAGTGAGCATGAAGCCAACAACACATGGTGAGGTGTTTGTGCTGCATGGCTAAGTACAAAAACCATCGCTGTACTGTAGCTCAACTCAATGCCAGGAAATGAAATGTGTTGTTGTAGATAAAACATTTCTTTTAAATGCATGCTTACGAAAAATTTAAGATTCCAACAAGGGACGGACTCGCTGACTGATTAGGTTGGCTGTTTGTCAAGAGTGAGACATATCAAGACCTCATTGAATCATTCAATTCAATCTTATCTACAGTATATAGCTCAAACGTTATCTCAGGGCATTTTTACATTAGAGCAGGTTTAGACTGTACTCCATACTATTTATACAGAAAAAATTCAATGTCCACCATGAAAGTGGTAAGGAAAAACCCTCCGATAGAAAAGGCCCTGGCAGCGTTCTGTCCATGCCGACATAATGCATTGCAATGCTTTTTCATCCTTTAGATTGTTTCATTTTCTTTTTTTGGTATGACTCTAGATTCTCTATATTATATATGCCGAAGAAGACATTGTGCTCATTCGGCATCCTGAGAAAAGGGGTTAATATATGTATTTGTTGGCAGAGTGGCACATTGAACAATCTGAGCAGTCCTTCATAGTCAATATAGCGTCCCTTAAAAGGTTGGGTGACAGCAATCTTTACAGTATAATGGCAACATGCTCTTTTCAATCCACAGGGTTTGTGAATGAGAACAAAAGAGACGTACGAGGGTTTGTGAATGAGAACAAAAGAGACGTATGAGCTGTCTGTAAAAAAAACGAATAACATTTTGTATGCATCACATCATTTGTTTCCTTTTTACTAATTGCAGAGGTTTGAAGTAACTACTAAGTACTGTACATAAGTACTTTACAAATTAAGTAATGGTCAGTATTTTTACTTTATGTTCATTTGTGCTTCTAATCCACTACAAATCAGAGGTAAATGTGTTTTTTTACTCCACTACATGTATTTACTATAGTTACTTTACAGATTTGGATTAATGATGTGAAGTATAATCAACACTTAAATCAGACTTTAGTTACACCTGGAGTAAATTCACCAGCTACCCTGCAGTATACAAAGTCATTAAAACTAGCTGCACCTTTACCAGATTTGATAACACTTTAATGCATCGATAATTATAATCAAAACAAATAATATATATTTTTCTGAAATGGACCAATCTGAATAAGAAGTACTTGTACTTTTGGTACTTCAAGTATATTTTGATGCTAATACTTTTACTTGAGTAACATTTTGATTGCAGGACTTTTACTTGTAACAGAGTATTCCTACACTCTGGTACTTCTACTTTTACTAAAGTACAATATCTGAGTACTTCCACCTCTGACTAATTGTTCACAAGGGAGAAAACTTCCCATGTAAACAGTAGGAGGTTTAAACGGACCTTCTGACAGACAAAGACAAGCCTTAGTGTGCTGATACCTGGTTTTCAGGTAGAGCTCTGTCTGTTTTTGAATGTGTTTTAGAGTTTTGTAAGCCTTGTGTGACTCTGCTGACACCTCTGTTTTAAGATACAGTATTATTTCTCTCAGTGTTATTATTATATTTTGAGGTATTTATGAAAAATGAAGAGGTATTTTGCATGTGTGTCCTATTAAAAATTAGGATTTTAGGTTTATATAAATATCCATTTGCTTTATAGGTAGTTTCCAAAAGGGAATAGTGTAATAAAGAGATGGCTATGAAAAAAAAACCAAATGCCTTCTGTAGACGTTGCACATAGTAGAGGATGTCGATTCCTCAGCATCCTGCTTAATTTCCATGAGGTAAGTCTTGTAAAATACTTGTTTGTGAGAAACTGTAATCCTTCGACTAAGCTTTTATCAGGGCCACATTATTGCATTAAATGTGTTATGTCAGGAAAGATTCATTTCCCTTTTGGATGAATATTGTTTAATTCAATTAAAAAAGTTGATTTAAGGTCACTTTGTCGAGTTGAAATTAGGTGGCAAGCTTTTTGGTTTTTCTTTATTGACATTACTCAGATCGGAAATGTCTGGCCATGTCTCTGTATTCTTCCCTCCTCTTGTACTTTCTGAAACTGTGTGTTCCCTGTATGGTCAAAACGTGTTCATCAACTTTTATCGTTTTTCCAAAATAATAACTCAGGAACTCGTAGAAAACTCAAATTTAAATGAAAATGGTTGCAGGCTTTGTGGGTCTTCAAAGCGTAATGTATCCTCTGCCAGCAGCATCAGTCTCCTGTGGCTGTATCCTACCTCGGATGACAGGGATGCCTCTTTGTGATCCCTGCTGCGCCTCCAGTTGACTCACATCTCCACAGTTTCCCACACACAATTTAGTACTAACTGTGGCAAGGAATTTTGACTGCTTTTATTTTAAGAGCTCAATTGGTTTTGACATTCACTTTGTTTGCCGCATCTTGATCAAACCCCTTGTAGCTTAAGATGAAAATGACGAATATGTACAGAGCTTGACACCTGAAGTTAGTTTTCATTCATCTTCAGAAAAGATGTTGTCCAGGTCTTAATCCTGAAGATTTCATTTCTGGTTGATTGGATGCCAGTTGAGAGCTTTTCCTATGAAGCAGCTGCAGCAGGATGTTCTTTTTGTGTTTGCAGTAACTTAAAACAGAACTGACACAGTGTGAACCTTATATAACAAATACCACCCATAAATGGTATCAAAAACTAGATTTTATGAAAAAGGCTATTTTTATGTAAGTATGACACTATGTTGCAGGAATTCAAATAGGCCAAGTCAATATAGGGGCCCTCAATAAAAGAAAAGGCCACAGGTTAATACGACACATGGTTACTGCCATAAGAGGTACTGTATCTACTGTAAGTTTATTTGCCTATACATTATCAGTTTATTCTCCTTATAAAATAAACAGAATCTCGGAGTGATCTCAAATGATGTGCTTTTCAACATGATTAGGATTTTGGACTAATTTAATACAATCATCATTTGGTATTTTTAGACAACTTTCACCTTTTTAAAGCCGATATGTGGCTAATGAAGCATCCCAGACATGTATCGCTCCTGGAGATGAGTTTCGGTTCTCTGCATTACTTAAATATAAAGATTTAAAACAAGTGAAGGCAGCTCTACTGTTTTCTTACAGATTTAAGGACGGAGTATGAGTCCTAACTTCTCCCTGGGTTGTTCAGTTTCTGTGGTGATGGCTGTGATTAACCTCAGAGCGGCACAGTATGGTGGAGCAGCTTAGCAGTATCAGAACAAGAAAAACAAGGGCTCAGAGGGGAAAAAACATTGACTAATTGGGGGCAAAAACAGCCAGCAGGTCATGACTTTCCAATTAATTTATAGTATGCCCAAGCTGAATAAATGAACATGGAGGGGAAGAGGATAAAGATCTCCTTTCTTAACCCATGAGACAGAGAAAAAAATGCCTGGGATACCTTGAGGCTGCTCCCCATTTAATAGCACACAGTCAGCTTTAGCTGTTATTCTTTTGGTGCTCCCATGTGTCGTAAAGCATGTAAAATACTTTATACGATTTAATAACGCCTGTCTTGAAAATCGACTTTGTACAAATTACCTGTCAGAGGGCTTTTGGCCAGCATCAAGGATTAACATGTAAGAAGGTAGCAGATATGATATGCAGGGCCCTGGCCTCTGCTGCTGGGATTTAGTGAATAATTGTATCCAGCTCGACTGCTTCTGCCTTTCACCTACTAGATGAACATGATAGTGGAGATAAAGATAGCAGATTGCTACTAGCCTGCCATACTGAGCAGATGAACAGTGGCAGTGAAAGAGACAGGCTTATATTTTTATTCTGATAAAGACACAGAATCGTCATTTCAATCATGTTGGTTTGTTGCTTCTGCCACGGGGGACTGGGCTTTCATAACAACAATCATGGGAAAATTGCTCTACAAAATTCTGTTCTCTCTATTTGACAGCACTTTTCAGTTTTACAAGTGCCACTTTGTCCTGAGAAAAAAAAAAATTGACCAAGCAAGTGCTCAAGTTTCCTCAGCTTCTAGATGAGTTTCTGATTTTATCAAGTTTGCATGATTATCTGTACCCATAAAGAATGTCTGCAGTAATCTATTCTGTTTATATGAGCTGTGTATACTGGATGATAATGCTGTATTGTTCTCCTCTGATAAAAACAAAAACTTTCTGTTCCTTTTCTCCAGCCTTTTCTTGAGTTGTACGGGTCGTCACAGTCCTCTTTGTACTCCTCCTCCAAAGCTTACTCACCCTAACACACACACTCCATTTTTCTTTTCTTCTCACTTAAATTTGACCTCCCAGGCTTCATATTCCATGACACCCTGTCTGTTTGCATCATTGTGATCCAACACCCCCACTGTTCTCTTAGGATGTTGTGTTGTCAGAACACATACCTGCAGAGGAATTCTGCCAATAGGGCTTTGCATCATTCCAGTCAGGCAACAAGAAGGCTATCACCCAGACCCTGTGAATTGCAAATTAAGTAATGGTCAGGTGCACAAAATGAATTAAGCTTGTTATCACGATAAGTGTCAAACAACTACCAGCCTGACATGGTCGAATTTAACGAGAGCAGGCTTCTGGCATCTGGTCTCCTACCTCGATGTTTCCTTTTCTTGCTCTCTCTCTGTCTCGCAGCCTCACAGAGGAGAGCATGTTATCAGTTCAATGGGAAGACATAATGAGTCTATAAATACTTATACATACAGGAGACCATATTGCATCCACTCCTGCTACCCCCCATCTCCTTTTCCATGCATCCCTGTGCTAATCTTAATCATTTACAATATGTTGCAGTGAAAACTCTTCTGCTTGAAAGAAACTTGGTGTGACGCACATAGGAAGCTTAGAGCTGTGAGACCAAGTAAAACGTAATGCTCATCCAAGTGGAACTGCGCATAACACATGCATACTGTAGAGCAGTAGCTGTTTGATTACACACATAAATGTGAGGCGAGAGCTCAGAGGTTAGAGATGCTGGCTGGTGACAAAGGGTGCCAGATTGAATCCCAGTTGAGAGAATCCAAACAGGAAACAGAAATGCTTTCCTCTGCGCCCAAGGTGCCCTTGAATAAAGCACTTAGCCCACCATTGCTACTCAGTGGCCCAAAGTGGAAGACTTTTGTTGTACTCAGCAGCTTCCAGCTGTGAATGCGTCAGATTGCATGCCTGTTAAAACAAGTCAATGATGACAAAGAGAAAAAAGAATAAATATGCAGGGCCAGTCCTTCCCCCTTAGATAGCATTTATGGAGAAAAACTCAGAATCTGACCTTGTTGATTTAAATACTTCTCCTTTACCATAATCATTTTTTTGATTTTATTATTCGAGTGAATGTGTCTAAAAAAAGACTGGATTCACCCAGTGAAAAAAAGAAAGCAACTAAACAGCTCAATCATGAAGCCTCTTAACTGACAACAGTCTGATTCAGTTAGATGGCATGTACTGTAATGATATATTTACTAAATGTGAGTACAGGCATCGGAATTGGTGTGCAAGCTCTGTCATAACATTAAAACAGGGTATAAGAGACAGTTTCTAGATCTTCAATCATTCTTTTTAAACAATTTAGATTTTTTTGTTCATATTTTCATTCCACAAATGGATCAAATGATTGTTTGCGATGTGAAATGTGTGGCCCAGATTATCCTGTAAATAGTTATTTCCGGGGACTTTTAACTTTACAGTGTCCTTTAACTTTTTTTCTGGTGATTCGCTCTCATTGATTTCAACTGCATTGTTTGTAGCAACACGCTCTTTCACTGAAAAGGCTTTGATAAAGCCGCTGTACACTGCCAAAGATAGAGGCTACCTGGTGAAGACAGTGGAGCATATAGCAACAAAAAGCCAATATTAGATTAGGCATTTATCAGGTGAATGTGTGACTCTGTATTACCTAGATAGAATCGGAGGATGAAACCCTCTTTATTAGTCACATACTGTACATGCACACAGCATTTAACCCATCCTAGTACTAGGAGCAGTGGGCAGCTATTGTGCAGCGCCCAGGGAGCAACGGGGAGGGGGGATTGGAGGTGTCCGGTGCCTTGCTCAAGGTCACCACAGCAGGGCCTAGGAGGTGAACTGGGACCTCTCCAAGTAGCAGTCCACTTTCCATATTTTCAAGTCTGTTCGGGGACTTGAACCGGCACCCCTACGATTCCCAGTCCAAGCCCCTACTGACTGAGCCACTGCTGGATGGATGTGTAATTAGGCAATTTCTTATGCTAACAGTGAATCCTTTCATCAACTGCTGGTTAGAAAAACAGCCATTCATCCATGTAATTAAATCACCAATTAATATTTCCATTATCAGATCTATATTTGGCAACCAGAGCGCAATTCAATCTTTGTTTTGCATAATTTACGATCACTTTATTACATATTTATTCAGACTCCATTGTAAAGACCTGTGCTGTTAAGGCTCTAATTGTGCTTATATGAGTGTCAGTGACTCCTGTACAATAATTACTACACGCAGATTATGATAATTTGTCCTTCTAATGAGCAAGTGTTTAGTGCGGGAGATTACTTATCACAGTTTGCTCTACTGAACTGACCCAAAACACTGATTCTTAAATAGGTCTTCAACTGCTTTTTATTCAGAAGTCAGAAGCAGAGGTGTACACTAATTCTCAAGGCGCAGATTATGAGACATTCTTTGTGGCCTGTCACATTTTTTTACTTAGTAATTAGTTGAGTCGCATGCCTCCTCCTAATGAGCAAGAGCTTCCTGTGTGAGATATTTTAAACACACTATGCTTTCCATTAATGACCCATAAAATGCTCTCTGATTATACACTAAATGAGTGTCTTTTGTGGCACATTTTTAGACAAACCCACACATTGCTTGGGTTAAATGCAGCATTGTTTGGGTGCCGTCCAAAGACAATATGCAATGATGTAACATGTTATTGCAGTTCTGTGCTCAGTGACCTATTTAAATACTCTGTGATAATAACATATTTAACCTGTGTGAGCAATGTAAAGAAATAGTCTGATATATTTTATGAAAAATCTTTGCACAGTGATAAAACTTTAGACGTGAGTCGAATCGGATTTTATCATTCACTGCCTCGAGATGTTTATTAAAACACTGTTTGCTGACTCTGCTGCCACAGTCAATCCGATATCTTATTAAATAAAATTTCGCCAAGCAGTGCTGTGTGCGTGATTCAATGCCAGAGTAGAAATTTTGGTTTTGTTGTTGTTGCTGTGCGCTGACTCACACAGTAGTAGACATAGAAAGGGAAATTAATTGGTCACATAAATAATCAGTGACAGCAAATCACAGATAAAACCACAAATAACAGTTTTAGAACAGACAATGTTTTTGTATCTGCTTTTACTTTATGTATAAATAAGGTTGACATTTAGTGGACTGAATGGTTGTTTTATTAACGGAGATGCATCACAGATTTCTCCTCTGTACTCTTTCGCTCCAAGCTCTAATGAGAGGATGTGTTGATATCGGAGCGTAACAGGAGCAAGATAAGGCTCAGGTCATTAAGGATAGGATCCAAGAAACAATTTTCATTTAGAGCTGGTCTCAAATTGTTCAGTTCTTGAGATTTATTAGACACTATCAGCTCCTCTATCAAAGCCTGTTCATCGCCAAAAGAAACCTAAAGTTGCATTAAGGGACTTTTAATCTTTTTTTTGGGAACTCTTTGAGAAAAATATATAACAGAACACAGCGTCTGAGGTAATCATGTAAGCATTTATCTGCTTATTTAACATCCAACATACTCATTTGATCTCTTTTGAGACATGATTTCTGACGTTATTTACCAGCCAGCCAATTACATTTGCTTTGGCTAACATTGTAAACTGTGTATATTTACACAGGCTATTTTAGCAACCATTTCACATTACAGCGATGTCATTTGTTCAGACGTAAGCCATGGCAGGAAAACAAATATTCAAGCCTATGGGCACACTCAAACTAACAGCATAAAAATTCATTGTTTTCTGAAGATCCGGTTATGCCTTGAGATTTAGTGGTAATGCATTTTTATTAGGAAAATAAAAGTAAAGTCAACAGATTCAAGG
This sequence comes from Eleginops maclovinus, assembly GCF_036324505.1. Taxonomy (NCBI): domain Eukaryota; kingdom Metazoa; phylum Chordata; class Actinopteri; order Perciformes; family Eleginopidae; genus Eleginops; species Eleginops maclovinus. The sequence goes on from NC_086353.1 coordinate 7,904,247, forward strand.
GATTTATACGAGTCAAAAGATAAGATACATCTTTATTAATCCCTAAGAAATGCTGTGCGACGATTGCTACACGTAATGGTGATATTGCAAAGTGCAGAGAGTAGGAACACAGGGAGACGGAGCAGACTTTTCCGTATTGCAAGAAAAATGTAATATAACATAAGCATTAACAATCACTGTTAGAGCACTCTTGAATTTGATAAAGCTTGGAACAAAAAATTGTTTAGCGGCTGAATTGATGGAGTTAATTTGATGACCATACAGTACCTGTAGTTGTAACAGGAGCATTTATTACCATAGTATTAATTGCTGCTGCTCCTAATTACTTTCTATAGACGACCTACTCAGATGTATTGCTTCAACTCTTGATTACTCCTTAATCGATTAGTCTTTTGAGAAATATGTTTATATTTTATATTACTAAGAGTCAGAGTACAATTTGACATGTTCAAATGTTTAGTTTGGTCCGTTAAACAAAGATATTCAAAAGACACACAGAAAAATAACCAAGTCCTTATTCTAGATGCTTTAACAATGTGAATGTCTTTGAGAAAATTCCAAAATGTGTAGATAGACAGTGAATACCTTTAATTAATTAATTTACGATATTTTTGGGCCAGAGGGTACCTTGAATGATGGATGCAGTGATTAATTCCTTTGCACTGGGCAGCAGATACTGAATATGGACTGCCAGCTCTAAGCACTGAGGTTCCCAACGGCCTGATTGAATACCTTTGAACCTGTTTAACAGCTCATGAACTAAGTCTTATCTGGCAACCAGATCATGAGATTGTTTTTTTACAACCTCAATAGTAAACTAAGAATGAGGCAAGCTGTAGCGTTGTGTTTTCAAACCAATATAAATCTATCTCCAGTGTTGGGAACAAGTCGGGTATTTTTAAACAATCCCCTGGACTACACTTCATGACCACACTTATGGTACATCAAAGGGTTACATCAGAATAGATTTTGGCCCTCAGTGGGATGGAAACATAACGGGAACTGGTGTGGAGAGATGCATGGTTGGCCCTAAGGGAGACAGCGATGATGTTGCCAGACGACGAACATTCTTTCCAGCTGAGGGGGAAACGTTTTTGGAGAGAGCTGTGTGTCAGATTGTAGTGAAATGAGAATATGGCAATCTGTCCTCCCCTTGTTTTGTAATTCAATTAGATTTCCGAATGGGCTGCAGCAGATGCTGTCAATTATTCTGAGCAAGGGATCAAATACAGGGTCGTATCCAAAATGAGTAATTGATCACTCAATCGAGCTAAATCCTCCTGTCAAGATTCCAAATAACTGCCCTGTGCTATTTTTGTTGTCCAGGTGTACACACACACACACACACACACACACACACACACACACACACACACACACACACACACACACACACACACACACACACACACACACACACACACACACACACACACACACACACACACACACACACACACACACACACACACACACAGCCTGCCAATTTGATTTTCAGACTCAGGACGTTTTTTCCAATGAGGTCATTTTGACCGAGCCTCACTCTTTCTTCATTTGAGGTTAAACTGATATAATATGATTAAAAAAGGGATCAGGGTACCTTAGGGAGAAGGGTGGAGGTTAAACCTGCGGGGCCTCAGGGTTATGGGTAAGATTACATGACAAAGAAAGAATGCTTTCAGGGCCCTGTGTGTGTCTTGGCATACAATCAGTCTCGAATGTGTGTTTATATCTTTGAGGCTGAATAAGTGAATTAGATTGTGTAGTAGTCATTAAATAAGTGCAAATGATTTGAATGGCCACTTGGGGAACAACCTATTAAGTTGAGGTGGCAAACAGCTTTCCTATTGACACAACCAACAGACACAGAGCATGTTTCCAGTCAGCTGGCAAAGTTCAATATTCATGGAGATTATAGCTCAGTATTGGACATCACCCACTCCTGAGGCAAATATCTCTCTGCTTAATGAACCATATGTTCATCAATTAGTCACTGACTTTGTCTGTTGTTTAGTACTAGTCAGGAAGGGTACAGCGAGTTTTACCGGTTTTTAAGCTGTGGCTTGAAATGAGGTTGATGAGACCAATGAGATTTAAGCTAGGAACTGCAGAGTGGTTTAATCGTTCTCTATGTGTTTCTGGCTATGAGGGACCACAGCATGTGAGCAAAGCCCAAGTGAGCCAGTGGATTTTGGAAGAAGCCATACCACATATTTTTACACATTTTTTAACCCTCTCTATCAATACTGCAAGACTCTAAAACCCATGTCTGTTTTTCACATTTAAACACAGAATTTCTGCACATATTCAAATAATGGTTAGGCTAAACTTTATAAAAACGTTTTAACTTTGAACTGCTAGCCGTACACAAAAGGAGGCATTCACTGATTTCCCAAATAAATTTGATTTCTAGAGAACATTTTTTGAAGTAAAGAATAAACTTTATACCAATTTGTTTATTTTTCAAGGTTTTCGATATTTGAAGCTTCATTCAAAAACCTCAATACAAGCTTTAAATGTAAAAAAAACCTTTTTGAACGGAGCAGCATCGAGCGAGGAAGAGGAATGAAAAGCTCTGTTCACATGCCCTGTGAGCGACCCTTCACATTACACATTGTAATTCTAATACATTGATTAGAGCCGTTTTAAAGATGTTTATGAAGCTAAAATGAAAACATTCTGTAGTTTCAGCCTGTCAGAAGTAAGGATATTTTGACTCTATTCTAAACATAATAACTAATTGAATAGGTTTTGACTGATGGTCTCGCAAAACAAGTTATTTAAAGACGTGCTTTTGGGCTCTCAAAACTTCTAAGGGGCATTTTTCTCTATTTTCGGACTTTTTATTGCTTTATTGAACACAATATTGAGAGATTATTTCATCATTAAAAAATATAAATAAGTTTCAGCCCTCATTCTGCATGCATGTTGCTGTTTTTGGTTTCTCCTTTATTCTCTAGCTCTTTTAACTTTAGTTCCCCAACAACAGAGAGGAAATGCTCAGATGCGTCTGGGGGCTTTGTGTCTTCTGCCTGAAGGAATCAGAGAAACATATCACATTGCATGAGGAACGATGTGTCATTGTTAAGGAATATTATGTATATTTGTGAGTGGGCAAAAACTAGAAGACTGAGGGTTGATATGACAAGCATGGGTGGGGGATTGATGTCTGTCCCCAAGCTGTTCTGTGTGTTTACAACACAAGCTTTTTTTACCACACAGATTGTTTTTTTGGGCATATGATTGTGTAATGTATACACATCGCTTTTGTGAACTTTTGATCTTATCATCATCATAATGACGGGAATTTGATGTGAGGCTGAGAGGTATATAAATGTGGAAAATAGTGATGCGAAAAAAAGATAGTGGGGTTTCTATATGCGGATTAGTGCAAATGTGACATTCTGGCTGCTATCTATGTGACTTTGAAGCAGCGCTGTCTAATAGGGTATTAGAGACTCTGTTTAAGGCTTACAGTATGCTCAAAGTGTCAGTAACAAAAAAGAGCAAATACACTGTTAACGCCAGCAACTAAATATGGTTCATCTGTCCAAAGCCCTCTAATTTATGCTAAGTAGGTATAAAAACACAGTAAAAGATGACATTCAAAAAACGCAGAGAGAATTCCAACTATGGTAAAAGAAGATTATATTAAGCTCTTTTAGGTCAATCGGGGTCAGATTGAATGGTTGGAATAACTGCTGCACAAACCAGTCCTATATAATAATGCTCAACAGATGCTAAAGCTCTGACCTACATTTTCTATGGGAACAGCAACAATATCTCATATAAATACAAAGGATTATTGGCTTTAGGTCAGCTGGTTAACTCATTCAATTACATATTTTTCATTCTCAATAATCAAACCTTTTTCTTATCCCACAATATTCAGACAACCAGCACAACCGTCAAAAGTTTATCATGGGTTCTATCCTTGAATAGGGTTTTTTATGAGGGCAAGTTCATTATCAGTTCAGAAAGAAATGTGAAGTCAGGCCAGCAGAGTGAACATTAATGATGTAGAGGTCAGGGAAGGAGATCTGAGTTCATAATCTCTGCAAACATTTGGTATCATTGCAGGGTCCCTCTCTATCTCGTACCAGTAGTAGTACTAGTTCCATTTACACATTTTTCCTCAATTCAAATATATTCCCCTGATCTCACTAGTCATTCATCCAAATTATAAAGAAATGTTCCTTTCAATACGCTTCTTGTCCTCTTTAAGTGTAATCCATACCAAAAAAATCAGATTTTTGGTTAAAAAACTTGTTATTGTGAGACCGAAAGTAAAGGAGTTTTTTTCAAACTTAATAATGCTTTGCAAAAGTTGGCTTTTGAGAAGAGCACAAACGCATTTTGACAGCTTTTGGTATGTACATTAGGCAAATACATAAAGGTTTATCATTTCTAAACGGCCTAAGTTGGCTCAGGTAGCTCTTCATTGAATACTTTTTTTCCCCATGGACCTAAATGACATACATAGGATCAGAGCGACCTTATGACAGGATCAAGCTGCTTGGTAACTGCAAATGGAAATTTAGGCCAGCCTGTAATTGGTGGCTGTGTGTGTAATGTGTGTGTTTGTTTGGGAAATATGATAAGTCAAAGGACGCTGTGTGTCAATGTTAAGTGTGGCCCTTGTGTGGGGGCTCGGCTTTTTCATAGACACAAGTTGGGAAGGCTTGAAAGAAAAAATGGTTGGGAACCAATACCCGCTAGAGTCAGGCTTCTGCTTATCATATCGGCCATCAAACATGGCTTTGTTTAATTTTCTAAAGCCTTGAAGGTTTTTGTTGTCATTCACTAACCTCCTGCAGTTTGAAAACAACCTTGAGCATTATGGGTGTTTCAACACTCTCCATCTGCAGACAGAAGCCCTGTTCATGCTTACAGTAGCCCTCTGTCTTCCGAGCTGGATATTTTTTCTTCTTGCATAACTGACATGATGTTTGTTATCTTTCCCACCAATTTCCACTTTGTCTTTTGAAATGAAGCTTTGTCTGGATAGAAAGACACAGATAAGGTTAACATGTTACCTTTGTTGCCTTTAGAAAAGCGAATGCTGTGGAAGGGAGACAACAAAAAAAAAATCAATGCTGCAAATTGGAGGTTTCTTTCCGTAGATTCGATGGCCACACTAGTTGATATTTAAGTCTGTCACTTCCTATCTGGGTCAACCCATCAGCCCCCTGCCTCGCTCACCAACAGTCTGCCTTTCAGATGGCTACTTCGGGCTATACTCACCTGTGGAACACAGGGGCAGGGTGGATGTAGGGGGGAGAATGATCTTTTATGTAAGTTGGATAGGTGGGGTTTTAACCTGTTTTCAGCAGAAAATGTGTCTCTTCAATTCAATTGTGCTTTGCTCCCTTTTTCGTTTGAAGTGATTTTCACAAAGAAAACCAAAATCATTTTAGCCATTATTTTTGGTGTATGTAACATGTGTGTGCATGTGTGTTTGTCTGTTTTGCAACAATGACGCCTTTACATTGTGCAAATGCTATTTTGTTTTTTCAAATAAATTATACAATTTTAGATTCAGGACAAGAAAGTGTTCTTAAAGAAAATCCAAGCTTTAAGATTTATCTTGTCTTTTTCACGAGTTACACAAATCACTACTGGGTTATTTGATAAGCAGTTTCAGCAATAATAATAACAGGGTCCAAAAGATACCTTTGAATAAGAGGCCAAATCAACAAAGTATAAACAAAACCCAAACCTATTGACTGTGAATATCTAAAGTCTCCCTTCAGTAATAATCCAGGGTTTTGTCTAACGAAAAGGGAGCTGCTCCCTCGTACTTTCAGCGTGCTGATTTTCCACGTAACATTTCAAATTGTATATTGCTGTCCTTTTTTCTGTAGAGGAAGTAAACAAACCGTAACTCGGGATTTATTTTCAATCATTATTCAATAATTATTTGTGTGCGGGAAGTGACTTTAGCGCCCTCATACTATATTTTTCCAGAAAAACCCCAGGTCTGTTTTTACTTTTTTAAACAGTAATGAATCTCCTAGCATGTTGATCATGTAAATGGAACCCCAGTGACTTGTCAAGTGCAACAAAATGCCTTAGATGTGTTACATTTGGAGTACAACTTCAAACAGATGCAGATGTATAAAAACATGCCTTCAAATCATTCTCTTTCCGGTATGAAGGTTACCTGCTACATAATGACTCAGCACAGATGAAACTTTCTGAAGACACTGTCCTACTTTATGTCTAAATCTTGGCTAGTTGAAGGAAAACAACACAAGCTTCATTGCATTCAAAGGTTTTCTATGTTTCTTTACTTTATAGCAGATGATGTTGCTGTACCACTTAAGCTCCCAAGTGAGACACCCACTAGGGAGCAGCTGCGGTATTATAAATCTTAGCAGCACCAGCAGCTATAGAGAAGCTGCACACACATGATTCACCCTATTCAAGGGCCCCCTAAGGGATCCAATGTACAGTATCCCCCACGCATTGACCGGATCTTCGTCAAAATGAATTTGATGGACATGTACAAGTTCGTACACATTCTGACAGTACTGCTGTTTTACAATTATGCAAAAATAGTTAGTGTTGATTCCTGATCATGCTGTTATTTCCCAGTAGTTTATGACACATAAAGACCATGTCATGAAATTGACAACATGACATTGGACAACATGTCTAGGGGGCTTTATCTGGAAGACGTGACTGGACCTGTCAGGCTGTGTCAGACCACCAGCTGTGGTGGCCTGGCTGACATCCACCCGTGGTGTTTAGTCATCACTGCTCCCTAAAAGAGAAAGTCAGTGTGGCAGACAGGTATTTTCACATCTCATGTTCCTCAAACATGGCTGAAAGAAAGAGGCCCAGCTATTTCAAATTTAGACTTGCTTTTAAGGTACGGTAACGCCAGTTTGGGAGCAAACCTCATGGGATCAGAAATGTTGTGAAAGTCTGAATCTGAAGCTGCTTTCCAATTCCAACACCCAAAGGACACCATAACTGCCAAGAAGAGGAGCGCTCCTTAATGTTTCATTAAATAAAGCAAAGACAAAATACTTAAGAACTGAAATATGTACAGTAGCTTTCTGCAAAATTCCTCTCTTATAGGTGACACAAAGTGCACCACTGATTCAGAATGTGTGTTGAACAAAGGACATTTTTTCTAACCTGTATTGGAGGATAACGGTTCTTGTAAGATAAGAACATTTACAATAAACTCATTCTTAAATATCATCAGTTAGGAATCATAATTTTATCTGTATCACATTATGGACCAGTCTGATGTCCAAACTGCAGTGAGCGCAATAATATTTCCTAATCTCTAATAGCTCGAATCATGTTACAACTGCAATAACAGTCACTATGAGAGCATTTAGATATAGTTTACAGAATTGTGCATAACTAGTCAGGAAATACCCTTAAATATAAAGAGGTGGGCCTCTGGATAGCTCTCCTGGTACAGCTGTTGGCCTATGTACTGGGTCCCTGATGTGGAGTGCCAGGGTTCAAATCCGATCTGGGGACCATTTACTCATGTCAGTCTCTTTATCTCCCCTTTCCCAATCTGTTTATCTATAGTAAATACATTCAGCTCCGGAAAAAATTAAGAGACCAAAATCATTTAACTCAAAGACATACCTATAAATAGTAAAACCGGAAACTGTTTTTTTCCGGAGCTGTAAGTGACCCAGAAGATAATATAGAAAAATAATGTATTGACCACTCGTTGTGTTAATGTCCAGATTAAATGTCAATTCATCCATTGAATCTGACTGCTTTATGGTAACAGCCATGCTGCTTGAAGTGAACTAAATCCGACTGTCAGTGCATTGTGCTGTTTCCCACTCTGCTTTTTGTAGTTTGTATTTTCCTTGTAGAGAGAGCATTTGAGGTGAGTTTGTAAATCCCTTCTTTCTTTAGTCACACCAGGATAGGAATAAACCACATCCACCAAAATCCATGACAAAATGCTTCCTCTTTCACCATTCTCTCAGTAAGCTGGAGCTAAATAGTGTGTGCAGAAACAAAGGAGGCTATTGACACATTTTGTCTTCCAGCATTACAGTTTTATCATTACTTCTGTGTGTGTTTTTGTATTCATCCGTGACTGTTGAAAAAGCTTCTATAAGAGAAGTGAGCAGATTAAACCCGCCAAGAGTCTTATCATCTGCGGCTGTCACTGGCTTCATTTATAAACGCAATATCCGCAAATCCAATAGTGACCTCGGGACATAATCACTCGGCTTCTTCACAGAGCTGCTTTCAACTCTCTCTCTCTTTTCCCTGTTTTTATTCTACTCTTCTTTTCTCTATTGGTTTCTCTTTAGATTATTATTAATTCACTTCAAGTAAAGTCCCAACGTCAGAGTTGTTGTTTAGGGTGCATTTCTTGGCCCACCCGGGAGCTGCTTCATAATCCAATTTTTTTCCTTGTCATAGCTGTAGCTGACAGATATTTTGAGTACACACACACACACACACACACACACACACACACACACACACACACACACACACACACACACACACACACACACACACACACACACACACACACACACACACACACACACACACACACACACACACATACACACACACACAAGCACATAATATCCTCTCATATCTATTCAAGACTTGATCAATTAAATTTGTTGGCACAGTAACTGATTGCTGAATCATGTACGAGCAGTCGGCATCTCAGTCATGATGAAAACTAAATCACAAGAATGATTTCTCCCAAGGAAATAAAAGGCGTGGAAAGGAAATCAATGTGGGATGTGTGTTTCACATCTCAATAGCAAAGTACTCGCACCCGGTGTCACAGTCAATACATGTGTATCCAACGAGCTGCAACCTCCACGGCTGAAAAATGAAACCGAAAATCAAAAGGGACAAAAAGTTGTGTTCCTGCACCCATATTAAAACACAAACATTTACAGCAAAAATTAATTTGTTTACATCCTGGTATACATTATTTTATCTCCACAGTTAATTTCTACAGACATGACGCCTGTACAGGTGGCACGTTTTATCAACTCATCTGTTTACATTAAATTAAGGCTTGAAGTTATGCATGTTTAAGGACTGGGTAACTTTGAGTGACAGGTTGGTGACCTAACAGGTTGCTAATCCGACGACACACTTCTGTGCCGGTTTTTCAACAATGTAGATTATAATTCGGATGGGTGCTGTGGGTTATTGTTACCTTCTCAGTCAATCACATACCTTGGGTAATACTTCTCAAACAGCTGAGTGGCAAGGTGTGTATACGTAGCATCAGAAATAACCCTCTGATGTTACCTTATCAGTGCATCATTTGTATAGTAAATTTAGTTTTTCTAACACAGTGACCTCTGACCTGCAGACTGTTATAGGACACAGTAAACATCTTTAAGATAACAGAGAGAGAGTTCATTTTCTTTACCTCACAATTTGCTTTTATATAGAGCAATATGGCCATGGCACTTTTCTATTTTTTTGTTTTGTTTATGGCTGTAACGATTTATGGGGGAGTTTTTCAGTATAAAGGAGACATTTTAAGCTAAATATAAATACTTTGCCTTGTGCTGCCTCATGTGCTTGGGACTGACATCCCTTTGTGCCAATTTTTTCATCTTGCACGGCACTAGATGTGAATTTTCCAAAGCATACCCAGAATACCTAGTTTTTCTATTTGGATAGGAAATTGACGATGAGATATGCATTTAACTTTCTATAGTGTCTTTAAATTGACATATTACTGAGACAAACTTATTCATATTTCTCTGTTGTTTTTTTACATATGAGCATATATTTAAAAAATGCATTCTGCATTATATTTGGCTAAAACGGCATACTATACGTCTTTAGGCCCTTTTTTGTGCTTACTCAAACTCTCGTCAGAGTTAGCCTTGACTTTTGAATGTGGGTATTGAAGTTAGTGCCTTCAGGACATTAAGGACACATTCACTCATGGCCGACATATTCAGATTTGCTTCACCTGCTGCATTCGCATTATTTCCCTCATAATCATATTGCATGTGGATGAACACTGTAAACCAACTGTTCGAACACTGAAATGATTCATACTATTAATTGGTGTTACAGCCTACAACAGTTGGTAGACAGTTGGCTGCACAGACTGCAGGTATATGACGATGTCTTTAAAATGTATTTTGCCAGAAATAAGCCTGTGATTTTCTCCGGTTTTACTTTTTGGGAAATACATGTTTTTTGTTAAACATGGGAAGAAAATATAAAGCTGTATAATAAGAGGGTTTATTAGGCTCTAGCTTTCATTGGATTTTATCTGGGCTTTTAAATCGCCTGAATTTATTATTTTATGAAGAAAGTGGAATGCGTAAGACAGATAGATCTATTTATCTATTATGTTTAGTCCTGAATTTAGATTTTCCAAACTATTGTCAACCGTTTTCAAACCTAGGTAAATACATGATTTAAACAAGGGTAGCGTCGGTTTCGTTTGGTGGCCCGTAACAGCTTATGTGATACTCTGTTGTCAGAGAAACAAACTAAGCAAACATTAGTAGTAAGATCACATCCCTCCCTCCTTATGTCTGCAGGCTTGCATCAGAGAAAAACTGATGTTTATTGTTCTTTTACTGGTTTTACGTGCAGGGTTTGTTTGTTTTGAAGAGTAGGAAAGTAGACTTCCGCATACATTTCAGCTCCTTTAAAAACAACCTGAACATTTGTATCTGAAACTACCATCATCCCACACGTATGTGATTGTTATTGTTTTGACTGAGTGAACCTTAGTTTCAGAGAAATACATATTATGTTCCAAAGTATTGGAATAAATGGAGCGAGGCCAGCAAGCTAGTTCAGGCAGTCAACTCGAGCACCAATGATACACATGACATGCCTTACCCGGCACACTATTTGAGCTGCACAATTCTCCATCTCTCCCTCTGCCTTGGTAATGCTCAAATGATATGCTGCTATTAATAAACATCTAAAATGTGAGTTGTCGGACTGAACTTTTTTGCTTACTGTTACATGCTCCCCCCGTTTGTTCTCCTTCACTCACTGCAAAGGTGTTCCTGATCTACTCCTTGGTCCGCCTCTGCTCAGGTGCTCCTGATCTCCACATCAAGAGTATAAAAGCAAAGCTGGATGAGAAGGAGCAGGCCCTGACACAATGGATTAAGTACATTACTTAGATAGCTTTTCTAGAATTGTGCAGCATTAACCGTGTATATATAAGAACTGACACGCAGGGAAAATTAGGGTAACAGTGGCAACAAATGATGGGTTTACATTTCAGGAAAATTGACTAGTTCAACAATAAAATTAACATTAATATGTAAAATATCTCAAAAAGAGAATAAAGAGTTTGCTTTAACATGTCAGAGTACTGAAAGACGTCACTGCTTGAAAAACAGCACGAGTCCAGAAGCAAAAGAGTTTATCTGATACAGTGAAAAATTACTTATCTTCCGTTATCGAAAGCAGTCTGAGGGAATAAATAGCTAACAACAAGTCTAACAGCATTCCTGCTGCTAAGCAAGAAGGTGGCAGTCTCATGGCTCCGGGGGTGCTCTTTTCACCACAGAGGGACACTGGACATGTGAGATTGGAGAAAAAAAATTGTCAAAATGTGAAGCCCTATATGTTGTGAGACTGAAATGCAGGAGCAGCTGATAGCAGAAAATGAAAAGTGTTCTGATTAGTGAAAAGCTTACAATGAGTGGAAAGTATTTAGCACATTTCATTGACAGATATGAACTTGAAAAATAAAATATGAAATGAAAGTAGTCAATGAACACGGTGAAGCAGATATTTATTTTGAAGTTTAAAATGGTCTCCTTTAAGAGCACTCACGCTAAGCTTCATATCAAATCACAGTATTCAATATCACTGCAGTGGCTTAAGGACAAGAAAGTGACTGTCCTGGTATGACCTTGTAAAAGACATCCTTTTGGAAAATCTGTCGAAAGAGCTCAGTTTAAATGTGACACTTTAATATTGACTGAACAGCTCTGAAGATTGGGGCAAACTGCTTTTCTGGCTGATACAGACTCAGAATTATTATCAGAGCTAAAAATATTGTTTTAACTATTGACCTGGGTGGTTAACACTCAAATAAATATGTTGTCAGTATTTCTGAAAGACATTTATAAACTACTATTATATCTGTATTGCAATAGTCCCTGCCCCCCAAAAAACACCACTGTCCTCCATAAATTGTGGAAATGAATAAGCTGGCTTGATCCGGTCCAAGCACTGTGTATGTGTTCAGCTTGCCAGTACACGTGTCAGAACTGATTGCGCGCTACAGAGGGAAAATTGCTCAGATTGGCTTCCTAAATTGGTTAAAAGTGTGGGATTGCAGAAATAGAAAATGGACAAAGCAATAGGCCACATCCCTCCCCAAGCCAAATGAAAACACTGTGCTGTTTTAATCACTGGACTCGTCCCAGGGACAGAGACAGTGAGGGAGAGAGTACCACTGCCAGAGAGGCAGCTGCCTTTAGGCCATTCATGACATGACCTTGTCAAGGTCAAGGCTGTTAATCCTGTGTGGCATTAAATTCCAGTGACAGGGTTGTTCAAGTTAAGAATAGCCATGGGAGGTAAAGAGAGACTGTTGTATGTTGGTCAACACTTTTTTGAACAAGGAAAACCAGGCTCTCATTTGGCCTTGTGCACGGTGCTCTAACTACAGCAGCCATCTCTGCACTCACACATATTGTTTCTGTCAATTAAGAGAACGTCCGCTGGCTTAAATCCCCGACCCTGAGCTGTACCAATGACCAAGCCATAGACTGGTTTTATCTTGTGGTGTTCAGCTGTTTATTCACAATTAGGAGTTTGGGGGAAAAAAAATACTTTGAAAAGTGTCCCCGCTTTCAAGGTCCTCTCAATGATAGTTATATATGAACACACACTCAGTCACATACATACAGCTCCAGAAAAAATTAAGCGACCACTCCACATTTTTCATGAATCTCAATCTATACCTGTATGACAGCCATTCCAGTGTTTGTTGAATTCCAACACAGAGAAATGTTGTCAGTAATTTATAGAATACAATACAAAAAAATAAGAATCATGTAACTCAAAGACGTACCTATAAAAACCGGAGGAACTGATAATGCTGAAGTAGTCTCTTAATTTTTTCCGAAGCTGTATATATGGGAAAGCTTTCTAGAACCCATGGGATTATGTGCCATCAGCAGGTGTACCTAATTCCATTTATAGGGCAGCTGAATGACAGAAGAATGAAGATAAAAGGGCAAAACTGAATTAATAGCCACATGTGAGTAGAGTGGTTGGTATTCTGTATGGGAGATAACAGGCCAGCGGGTCGATCGGTCATTTGCTGCTCATGCTCAGGTGAGACTGACAGGTCCGCCTGCGGGTCAGGGAAGGTGTCTGGATGTTCAAAAGTCAGAACAGAAATGAAATTGCACACGAGATGCTTTTTTAAGAGTGTAAATAAGATAATAGTATAACAGGATAAATAGTAGCAACACATAGTTATATTATAGTGTCTTGTCCCTTTCAGGTGCATATCATTTTTTTTAATCTTCTATCTAATCTAATGTTATCGGTGGTTTGGGAACTAAGAATACACTTGTATGCCGTTGATTATTGGCTGGCCTTTTGATATATGTGCTTGCTGGCAATTAAACATGTACATAATTTAGTGCCAGGCGCCCCCTCCTTTCATCATTCACCAACAAAAAAGAGGGGACATTTGAAGTTCACTCTCACTAAATCTTCGGGGGAAAGTACCAAATGTTGTTATGCATTCACAAAAGTGCACAAACCCATGAACAGTACAAAATGTGCAGATGAATTTTCGCTTAACATCTCGCCTTGAGGCCCTTATTCTGTTGCTTATGTGAAGTAGCAACAGAAATGGATGGATGAATTGTGCTGGTATTTTTGCATGTGTTAGCATATTTCCAAATCATGTAAACTAAGAGTACTGCCAGCCATTTGAAAAGCATACGACAGCTTTTTAGATTTCTGTCCCTTCGGTCAGGCAGCTGTTGCTTTGCTTTAAATGTTAGTGTTTTTATTAAAGGGAGAGCCTTGAACCGTAGTTCCCTTTGTCACACGGAACACTTTCAATGTTAACTCATCAGGGTTATTACTCTAAGATAATGCAGTAACCACTCTACTTCATTGACCAAATTAGAATGTTTGGCTCAAGGACCAAGTGTGCAATATACCCTAACACACGTTTAAAATGTCTGGTCAGAAAAACACCTTGGTGAAATTACAGATGATTTTTCTGTTCATGTTGTTCTACAATGTCCGCTTTTTGTACTGTAGCTTTCTGCATGCTGAAACAATGGCTGCCAGTGGGGTAAATAAGTTAAATTAAGCAAACAAGTGGAGAAGTCTTTTTTGAGGCAGATCTTTTAAAAATGTTTCTGAATGAATACATTGTTTTGCAAAATCATTCACGCTCTCTTTGTCTTGTTCATTTGGATGACAAATCTGCTCTGCTTCGGTTGTCAATGACTCATTCTCTTCCCTTGTCTCTCATGTGGGTGTGTGTTTTGTCTGTAGGGAACATCTTTGTGGTGAGCTTGGCAGTGGCAGACCTTGTGGTGGCCATCTACCCGTACCCTCTGGTCCTCACCTCCATCTTCAACAATGGCTGGAACCTTGGTTACGTTCACTGCCAGATCAGCGGCTTCCTCATGGGCATCAGTGTCATCGGCTCAATCTTCAACATCACCGGCATTGCCATCAATCGCTACTGCTATATCTGCCACAGCCTCAAGTACGATAAACTGTACAGTGACAAAAACTCTGTCTGTTATGTAATGATAATCTGGGCACTGACTGTGGTGGCCATCGTGCCGAACCTGTTTGTGGGTTCACTTCAGTACGACCCACGGGTTTATTCCTGCACATTTGAGCAGTCGGCTAGCTCAGCGTACACTATCGCAGTGGTATTCTTTCACTTCATTTTACCCATCATGATTGTCACATACTGCTACCTACGCATTTGGATACTTGTCATACAGGTTAGGAGACGGGTGAAGCCGGACAATCGTCCCAAGCTAACGCCACACGACGTTAGAAACTTTGTCACAATGTTTGTCGTGTTTGTGCTTTTTGCTGTTTGCTGGGCCCCGCTCAACTTCATCGGTCTGGCCGTAGCGATCAAACCAGAGGTGGTAGTTCCCCTCATCCCGGAGTGGCTATTTGTGGCCAGCTACTTCATGGCCTACTTCAACAGCTGCCTTAATGCTATTGTGTATGGCGTGCTGAACCAGAACTTCCGGCGTGAGTACAAGCGCATTGTTGTGTCAGTGTGCACGGCACGGATCTTCTTCCAGGACAGCTCCAATGAGGCAGTGGAGAGGTTCAAGAGTAAACCATCACCACTCATGACCAACAATAACCAAGTCAAGGTGGACTCGGTCTGATCTAGCAGATGAAAACTGAGTGGACACAAAAAGATATTCTGTGACTGAGAGTAAAAAAGTAAGGAGAAAAAAAGGCAGCGAGAGAAACATACCAAATATAAATATAGAACAGCTTGTATGTATGGTGCTATTGGACCTCTGAACAATCACAGTAAATACGGGGGTGTTTATCTTTGTCTTCTACACTTATGGTTGACTCTGCAGTACGTGTAGTACAGTAAATATATGATGTACGTTTTGTTTTTCATGTTTACAGTGATGATATAAACGTATCATGCATCACAAGTATTTATTTTGTATGAAATGTCGTCTAGATATATATTGTCAGACATATCTGGTTACAATACATACAAAGCTGTTTTTTTTTCAGGCAAATAAAGACATTGTACGAAACTTGAAAATATAACCAGAAGTTTATAAATAAAGTTAACAAATTTTAATAACCTCATTTTTGACAACGTAACACTAATTGAGTGCAAGCGATTTGGGTTGCTGCTGTCTTATTATACCCTGCAATACATTAAATGGAACATATATTTTGGTCTCTCTTTCTCTTTCTCCCTCTATCTCTCTCTCTGCAACCCTGTGAGGTCATTATACTGTATGCATGGATATGCAGGAATTAATAAAATGCTAAATAAAATCTGATATTGATGGAGAATCTGATTTAGTGCTGTGTCCAATTTACTTCATTTTGGTTGATGGCGATTCTGCATTCAATATTTCTTGTTTATATAACTTTTTTATTTTTCATAGATTTTACCATCACTCACAACCATCATCAAAACACTGTACTCCTCGAAATAAATGCTGAGATATCCCTCAATGCAACAACTGCAGCAAGTATGTAAGTAAGTATGGTGATTCAAAGGAAGTCGGCCTCTAAACTGTCATAAATATAACAAACATTGGCCTTACTGTACAACATTGTTTGCATATGTGCTGCTAGCGTGCTAGAAGCAACCCGGTTAGTGGGACACAGACAAAAGCATCATGCATCACAGAGGGGAACAGCTCAGCCATCCACTTGGATTACATAACCACTGCTGACCATCATCCTCGGAGCGAAAGCTGAAAGAGACAGCTCCCAGCAGAGTCCCTGCCCCCTTCCCTTTCTGTTTAATCCCATGAGCTGTGTGTGTCTGTAAAGGCCTGAATGGGTTGTTGATGAACAAATGTAAAATCCCAGGGATTTACACTTTCCCCAAACAGTTTTACTATAATCTGGGTCCAACGAATTATTAGCCCAGGCTGTACAACAATAAAGAAGAGCAAAGTCTGGTTACGTGGAATATGGCACTGATGTAGGCCCTTCTTCCATTACTGTTTCAATGCAAAGAAAGGAAAAAAGAATGCATCATTTACTGTGATAAGGCTGTATGTCAGAGAGTTTGTAGAGCACATCCTTTAAAAGACCTAACACAACAAAACCAACATTGACTTCAGGGCAATCCATGAGATCTCAATTCCATTTATAAACATATTCATTTATAGAACTCTTATACACAGTATGTATTCAGTACACTCTCAGCCAGGTAAATATCTCCCATGAAGTAATATGCCAGGATTGACTAACTGGGACATTGTTTCTGGAGAGGTAGGTTGCTGTTTAATCGTATGCCATTTTGCTTTAAACAAAATTCAATTGAGCTCCATTGCCTTAAATCATCACTTTAGTTATGTACGGAGGTCTTCTAATGACAACTGAGCAGCTTCCATCAAGTGGAGAAGGGGACATCATGGGATGGGGTCATCTTTTTGGTCCCTTGGTTTGAATTTGATCGATGCATGTTGTCTGTTCTCAATTTCTAAGGCCAAATTATTCTCTAAGCCTGCGTGGCCACGAGGGTCCATTTGGTGCCTGTGAAACCAATGTCGTCATTACCATGTGATCAAATTAGTGTGCATCCTGTGAACATGCTCCAGAACCGTTCCAAACTACTGTCCAATGTAGAATGCAGAGACAAATGCCAGAGGAGATTAAATATTGCAGGGAAACACATAAGCGTAGGAGTGGTTGACATCAAACAAGCTTCATCTATTTTATTCGTATGAGTGTGTACCTACTGTGTATGAGCTTTGGATGATTTCAGCAAATGATACTGCCAGGAAAGGCACGGAGCTGACTCATATTTGAGAAATCTGTTTAATTTGACTCTTACACAACACTGACATTCTTATTAGCCTTTATGCTTTCTTATTACTTTGAGATGGTACACATGTTGTGCAGTACCGGCAGACACTGATTTATTGGACATGAAATTTGTTCTCTAGTCCTATGTGCATGTTCTTGAGAAACACTTGTCAGGGACAGTGTGAGACTGATATCCTGAGTATGTATGTATGTATGTATGTATGTATGTATGTATGTATGTATGTATGTATGTATGTATGTATGTATGTATGTATGTATGTATGTATGCATGTATGTATGTATGTATGTATGTATGTATGCATGCAACATTTGATTTAATAATTATAATGGTTATTATCTGCCATGGAACACTGATTATGATGTACACACACACACACACACACACACACACACACACACACACACACACACACACACACACACACACACACACACACACACACACACACACACACACACACACACAGAACTGGGCCTCACCTGGATAATGGACAACATCAGGCAGCGTTTGCAGCGGGGGGCAGCCGGGAAAAGCTGCAATCGAGATAACATATATATTACTTAGTTTGTTTTTTTGTATACCCCTTTTTACCCCCCCTTTTTTCTATGCTGTTATCTTTTTATGTTATATGTTCTTGTTTATATTTGCACTGTGGGACTGCCAGAAACGGTATTTCAATGTTCTGTATGTATAACACATGTGGAAACTTTGACAATAAAGTGGACTTTTGCTAATCAGCAGCTGATCGGTACCTGCTCGTGCACCTGAGACTGATGGCTGATTGGATCCCCTGGGGGGACGTAACAATGAGCTTTCTATGATCATAATGAGAACTGAAGCTTGCTTCTCTTAAGTGCACATAAGCATCCTGGAGAAGCATGTTAAAACCTTTTAGTCAGATTAACCCTGTACACATGCAGTTATTGGGTCAACCTGAGCCCACTAATCTAGATGTGAACTTGTGTTTATTGTAGTTGTTGTATTTGCTTTCGATGCGTCTTAACTCTGTTGATATGCAATCCCATGACAGTGTTTTATCACTACTACGGACCATCACATGCACGTTCACCCCAGCAACCATAAAGAAAGACCAAGACTGTCATCTTATTGGACCTTAACACAGTATGTATGTTAGCAATAACGGCTCTACCCCTCTCTTTCCCTGGATTAAAAGCAATTATTACATTTATGAAAGGTTTTTGTATTATTGTTATTGTTTGCCCTCTCCTAAAAGCCCTTTCCCCGTAAGGGGACCTGCTACATTGTTAAAAATACTGCAGTTCTTTGTCTTATGATACCCTAATGGAAAGAGTTTTTTATATGATATATTATATAATTCTGGATTTGGTTCAAATTAATCAATAAAATGGCTTTTGGGTGGACTGGACTTGTTCAACCTGGATATCATGAGCTAAAATATTACTTATTAAGTGCATACGTTTAAGGGCAATGCCTCAAAATGCAATTGCTTCTAAGAAACAATAGTAGTATTACTTCTTCGGTAGATTCATTACTTGCTGTTGTACTGTACTAGGCAAACACTGTAATTTAATATTATAACCAGAACCGTGAATATGAACAGCATGGTATTCTACATGTCTATTTTTAGACCGTCTTTGTATTATTTACGTTGAAGTGCAGTCATATTTCATTTAATGTTGGCAGCTACTTTTAGAATACTGAGAAGTGTGTGTGTGGCAGGAAAAGGCTATGCAGATGCTGATATAATGCAGTACAGAGAGTGCGGGTAGCCTCAACATCATTTTTTTTTTTAACTTCAACCTTGAAAAAGACAAATGATTGACATCCTTTTTTTTTCTTATCTTTGTAGTTTCAAGTACTGCCAATGTCAAATAAATTTGCTGAGATTCAAGTAATGTTTGTCGTTCTCATGGCTATGTGGATAATACACCAAATCCTCTCAGGACCAGCAGGCTCCTTCGAAATAGCAAAGTCAGGAGTTTACATCCCATATGTGCTTAGGTTGTGTCCCAATTCAGAGACTAGATCCTTGTAAATCCCCATTTCTTAACCCAATACTTCATATCGGGTCGACAGGACGGTCCCATTTCAGTGGAATTTCCTCCAAAGGCAACCAAGAAAAACTGAAATGCTTATTTTGCACAAAATGTTTATCCTTTTCAGCCCAATAATCCGTTGCGCACTGGTCAGAAGTAACTACTGGTAAAATTTCAAGCAACGATTATGACTTTACAGAGTCATGAAATATAAATTTGACCTTGTTGTTTTGAATAGGTTCTCAGTCACCGGTATATGTCAAATTAAAAACACTGTTGGGTGTAAGTTCTATTAAAATGATATAAATAAATATGATTACATTAGTTGACTCTCTATATAATAAAGTGCAGTGGAAATAAACGCCATACAATCATTTACAAACCATTCTAACACAGTTGATTGTCTACCATGTGTCATGAGAAACATGTGTGTAAGCTGGGGTGTTTTTTAGCCTTTGTATTCTATTTTTGCCATCCTTCTTTTGGATGCATCTGAAGTTTACCTGGGAGCAGGCAGACCTTGCTGCCTGAATAGGTTTTGTTGGTTGGTTGAGCCCATGAGTTATGGTTGGTTAGAGCTGAGACTGTCCTACAGGTCAGGTGAATGAATGAGAAAGTACAAAAGCAGCCAGAGCCTCTTCTCAGTCTTTGTTCAAGAGGCAGATATGCTCTCTGCATTCAAAATTAAGCTTAAGACTGCCGGGGGACTTTCACCCTTCACTTCTCTTCTCCTATTTCACTCTCTCTTTATCTCTTTGCATTCATGTCTCATTAAATGTTACCAACTTAGCATACAAGGCATCACCCCAGAGTTTTTTAACCTGGCAGGTTGCCAGTATGAAAGGTTATGTTTTCATTAAGAGTCGTTGCTGCACCTGTTGTCGGGATCCTTCCTGACTCCCACATTATTATTTTTAGACATCTTCCTTTTTATATACCCTTAGGCTGCAGCAAATATTTGTAAAATGTGCTGTGCCAACTTATCTAGAAGCTTAAATGTTGAGGGGTTAATACAGTAGCTTATCATCTGTTTTTGACAAGTATAAATAGCACATGATGCTTTGTTGGCTTCAACAAGGACAGCCATTGGATCCGAGCCCTTTGTATGCACGTCAGATTTATGCATGTTCAGCAACTGAAACAGGGCTTTCATTTTTCACGGCTATATAACTGTTATGATTATATAATATAAAAATAACACACACATACTGCCAAAACATGCTTCAAAGCCAAAAACAAACAGGAAAGGTCATCATTAAAGTGAAGCCAAAAACACAATTACTGCTATTAGATAATAACAGGGTAATGCAGCCTCAATTAAATCTGCCACTTACATACAATGAGCTAATTCTCTCTCGCTCTCTCTCTCTGGAACTACAATGAAAAGCCTACATTTGAATTTAAGAAACTGTTTTACCTCCAATTCATCTTCCCCCATGTGACCCCATACTACACAGACAGATACTGTAGAAGTGCATTGACAGGTCAAAGAGAGAAAAGGAAGTCTTGATGGTTTTTCAAATGACTAAATCACTGTGTTAAAATCTAATGGATAGCTATATTTAGCTCCATTCATCATAAAGTGGCATATTGGGACCATCTAATCTTTCCCTTCGATAGAGGGATGATGGTTTCTGAATGTGGAATCAGCTCATGCCTACAGTGTCTTTGTGATATTTTACTTTTAATGACTGCACTAATTAAGTCGGGTCCTGCATAAAACAAGAAAAGCATGATGGATGGGTTAAGAGACAAAGACAGAAAGGGAGGAGAGAAAGACGAGCGCTCAGGGGCGACCCTAGTAACAGATAGTTGTCTGCTCTGTTTCAGTTCACAGCCGGGGTCCCTTTTGGCAAAGGCCGAGGCAGCGACACTTTCTCCTAATGAGGGAGCAAGACAGCCTTGGGATATGCTGGGAAGTCATGAATAGTGTTAACTCGGTACATCTTTCATTTTTTCTCTCAGTTCTTCTATTTTTCGAAATATTCAACATCTAAACCGAAGATGATAGATGGTGCATGTGTTGTTATTTCCTCCCTTTTACTTACCAATGTCATAAACTGTAAAGGATAATGATGTATGAAATGTAATGTAATGATAATTCTGTTTGTGTTAAATACATCCACTGAGTATGATTAAGATACTTAACGTCCAAATGTCTTTATTGTATCTTAATTAAGTTGAAATTAGGGACCAGTAATTGTTTGTTTTAGTTTGTTCCTTGCTAAAAATTCTAATTAACATTAGAAGAAAAAGGGTATAGTTTAACTTACTTTGCTGTTTCCTTACTTTTGAAAAGGGCTTGGCAATGTTAGAAAAGACCATATATGACAAGAAACGTGTTTTCAGAAACACCACAATTTGGACTTCCTGACAGGAAGCTACCTAACCAGCTTATGTTTCCATTTGTAAAAGCAATGAAAGCTGTATAGGCTTGTTTAAAAGGGATGGAAAATGTATTTCCTTTATTTGTTTTTTTTAACTTATTATCATGAAATGTTAAGGACGTTTGTGATTAAACGAACAAAACGTTTTCAAGGTGCCATAGAATGGAAAACTGTGTTTACCTTGGCATAGTTGAAAAAGGAGAGTTTGGTACATTGAACTGACATACCGTGAACCTCAAACATCATTGTTTCTCCTTCACGTGCAAATCATGAATATGCATATCACAGCGGTAAAACGGGCAAATTACAACAATCCCTGTGTGTTACGTCACACATGGTAGTCCAGCCCCAACATTTGAATACACCAGCTCCTGGAAACACTAACGCTAACACTTACCACTCTGTAACGTTGCTCTCCAATCTCCAACCAACTGGCTGTTCTTCAGATTCATCGGTTTCCTCCTCCAATAAAGGCTCAAACATGTTCCAATAGCCTCCATGGTTCATCCCTCACAGTTTCGCGAACTTCACTTACTTCTTTGGGCTCTGAGCCAGCCATGGATTGCTCCTTGTAAACCAGTCAAGCAGAGCTCGTCCTAATTATTTAAATGAGCCCCCAAATAAGGCAATTCAGCTCGTTTCATTCTAGGACCAAATCATAGAGTTGTAAATGGGCCTGTAAAACCGCATCTGGACGTTTTTTGGATCAACCAAAGTTATATACCTTCTTTGTAGACATCAGAGAACAATTTAAAATACCATAGATGCATTCTATTGCATCTTTAAATCTCAATAACAGATTACAGTTTTGAGATAACAACATTTAAATTGTACCGCCGAAAATCCTTAAAAACTACTCTACTCGTCTGTTGCCTCCGGACAAGTACCCTGCGGAACCAATGGCACATCAACATCTCTATGCTTAGTTTCATTAACAATTATGAAAGCGTACTTACAGTGAAGGTAGACAAAAGCAAGTTATGATACGCACACATCTGTTCAAAAACAAGAGAAGGAAAAAAAAGTGTTGTTCCCCTGCCAGGGTCACATACTGCACAAAAGCATTTCTCAAGGGGGCATAATACATGTGGGGCTGCCAAATCCAAAGTCACCTTGTCTTAACTTGGCTGGATCTGATGTGTTTCACTGTTTAGGGACAATACTTCAAATACCTACTGCTGTTAGTTCTGCTATGTCCGCTGGCCAAACTGCTACCTCATTATCTGTCATGCCCAGGCAGGAGAAATATTCTTTGCCATTTTATTCCTTTCAGCTCATATCACTGTATCCACCCTCTCATGGTCTCTCTCTAACATAACATTGATTTAATTGAAATGCTATGCCCTAAAAATGTCATCTGTGAATGAAAATGCAATTTATATGCAGCTTTTGTGGTTCAACGTTTGCAAATTCTGATTACATCTGTCCTCGCTTCTCCTGTCAGCGTCTTAGCTACTTTGTCTTCTAAATCTTTTGGATGTCATTGAGCCGAAATCCCACTTAAATAGGGAGTCAGTGAAAGATTCCCTGCATTTAATAGGAGCTTAGATTCCTGTCACTCGAGCTGAAAAGGTACAAACATGTACCGGAGACTTGGGTTGCTGTACTGCAAAGTCGTACATTCGGTGAAATGCAAATATATTGTGTAACAAAAAAAATGTTATGTGGACAACGTCCAGTTTACTGTAACATCAATGTCATACACTTAAACCTTCAGCCAGGAAGGACAGGGAAACACTCCATTTCAGCCTGTGTTTATCAGCTTTTGTTAATTGGGTTAATTAATAACCAAACTTGAACACTACCTCATTCTTTATGCATTGAAATGCCCCAACCCAAAGCACAACATGTTTCTTCTTTGACTTCACAGAGAAATAACCTTAGATCTGCTTCATAAGGATTTTCATACACTCCCATAGTAACACTCTGACATAATACAACTGGTAAGAAAGGGTCAAATGATTGAGATTTCAACCTAGAAACTATTTGTTTGCGGAGGCCTCAGAAGTGGCTAAGAAACGATACACCCAGGGAACTTCTTTGTAAAACTTTAAATGGAAGAAATGTTGCATAATTGGACATGAGTTTTTATTATTGGCTTCAAACCTACATACAAAAGGAAAAAGAGTCAACCAGTTTGTATGTTTGGCACAGACATGATTTTACTCAACAGTATGTTAACTGCTGGTATGAGGTGTGCTTCATGCCACTTCATTACCACTGCTTTCAAGGGAGCCAGTACACTTTCAGTCAAGAGAGCTAATCAGCAGATTTGAGTATTCTTTTAGACAGAGAGGTCCAGAGGTGTGTTAAAGTATTTGAGTGTGAGACACAGCTAACTTGATAGTATAGCTCATTATTGGGCAACTTTGTGTGCTAATTACTGTTTGTTTCTGAGCTTTCACAGCTAATGGTGGTGCGATGAAATGATCTGCCCATGAAAAGAAGATGCTAACAATGTACGTTAATTTTCCCTCAAAGAGATAATTGTTTCCTCACTGTTAAGGAGCTTGTCAGCAATGCCTTATCACTGATATGGCTATTCTGGGAGACATGGCGATTATAAAAAAGGAACATATTCTATTAAATATACATTTTTCATTTTGTAGACTTCTACACACTATTCATCTATTGTGTGTCGGACTGTGCTTTTTTGTTGTGAGGTAAGATGCATACACTACGTACACTATTAAGAATGTCAAAACATCTCCACAGAAATGGAAAGGACAGCATAATTCTATACATTAACTTCAGAAGCAGAAACTGGGGACAGATATTCACAATTTCATCCTCTCTGTCTTTGTAGCCTCATTTTAGATGCACCGTAGGCTGTGACAAAGAGCCCTGTCTGGGTGTCCTTCACAAGACTGGCAATAAAGAAAATACAAAGCTTGGGTTTGTATAGATCTATACATATAAAGCATTCTGATGCTTGTTGTTTGTCAAGGTATGAACAGTGTTAAGTTTATTTTCCCTGACAGATTTTACTATGCTAAATTGTATCATATATATGTATGTGGATCTCTTTATCAGTTTTACAATAAACACACTGAGTCTCTGTGAGGGCAGGAAAGACATGAACATAGCGGCCTTACGTAATTGTTAAATAGCACAATGTTTTAAGTAATTTCATGTTAATCCTAGAAAGAAAGTTTCCCGGGTGAAATACTATAGCTTAAAAAATAACACTTGAATAAAAATTCCACTGTTTCACCTTTGCACCCAAACCCACAGTGAGCTACTGGCCATACAGGTTTCTACAGAGGTCTTGTAACCTCAAAATGCCAGATTTTTTATTTTATTGAAATACTTGTTATCCTTAACCCCGCATAGGCTAGGTCAACTCAGATTGTATGTAAAAATTGTGTGTGTGTGTGTGTGTGTGTTGCTGCTTGGTTGGCATAGTCAGTAGGATGAGGGGTCATTAATGTGATGTCAGCATGCATTAACCTCTGGGAAAATACAACTGTGTAACAAGCCTCTGGGAGGAATTGCTATCGCTAGTGAACAACACTGAATAGAAAAAAACATAGACGTAGGAATAGAAAAGCAGACATTTTCTTAGGTTAAAGATAAAAAAAAACAGCCTTTATAAGATTGTGGATTCCATTCTTTAACTCATGATTAAGTTACCAATTTATTTTAACAGCTATTCTCACCAAAACTGAAACAACTGATGTCAGATGATGCTAGCCCTACTGTAGACCCCTCTGTATGTCAAGATTCATGAGGCGAATCTCATGTTTTGATAACTGGTGATGGAGCAGAGCTGGGAGCTTGAAGATCCTCGTACCTTGTAAGGTCAAAAAGTGCACCAATCTTTATTTCTTAAAAGCAGATCTGCAATGACGAAATGACCATGTGCAACACAATACACAATTGTGTTTTCACAGCTCCCAACATTTATAGTTTTAGGGCCCTGATTAGCTTATATTACCATTTTAATGGACCTATGACAAAAGGATGAAACCATAGACAATACACCACATAACAGATGTGGAAGTTTCACATAATGCCATCTGAGGACAAATCTGGTACAACATTTGAAGCGACACACTTAGCAGGCTTTCCATACTTATATGTAATGCCTAATTAAACCCACCTGCATGTTGCAGCTAAACAGATCTTCATATTTCTCAGTTTTGAAGGAGATAAATCATGATTGGCAATTGAACATGGAGGTTTACTCTTAACCCAATTTGTGTTAATCCTAGATTTCTCTTGAGCTTTTGATTAATATATTTCAATGCTTTCTTTAACATGTGAAATGTGTTTGTGTGAAACTTGATCTTCAGAAGTTGTTCCCAAATTTGTTTATAATTGATTTCTAAACTTTCACATTTTAATGTGGCAAATCTGTGATTGCATATTTCAATAGGAAAATAGTGGCACTGTTGATGTTTAAATTGCCTCTCAGTACGTTTATTAATGCTTATTAGAAAACTAGCATATGTACTGCGACCATTTGGATTAACAGAAACTGGATTTTTTACTTTGAGTATCCAACTTTTCAGGTGAGCATACTGAGTCAGGTTGTATATTATAACTGAGTCATGTCAGTTTGAACATTTAATTTGTCCTCTCCAGTTTTCTACCTGAGCTGAAAGGTTACTGGTTATGGTTAAAATAAATATATATGCTTTCTCCTCAGCTGAGTCATTGCACAATTTTTCCAGGTGAGCCCGTAACAGCAGAAGTTCCCAGTGGGATAAATACCCCCGGTTGGGAATCAATAACCTAAAGTGAGAACTTCAGTCACGTGTTAACAGATGGCATTCATCGTTTTTTATAAAATTGACTTGGAAAGTGTCTATTTCAACAACCAGATTTTGATGGAAGATCAAGGAAGCCATCTCAGTCCTACACACTACAAACGATAGGAGATACAGATGCTCCACAAGAAGCTAGTAAGTGAAACTTCAGTGTATATTAGCACAGAGTGGACTTTGGCTTCACAGCTTATGCAACAAAACAAAAAAGGCGTAGCAGGCCAAAAATAATAATGACTATATGGGAATTGTTTAATAAAGCAATACTTTTAGTTAACTGTTGATTACTTGTCTGGAAAAAGTGCATTAGAAATGACTTCCTGGGGGCGTGGTTATGACACCAACCTAAGCACACCTCTTTTTGTGAGCTCCTGGCTATATTCTTGTAAAATCCTGTACATTTTCCTTTAACTGCATAAACAGTGATAACTATCATTTGCGGCGACTTATTTTTGTACACCCGCGACAATATGCCGACAAAGAAAGCACAAAACAAATCTAAAGCACACTTTTCTCCGAGTGACGAAGAGGAGGTCTCAGATGCTAACAGCCTAGCTAACTCAACAGCTGAAGCTAGCCACGTGTGTCACGGAGACGTGGATGCTGGAGGGGCCCACAACATGGACATTATTCAGATACTCGATGGGATTAGAAATGACTTTTCCACAAAGACTGATATGGTCCTGAAAGCAATCCAAGACGTTAAGAGGGACGTGCAGGACTTCTCGGCTCGCATGGATGAAGCAGAAGTGCGCATCAGCAGCGTAGAGGACACAGTTAACTCAGAGAAAGGCAAGACTGATGCGCTGGTTAAACAAGTTACTCTCCTCACGAACAAACTCGACGAGCTTGAAAACCGCTCTCGCCGATCCAACCTGCGACTAGTTAACGTACCGGAGAAGATGGAAGGAAATGATGCGGTGGCTTTCCTGGAGAAGTGGCTCCCCGAAGCGCTGGGACCAGAGGCATTCCCAAGACAACCTCTCATCGAAAGAGCACACAGGTTGCCCGGCCGCACGCAACCTAATCGATCGACCAGACCGAGAGTCCTCATCGTGAAGTTTTTAAACTTCCAGGATAAAGTTCGGGTGATGAGAGCAGCCAGGGCCAAAGGCAAAGTCATCTGCGGCGGTCAGGAGATCATGTTCTTCCCGGATCTTTCTACGGAGCTCTACCGACGCAGGAGGGGTTTCGACCGGGTAAAACAACAACTGTTATCAATGAACATGTAACCGGTGGACTTTCGTATTCTCTGCGTTGTGTGTTGATTAATACGCTGCAAGCCATTAATGTCTTGCATTAATGGCGATCTCCGTTTATTTCTGACGGCGAAAAGGGGAACAACAAAATCCTTTCGTCAATCACACTTGTGTACTTCAAGCCTCTACGCAAATCAAACAACACAGGAATATGTTAGAATATTACACAGCAAGTCAAAGCTGTAAAACAAATTCCATAAACCTAGCTTAACAGCGTAAGTTACTACAACCACAATGTCGCTTACCTCTCCCATGTAGTACAACAGCAAAAGGGCAGAGGTAGCGTGGGAAACACCCCTTTATAGGAGGGTAACCCCCAAAAGTGGTCGTAGGGGTACATAAGTTGAGTCTCACTAGTTCCTCATGTCAGGTTAAAATACAGATTTTGGGTAATTATAACACTAAATATTACTAAATATTACATGACATATTACTGCTACAATTGACCCTGGTACAAACATAGAGTACGGAATAATTTACCCAGCTAAGCTACGAGTGACGTCTGATGGTCAGTCACGTGAGTTTGAAACCCCTGCAGATGCTGAAAGATTCGTCCAAGGTTTACAAAACACAAAGGACTCTAGAGTAATTAGAATGATCTGCTGTATCCTTCAGGATCCACTTATCTATAGTTTGATGGTGCGGGCTTTAAGAGCCAGTAACACACGTGTGAAATGGTAATGCACTCTTTTATTTTGTCTCTGTTGTTTTGAGGAGAACTTTCTGTTTTGTTTATATCATTTGTATATCATCTATATCATTCTTCAGTCCCCTCAGATATAATGGGTTCTTCATGTACTTTACCTAGAGACTGCCATGCGCCCTGTTTAAGCAGACTTTCATTTGTTTATTAGAGGAGTGTGTATTCACTATACTGTCAGCTTTCCTAGATGAGAGCTAAACTGCAAGAAAATCTATGATGAACAATCTGTTTGTGTAGATTATATACTTTTGCCAGGAACACAATTGTCTTGTTAGTTTTGTTTAATTCTGTCATGAACGTTAGGTTTGGATTAGCTGCTCGCTTGGTTACACTGGAACTGTGGCTCTCAACTGCACCCCAAGGTCAGGGGGAGGGTGGGGGAGGGCGAGGGGCTGTTCTGTTCAGGTTGACAGCTAAGGGGATTGTTGCAAGGCAGATTTTGAGTTTTATGTTGTTTGTTTGTTTGTTTGTTTGTTTTTTCTTTTTGTGTTTTTTTTTGTGTATTGTTTACAACATGTTGCACTTTGCTGGTGCACTCCCAATACAACACAGAGATATCCAACATGTTTGCCAACAACTAAAAGATGATGCTATGCTGCACAAACTAGTGTATTATTAAGATTAGATAACTTTGAATAAGAACTTTAAATGTACTTCTTGGAACGTTAGAGGGATGGTAAAATTGACTAAATTAAAACAGGTTATTACCAGACTCAAACAACTTAAGTCTTCAATAGTGTTTATTCAGGAGACTCATTACTCAAAGAGGACTTGGTGAAAATACGTAGGAGATGGCCAGGCAAAGTGCTAGCATCCTGTTTCCCTTCTCATTCTCGAGAGGGGTTATGGTGTTAATTCATAACTCAGTGCCTTTCCAGGTAAACAACACTATTTATGATAAAGCTGGTATATTTTTGGTGGTTCAAGGAACTCTCCTGAGAGAAAATATCAATTTGATTAATGTTTATGGCCCCAATGATGATAACCCAGCATTTTTTGAAAATGTATTTCTGTTGATGGCCATCCTCCCTGGTAAGATAATATTGGCTGGTGACTTAAATTGTGCTCTAGAACCGGAGCTGGATCGCTCGTCAGGGATGGATACATCCCATTCACGATCTAGAAAAAAAATTCAACAATATATGAGAGACCTGAATCTCTGTGATCCGTGGAGGATTCAAAACCCCAACAAAAGGGAATTCTCATGCTATTCAGCAGTATATGAAACCCACTCCCGAATAGATTATTTTTTAATGTCCTCTTCCCTGCTACCCAGTATAAGTACTTGTACATATGATAGTATTGTTTTGTCAGATCATGCCCCAACCTCACTATTTTACAACGATGAACAATTGAAGAGACACTCAACTAATTGGCGCTTACACCCTAAATGGCTACACCACCCTGACTTTATAAAATTTGTAGGAGAACACATTGATCTCTACTTCTCAATAAATACGAATCAAACAACTGCAACCATTAGGTGGGAAGCTTTTGAAGCATATATTAGAGGGCAAATGATAAGCTTCACCAGCTCTAAACTTAACAAATTCAAACAGACAATGAATGAATTAGATTCGAAAATTAAAGAATTAGAGAATGAGGCTATCATAGATGATTCGACAAAAAAAAAACAGGAATTACTGACCCTCAAAGCAGAATACGAGGAGCTCTCTCTGCTTAAGGCTGAAGATGGTCTAATAAGACTGAAACAAACTTTTTATGATCAGGGTGAAAAGCCGGGGAAATTGCTAGCTTGGCGGATAAAGAAACTTGAGTCTGACAGAGCCATCAATATAATTAGGAACGAACGAGGACAATTATCTACAGATCCCACAGAAATGAATAACACCTTTGTTTCATATTATAAAACCCTTTATAATTCTGAATGCCCACTAGACCTGGTAAACCAAAACAGTTTCCTGGATGGATTAGCCATTCCCTGTATTTCTGAGAGTACAACAATTGATTTGGAGAGGGAATTAAATTTGAATGATGTCTCTAACGCCATTACAAACATGAGAGGTGGTAAGGCTTCGGGTCCAGACGGGCTTCCGATAGATATATATAAATTATTTACAGCAAAATTAATAGCCCCATTATTAGATGTTTATTTGGAATCCTTTAAAACAGGTGGCCTCCCCGCTTCATTACGTAGATCACTCTTATTTTAAAACCAGGCAAAGCGGCAACAGGAAGCGGTTCTTACAGGCCCATATCACTTTTAAATTCTGCTGCAAAGATTCTAGCTAAGGCTTTAGCTATGAGACTAGAGAGGGTTCTACCAGCCATTATACATGGAGACCAGAATGGGTTTGTACAAAATCGTCAGGGGTTCCACAATGTGAGGAGAGTTCTTAATATAATCCACGAGTGTGAAGAGTCTCCTGACACCGCAGTACTATCACTCGACGCGGATAAAGGCGTTCGACCGAGTCGAATGGCCCTATCTCCTCGAGGTGCTTAGGCGTTTTGGATTTGGTGATTACTTTCGTAGATGGGTCGAAATTTTATTTGTTGATTCTTCTGCAATGGTATCTACTAATAATCTCACCTCTCAACCTTTTGAGCTATTCCGAGGTACAAGGCAAGTGTCACCACTTTCGCCTCTACTTTTTGTAATGACCATGGAACCATTAGCTATTGCGATTAGATCTCACCCCTCAATCCATGGTATTAAGATTGGGGACATGGAACACAAAACAGCAATGTACGCTGATGATACCATTGTATTTTTGTCACATCTTACAGAATCGATACCATCTCTCTTGGAGTTGTTTATTCAGTTTGGTACTGTCTCTGGATTCAAAGTGAACAAAGAAAAGTCATCTATTATGTTCTTAAATGTAAGGGAAAGGAAGAAACCTGTAGTATCCCACCCATTTGTGAACGCCACAGAGGATTTAAATACTTGGGCATCAGAATAACCCCAAAGATAAGTAATCTTAGTTCAGTCAATTATGAGCCCATGGTAGCAGAGGTGTCGGAAGAGATCACTAGGTGGACAACACTACCGCTTTCTTTACTGGGAAGAATAAACATTGTAAAGATGACTATACTACCTACATTTTTATATGTTTTTCAGTCAATCCCGCTTGCCCCGCCTCCTTCTTTCTTTCCTAGGACCAGAAAGCTCCTTTCTAATTTCATCTGGAATAATAGGAAGCCAAGACTCAGACTCTCTCTATTATATTTACCGTATGATAGGGGAGGGCTACAGTTGCCAAATCTAGAATGGTATTATTGGGCTGCGCAGTTGAGAGCCACAATGTTTTGGTTTTCTAATGATGTTTTCATGCCCTGCATAGAAATTGAAAAAACTATCTTCAAAAGGTTTGTCATTGAATAGCTATCTATACTCAGCATCCTATAAAACATTAAAGAAGAGTACTACTAATCCTTTTGTAAAAAACACTATTGTATGTAGTTCAAAAACTGTTAGGGGACTCCCCAGGGTTGTCCTGTTTCTCCCCAATATGGGGTAATGATCACTTCGCCCCAGCAAAGAACGACATGGGTTTTAAAGCATGGCTGAACAAGGGCATAGTAAAACTACAGGATGCATATGAGGACAATACTCTAATGTCATTCAGTGAGATAAAGGCAAAGTTTGATGTACCGCAAAAACACTTCTTTAAGTATCTACAACTTAGAAGTTTTATTCTGGCACACTTAAACAATTCAGTGCAACGACCTCCATTCTCCATCTTAGAAACACATGTTACAGAAAACTGTTTGGGTAAAAGATTGGTATCCCGGTTTTATAACATGTTGGTTGAAAACCATAAGGAAAACTCTGATAGTAAGAGACAGCAATGGATACGAGACCTACAAGAAGATATTACTCTCATTGAATGGTGTGAAATATGTTTAAAAATACACACCCAAACCATCAACACTCGATTGAGAATGATACAATTTAATTGGATAATGCGAGCATATATCTCCCCTGTACAATTAAATACATTTGATCCTAATATACTTGATCTATGTTATAAGTGCAACAATCACCAGGGTACATTATATCCCTGTTTATGGAAATGTGAAGAGATTCAAACATTTTGGAGCTCAGTGTTAAAGTATATCTCTCGGATCACGACTTCCCCTACACCTTTATGCCCTAAGGTATGTATTCTAGGTATTTATCCAGATGACTGTTCTTTATCTTGCAAGGAAAGAAAAATGGTTGACCTTTGTTTATTGCAGGCCAAACGCTGTATTGCATTATGTTGGAAGAATGCTGGTCGCCCCTCTTTTATCCACTGGTTACGTAACTTAACATCGAGTTTGGCTCTTGAGAAACTGACCTATATTGTTAGAAAGAGGGCTTCTGAATTTTACGATATTTGGAGGATGTTTCTGGAACTGTTGAGGGAGGGGGATTTGGAGGAGGCAATGGGGGAGTGAGATAATGAAAATGATTTAATGTGTTGTTGGGAGTGCAAGCTGTAACCTTCATTTTGAATACTTTTTTATTTATTATTATTTTTTATTATTTTTATTGTATTCATCATTTAATTACTATTTTCTTTACTGCCATATATTTTGGATGTTGTTGTATTAACATGAAAAAACCAATAAATATATGTTTAAAAAAAGAAAAAGAAATGACTTCCTGTAAAATGACACTGATACATGACACTCTGACACTGATACATGACACTGACACTGATAAATGATATGAATAATATATATGTGCTGAAGCATATCCAAGATTAGAAAAACCGTGCTTCCAGCATAATTTAAATCTCCCCTTCGATGTTCAATGGCTGTAATTTAATTGATTAATTAAAACGTTTCTCATGCAGTTTCAAATACATTTCCAGTAATTAGAGCAGCCCTTTGGATCGCTGTTAAGTTTACCTTTTTGTCACATTAAATAATGACCTCATCTAGGTCTTCTTTAATTGTAACCGTCACCCTACATACTTGGGAAAGGATATTGCTTCCTCCCTTTCTTCAGAGTGAAGAAACTGTCTTCTTATCTCCTCTACTCACTTTCTTAAACCTTGAACCAAAAGAGCTGCTCTGGCTCACTGGGCTTTGTCAGCCAGCTCCTGGCTCCCTTGTTACAGACAGTCCAGTGTTTTTCTAATGCAGCCCTGTGGACAGAGATGCTAATTTGAAGTGTTGCTGGATCAGACAGCTCTGTGAAAAAAAAAAAAAAGCCGGAGTCCACAGAGAAGGACTTATAATGCCTCCATGCATTAATTGTCCACTATCACAAGGGCACATATAAGAGCCTGTTCTAGACATTTGAATTACCAGACAGTACTGTGCTACACAGGGGAGGGTAACTTCTGTTGGTTGTAGCTTCCAAAAATAGTTTCAAAAGGCATTGGCTTTATAAATTGTTAATGCCTTTGCAGTCTGTAAAGGTAAGCAACACAGACGAGTGCCACAACATTACTGTAATGGGGCAGATTTTTACATTCCAGATCTGGAGAAACTTGCCTTTAAGTTGATCAAGTTGATCACTAGAGATAATGGCTAAGTGGTACAAATCCTGTAGTTATATGAATGACCTCACTCAGGAAATGCTTCAGATGAATATATTGGTCTATAATTATAAATTCTATATAAAAGGTGGTCTCAGCAATGTTATGTCATCTACTGGTTTGTGGACTACAGTTTGAAGCATCGAGTTTGGGACGTTGGTCATCGCATATTTGTTTTTTTGGAGCCAGATCTGACCATTTTTGGATGAACTAGGGAAGTTTGAGAGGAGAGAGGCTTCAGCGGCCACAGCAATAATAATGCTAGGGCTAATGTTAGCAGGTTTGTTAGCAAGAAACATCTGTATTTCACTGTGATTTGGGATGCTACTTTTGGCTGCTTTCCTTTTTACACCCGGAGGTTGTCCCCTAGATTGACTTTACAATATTGTTTGCACGTTGACTTCATTTAACAGTAGAGATATAGTACAGACAGGAAACATGAGGAATCCGAGCGGTAGGATATGTAAACCCTCCCAGACAGATCTGAACTGGGGACATTGTCAGACCTATCATTGTCACTGCAAACAGCTGTCGAATGTACATAATTGTTTTCACCAGAAAGGAAACTATATTGTCTCTCAACTTAACATGAATGTATTGTTACATTGGTAACAACACCGATACTGACAGCAGTTGGGCTGTAGGAAAGAGCAAACAAATCTAAAATAGTTTTGGAAAATCAGGACACTTTTTAAATAAAGTGAACTCTGCTAAATCAGCACATTTTGTACCCCTAAGTGGCACTCACTGATGTGGATATAACCTTAATTTGAGCCCAAGTGACAGCAATTATCCAGTCAAGCCATCATTACTCAGGTTCAAAATAAATGATGAGAGTCAAGAGGTTGGTAATTAAATTGGCACCATGAGCTATTATTAGCAACACAGTTACTTCTTCCTGGGTTCACTTAACCTGAATTAATGTTTTAGGCTTGTAAGAATCTGAGGGGGCTGATATTCCCACTTACAAGATACTACTATTAGTTGTATCCTAACCATATAGAGAGAAGATGGTCAACACTTCCTGTGCTAAGTTATCTCGAGATAGATCCAACTGTATTTCATGCCCAATGTGTTGTATCCACCAGGTGCCTCTGGCTCTTGGTTGAAGACTTTAATGCGTATATTAATTTTCCCGCTCCAGAGGAGAAGTGGAATACCTTATGTGGTCTTTGCGCACACATACATTTATTTTTTACTCATGTAATCATCTGTTAGTCCGGCTCAGCTCAGGGCAAACTGTTGTCATGACAACACCTGTCCCTTCAGATTACAGAGGCTGCCACTGGAGCCAATTCAACCGAGGGATTTTTAGCTCCTTACGCCTCTATTACAGCCTTATCTTGGTAAATCCTCACAAGAAAATGAAAAGTTTTTACACACAGTTGTTCTTGGTTAGTGTAATGACCCAAATTTCAATGAATAGCACCTGCACAGATCATTTGAGGCGTATGAGTTTAATGAGAAAAAGCAGCCTTTTCCTTTATTGACTCCATTCAGAAAATTCTGTGGCGTGTATAAAGTGTGGCTGTGTTTAGTGTCTAGATTTCAATTAGAGGAGGCCTGCTAGTGGTTTATTTCACCAACAGTACTGCGTAGAATTTGCTTTCTATCATAAAAAGTCTTATACACAGGAAGTTGATGAATGGTAAAGTAATAATAGTCACTCAATAAACTATGGCATCTAGAATATTTAATCTCATCCAGTTTCAATGAGGAGATATTTAAATCGTATACTCACTCAAATGGGGACACTGAGCTGTGAGGTGTTTCTATTTTTGGATCCACCGACTGTTTGTGTCTGTGCATGTGAGGCTTTGGGAAGGCCAACAGAAGGCTATAGATAGCAAGTTGGAAAATCGGAAATGTCACAGACAACACAGCTGCCGAGTATCTATATGTATTTTGTTCTAAACATTTTCACCATGATTAGTGTGGGACTCAGTGACAAAATATTGGCAGTGCTTTTTTTTGGCTTTAACGCAACTTTTCCCCAGGCGAGGAGGTGATTTTGGTGGATGCTGCTGTTATTTTTAGAATAGTGTGGTAATGTGTGGAGAAAGAGAGACACAAAGTAAGTAGACAGAGAGAGTGATGGGGGATATGAGTGCATCAGCCAAATGTAAAACATCGTTATTAATACGGGGGTCAAATAACAGTCTTATATATTATATCGCTTCCCCTTTATTGTCAATAACCTATTTTTACACTGGCTGATTGGGACCCACTTTCAATCCAGGAGTAAAATGATGCTGTACATCTTGAGCCTTAAAGTCTTAAATTGTATTATTTTTCTTAAGTTACGTCAGGGAATTCTGCAAATTAAATGACATGATCACTTTCGGCAACATCGTTCACTTTATTAGTCCTCTACCTATTTAGCAGGATATTTTAAATCTGCTTAAGGCACTTAAAGAATGAATCAACGTTTAATGAATTATCACTCAATCAACTCAGCAAGCAGCAAACCAGCTCTGATAAACCCTCTGCCCAACTCCAAGTAGTTAACCAAAGTTTGTATTAAGTTTTGTATGTAGCTTTTACAGAGATAGATATTTCACTCAGGCTATTTCAGGGGGACGTCATGATCCTTGTTTTCTGTCTGTTTCCTGTTTTATTTTGAAATGTTTTCCCTCTGTTGTGTCATGTGTAGTTTTACTTCCTGTCTTTTGGTTTTCCTTCCTTCCTTGATTGTTTCATTGTTGTCACCTGTTGCCCTCATGTTTCTGCCTCCCCTCCCCAGCTGTGGCTTGTGTTGTGATTAGTGTCTTTGTATTTAGTCCTGCTTTCCCTTGTGTTCTCTGTCAGTTCGCTAGCGTCTTTCATGTGTTCAAGTCAAGCGTTTTTCATGTCTTGGATTTCCCTATCGTCTTCATGTGTTCAAGTCAAGTGCTCTTCATGCCCTGGATTTATCGTCTTCATGTGTTCAAGTCAAGTGCTTTTCATGTCCTGGATTTTTCCTAACTTCGTATTTTTGTAAAACAGCTTTTGGAATAAAGCTCGCCTTTCGTTTGTACCCATACCTGCCTCCCTTTGTTGCTGCACTTGGGTCCTATTTCCCCAAACCCTGACAGTGGACACCAAAAGGGGAACTAAAATGTAGAACAAAAGTAGCTCTGGTTAAGCTACCCTCATTTTAAACATGGCATCCAAGTTTCTTACAAAATTGTCATTAGACTAACTTTAAAAGTATCACTTTTGACGTATGCATGTAACATATAGCACTTTAAAGACGACACAGCTTACTCAAAGTCTGTAGCACACACAAATACTGAGTGTGTGGTCTTTTAAGGGTTATGTCTTGCTTTGTTCACACAAGGCATAATTGCTAATTCATAAAAAATGGAAGCAGAACAGCATACTAATAACATACTTTATTTCTCAATAAAAGGGAAGAAAATGTCTTTTAAATCAGTTTCACCTCGCTTGCTTTCCGTGAAAGGAAATAGACTCGGGGAATGTCATGATTAGTGAGTGGAAATCAGCTCAGCCATTCAATCATCTTTCCTGCACAGAATCCATCAAAGCCCCAAAGGAAGCCAAGCAAACAGCGATAAGACTGACGGGGGGGGGATGGATTTAAGGATGAAGAAAAGTGAAACATAAAGACGGTAATAAAGGTATGAGAATAGGGTCACGCTAATGGAAAATGAAAATGTATTCAGATTGTATCTTTCCAAATCTTTTGGGTTTATTATACCGTCAGTCAGGGCTTTCACTCCTAATCTGTTCCCAAATTGAACCCTAAATCTAGACATCTTTACTCCCCTGCTCACAGACTAATGTGGGCCACTAAGGACCGGTGTACACACTGCTGCCACAAATCTTAGCAATGATTGCTGACATTTAGTCAAGCTCATTCCTTTGCTAGAAGCACAATGTCCCTGTCAGTGGGTAATGTGATAAAACAAAAGATCTGCTTTTCCATGGAGCCAATGTACTGAGAGCATGTTTTTCACCCTAAGCCCTGTTAGCTTCCCTGAGTGCACACTATTACTTACTTGGGCAGCGCCAGCGGGAGACTAACACCTAACTCAGCATTAGCTCCCTGTTCTGGATGCAAGGTGACACAGACTTCAAGTGAGATGACACAATGTGACAATGCACTCCAAGCTGGATGAGAGCATTGAGAGTAAGGCATAAAGAGAAGTGTCTAAATGTGTTAATGTTTTAATATTGATGAATGTCTCTTAATCCTGTCTTAATGTCTTTTATATGTATTATAGAGAAAATGGAATAGCCTTGTCATCAAAACCGTTTGATTATCATTGATTTTTCCTGAACTTTAATGTGTCCTACATTTTTATGTATGAGACAAACTCTGTGCTTATATAGATTTCCCCGCCTCGGGTTTCAGTGTATTTTCCCACATTGTACACCTTATAAGCAAAATTTCTATGCTTAACCACTCTCCTGTATAATGTATTGCCCATTTGCATCTAATATATAATGGACACCTTATCTCCTGGCATTCCATTTTATTCTGCAGGCAAAAAACGCAACGATCAATCATGACCTCATCTCTGTCTGGACCCTAGACTGTTGGATCGCACTGTTCAGAGTCATCTGCCTGCTGCTGGGCAGCTGTGAATTAAAAGCCCTGGTGTGAGTTCTCTGTTTTTTGCTCTTGACTTCTGTAGTCAGAATGATGGACAAGTCGGCCTTTTAATTTGACAGGAACCTTCCTCAGAAATATGATGAATGTGGGGATCCTTTGTGTGATTGTGTTGGTAGGGGCCTGGCCAGTCAAATTGACAACATGATGGCTGTCATGTATCGTATCATTTGCTTTGTTATTGGGTGATGAATGTTTTAAAATACAAAATTAAGAAAGTGAAATATGACTTCCTCATTGCTGAAGTAAAAATGAAAAATATGTTGAAAGACACAACAGTGCAACTCAAAATGCATTTTAAAATGTAACGTGCAAATCACTTATCATCTCACAGCTTATTCTTGTATTGTATCCATTTCAGTCAATTCAGCAGTCCAGAAATAACCTCCCATCCAGAAATGAACTCAGTTCTATTATCCACAGTTTGATAAAACAAAATGACACTTAAAGTGTATATAAGGTGCCTTTTTAACTTTTCTTGATCATGTTTGACGGTCCTCTACCCCTTGTTGTGAGTCCACTCAACAACCCCAAATTACCTTCTATTGGTGAGGCAATGTGGTGGCAGCATGATGACACACACACACACACACACACACACACACACACACACACACACACACACACACACACACACACACACACACACACACACACACACTCACTCACATCTGGTACGTGAGGTTGTAGGCAACTTCTATTTGATTACAGCCAACTGACTTTCTTTTACTCGATCTCATTCAAGCATTGAACTCAATTAGCAATCAGCACCAATCCTGTCTGCCGCTTGCTCTGAGGGTCTTTCCCGCCTCTCTGCGGTCCTGTAGACAGACCCTCGTGGTCTTCCTCCGTTTGGTCGGCTTGTGGCTGCTTGCCATCTTTTGTGCATGGTTCATGTGTATCGCTTTTCCTTACTCTATTCAGTCCATCCCTCTCTTGATGTTCTCTCCTTTTCTCCATCGCTGCTTTCTCTCTGTCGCACTGCATGTTGTCTGATATTTCATTTTCGAACAAGATGGTCATGGTTTTTCCTTGCTACACTACTAGATATAATTATATCTCTATTCCAAAGTGTAGTTATACATTCATATCAACATACAGTAAACATGTTTAAATGCTATCTTATTCATCTAAAAAGTCAAACATAATTTTACTGATTTTGAAACAAGCTCCTGTAGATCTCAGAAGGGTTTTATTGCATATGAATCAAACATTTTGTTTTCAAACCCTTGTTGATTTTGATGTGTTTGTGATGCATTGGTAGACACTAACGCAGAAATGCAGGAATCATGTATGTAACTCCAGAAGTGCAAACTGGACATGCTTCTTGCTGAGATGTCTCTGAAGATACTTTCGCAAATTTGACATTTAAGCTAAATGGATTTGTCCTCTAGCAGTGTTCCCCACAGGATTTGTGGGACTACTGTGGCTGTTCGGGCATTTTCCCACCAAAGAAAAGTGAATGTTGGCAGTGTTTTTCATTTATTTGTATTAATCATTTTATTTATTTATCTGTTTCCTTGTATACCATATTCAGATTGCAAGGCAAATTAAGTATTCCATTGTACAGGCAAACTGGTTTTAAACTGTTCATATGACATTAAATGTGCTGCTCTGGCAAACACTTTTTTCTTTTAACACTTTGTTTTGAAACATTTGGCACATGGATGTCCTTGCATCCATTTCACCCCTACAGTACAACATAAAGCACTAAAGCAAGTGACAACCGGTTCTTCATCACTTAATTATTACCTGATTCTCACAACAACAACATTCATAACAACCTTTTATTGCTGTGTTGAAATAATTAGCGCTGACATATTCAGTCCATGCAGTAATTTTCATTTCCATTATTTGTTTTTGTTTTTCTGACATTGTTCTAAGCAGCACAGACAGTCCTCTTTCTAGCCTGTGGATACGTGTCTAAATTAAAATACACTCCTGTCACTGTTTAGCTGTAGTTACAGTTCCCTCTGTTTTCTCTATGCCAGGGACCTTGCCCTGGAGTTCAATTCAAAAGATATATGTGAAAGACAAGCGGACACGAGTTGAGAAAGAGTTGTTCATTCTTGGACGTGCATGCAAGTGGATGTCCTTGTCACTTCCTCTTCTTTTTGATTGTCATTGTGAAGTCTCAGAGCTGTCCATCAAGAAGACATCAGAGAACACATAGGGAGCTTAGCAATGCCGCAGACCACTGAAAGGTTTTTTGGCATAATGTTTTATTCAGTATCATCTTATGCTTGTTAATATCTTACATAAACAAACTAACTTGGGTTAAATATGCATGATCCTTGTATCTTTTATGTAACATCTAACTTTTGCAGGGATGATGTGTCTGTCTGACTGTCGGTCTGTCTGTCTCACAAAGGCTCGCAAGGTGAAAACAATAACAGCTTGCAGCTCGTAATGACATTACCTACGTCTGCAGAATACCTACAATTCATTGAAGGTAAGCCAGAACGGTTGGCCTAAATAGTCAGACATGTGTGTTCATCTACTCGACCTAAAAGGGGAAAGTTTACGAAAAAAATATTATAAAACTTCAAACAGGGTCAGGGCACACAACACCCTTTGTGGCTGTTCAATAAAGTTGAACACTATGAATGTGTTCTTAGAGAGGTTTGAAGGTGTTGAGATGGGCTTTGAGATTGAGTTTCTTTCTTATGTGTTTAAATAAATGACCAAATCTTAATACATCTGTTTTGTAATTCAGTGTAACACAGACACACTTCACT
Source organism: Eleginops maclovinus (assembly GCF_036324505.1). Taxonomy (NCBI): domain Eukaryota; kingdom Metazoa; phylum Chordata; class Actinopteri; order Perciformes; family Eleginopidae; genus Eleginops; species Eleginops maclovinus. The sequence continues at coordinate 7,945,767 of NC_086353.1, forward strand.
TTAAATATGTAGAAAAATAATCCCTTCCACAGTTGCCATTTGATGTTTGACCGATGCATTATATTGCAATTTATACAGCAATTTGTAACAAGAGGATGAAAGCAATACAAGTACCTCATTCCATGGTGACAATTGCCTTTTGGTGATCCTCTCAGATATGTTCTTGTTCTTGGGCCAGGAGTGAATAATGTAATTGTATTGTGTTGTCATAATTTGCAAAGTGCATGGCATGCTGCCCATTTATAAAATATTCCAACACTTAGGGCGAAGAAATAACCACTGCTAGTGTTGTGTTTCAGTGTTTCAGTTCCTCTCTGTCTATGGCTTGGCTAGATACCAAGCCATAGAGTAATGTTTTTATAGTACACATATATATATATATATATATATATATATATATAATACGCATTTGCCATACATATCTGTTTATAGTACACATGTCTATATATTATAAATATCTGCCATATACATCTGTTATACGTAATATATGCATCTGTCCATACCTCCTCATTCAACAGTGTAAAGTATTTAAATACTTTCAATGTATTCCACATATGTATATCTTTCACACCCTCAAATCTTTATTGTTGTTATTGTAAATATTCTTCTCTCTTTTTGTACTATTTTATTTATCTTATTTGCACCATGTATGTTGAGTTGTTGGAGGAGCATGGGATATAAGATTTTCATTGCCAACATGTACGCTGTATATGCTGTGCATATGACCAATAAAATCTTGAAACCTTGAAGATGCAGTGTGAAACGGTACATGCCATACAGCCGCCTACATCTGGGTGGTTTCCTACAGTGACTACATCTGTTCCTGTTGAAGATCTGAGCTGGATAACATTGGGTACAAATGACATTATTTAGGACACATAAAACAATTTATTTGTTAAACACGTACATTCAAAGTTACCATCTGCAGAGGTCCAAAAGTTCTTTTAAAAACTGGCAACTGTCAAGTAGCTGGTGTTTGTGTATTAAGCAACGAAAACTGATTTAATGTTGTAAAAAAAATACTTTTATTAGGTTATATATTCTGTGCTCACACAGTATTTTATAATATTCACTACTTTAACACGGATACACATCTACCTTTATAGATAGAACAAAACATGTAGTTTTAATACTTCCTCTCCCCCTTAGCTTTCTTGCTTTCCTTCTCAATCAAGAATCCCCATCATGAATAATATCACCATTCCTTCAAAAGGCCTCTATTGTAGGAAATCTTTTATTGCACAGACAAATCCCATCTCTGGAAAAGTACAACAGATTGATTTTTTTTGTTTTTCTGCGAGCTGTATTTGATAAGACTTATATGGCAGACTGCCCAAAAAACGCTTTAGTCTTCCTGCAGAGAGTAACATTTAAAATGATGAGAAAGTAAGGATGAACCGTATCTGAAGAACCTTTTAAAGATATATAAACACCATAGAGAAAACTACAGACTCCCGAGAACTGTTAGGCAGAAAAAATTGTGAATTTACATATAAAGTGACATTCACTAAACCGAGGGTCTAATTTCACAAATGGGAGATCAGTTTCTTAGAAGCATTGTCTGCTTTTTCACTTCCTGAGTCTGAACAATTCAAACAGATCGTAATCCCATCCTATCCAAAAGTACTCTGTTGAGGTCAAAGTACAACATTCTTTATAAAACTGCATATGAAAGATGAAATATCATAGCTCCTCATCAGTCACATTATGAAAACTGTCTTTATACCCCGCTCTCTCTGGCACTACATTATAAAACCTCCAGAAGTCACCAGTCTGTGTCCACAAAGTGTCGTCCCATAAATCATAATAAATGATTTCATTAACTATCTTCCCGAATTTTCTGCAGGCTATACAGAATCGTTTTTGTGAAACCGATTTGGAATAAAAATGGGACTATTACAATACACACCTTAAGCGCACAGTGTGATAGATTTGAAAATTACAGGGATGGTGAGTAGAGTGCCATCGTTCTTTATCCCACACACTCTCTCTCTTCTAGAGAAGTGAATGTTATTCCACCAGCTGTTTCCCAAAGGCTCATTGATGGTTGCTTAACACTCTAATCCACTGGATAATGCCGATTCTCTGGAGATGAGACCGTCTTAAGAATGATAAACACCAGCAGGCCTTTAGTTTATCATACGGTCAGTATTTTATTTAATAATTTAAAATAAACTTTGGAAATCAATTTAAAAAGTGAGTATTTAATGTGTTTTGTATTGATTTACTGTCCACTTTATATGAATTGCTTGTATTTCAAATAGGTGTTATTCATTGCTGGGTTATCATGTTGGATCTATTCCATTTACTTAAAGCTTCTCATTATATGATATATACACTGCCCGGCCAAAAAAAAAAAGGTCACAAGCCTGTGGGGGCAGTGCTATGATCTGGGGTTGCTGCAGTTGGTCTGGTCTAGGTTCAGCAACGTTATGTGCCCAAAGAATGAGGTCAGCTGACTACCTGAATATACTGAATGATCAGGTTATTCCATCAGTGGATCTTTTCTTCCCTGATGGCACGGGCGTGTTCCAAGATGACAATGCCAGGATCCATCGGGCTCAAATGGTGAAAGAGTGGTTCAGGGAGCATGAGACATCATTTTCACACATGGATTGGCCACCACAGAGTCCAGACCTGAACCCGATTGAGAATCTTTGGGATGTGGTGGAGAAGACTTTGCGCAGTGGTCAGAATCTCCCGTCATCAATACAAGATCTTGGCGAAAGATTAATGCAAGACAGAAATAAATGTTGTGACATTGCAGAAGCTTGTGGAAACGATGCCACAGCGAATGCGTGCCGTAATCAAAGCTAAAGGCGGTCCAACGAACATTAGAGTGTGTGACCTTTTTTTTGGCCAGGCAGTGTATATAACCAAACTATTCCTTTCTAGCAGTTATACATGTACACTCTCATTGCCTTTATGCGCTTAGTTTTTTGTCACAGCAGGCAGCTGTATTTAACAAAGTAAAGGCTCCAACAACCTACTGAACACCTTCTCAGCAACAGGCTGTACACAGAAAGAACCACATTTATGTTTAAAACTATATCTGGATACGTTCTCTGGATAATATCTTAAATTACAGATCTTTGCATTTACACTTGGTATTAAAATTCATTATTATAATCTAAATTGTACCGTCTGTGTCGGCCGTTCTGCATCAGGACTTGTTGTCACTTCCCTTTTCCCAATGTTTTTAAGCTGAATGCCACAATACCTCTGAGTTGATTAGAGGGTTATTCAGATCAGCTGTTGCACAGCTTGTAGGACCTTGCCCTTAATTAAAAATTGAAAGCAGCTTGGTTAATTCTCCTTTTGACAAATCAGAGTATGGCGAGGTCCTTTATTTGGGAATAAAGAGAGGTAAGGAATTACACATCCAATCTTTTGATGTCTTAATGCACAACCTATTTCATCACATATTGTCAGTCGGAATCTCTTTAGGTACTTCTGAGACTTTGTTGTCATCTTAACTTTTATTATCAAGGGTTGTTTCTGAGCTGGAGCTAAATTAAAATAACTAAGTTACCTTCATAATGACTGAGCTTTGTATTCCATGAGTTTAAGTTTGACAAATGATAACTCAGCAGGCTTTATTTTGTTTTTGGGTTTATCAAAACCCCCTTTGTAAACATGTCTTTATTAATGAAGGGTCATTGGTTGATTATCAAAGTAGCATCAATCATTTTAGAAGCATTTTTATATAATTAAAGAGGCGTTTTTCCCCCATTTTTATTAAGGCCATTTTTCATTTATCATATTCTTGATGATATTACTGATGTTTATTCGGTACATGGTTTTAAAACATCCAAATTAAAAATCAAACATAGTGTATCTACTTTTCTTTTTAAGAGGTACATTTGATCCCAAATACACCTTTACGTTGTTAACTTCTGTATGACAATACTTAATGTTTATCTTTGTTTATGCACTTTACAGGTAAATGTTTGGTTAGAACTATTCACTGTCATAACACAGGTGTAATGACAGATGATTTAGCTTTTAAGATGATATAGAGTGGCACTGTGACCACATCAGGGTCCGCCTGAAGTCATGGTGCCAAGGTTACAAAGCGCTACCTTCTTTCTATTCCACACCAGCTGACACCGACACAGTAGTTGAAGAATGACTGCCTTCTGTGACTCTAGCAGACACACTCCATGCAGTAATTGACCCAAGTCAAAGAGGGAATCATGACAGAAACACCCCTCTTCACCCTTTTACACTGTGAAAATTGCACATGTGCCCAACACGGTGTAAACCCAGAAAGACAAACACATAAACACCTCAGAGCCATTTCACATGGAGCTGCCTAAGAGAAATAAAAGACCCAACCTTAATGTCTAAGGAAGGCAGTGGATGCAGGGACAGTAAAAAGTTGGCATACAGTGACCAGTATTTAAATAATATTGAAATGTTCTAGTTATACTTATATCATTGTTATATCACTGCTTAACATTTGCTCAACCTGCTGGAACTATTCTTAGAGAGTAAATTAAAAAGGCAGTACTCTTGTTAACTTTGATCATGTTTTTCATTCTCCACCTCATTGCAGTGTTTTTTGTTGTTGTTTGTTTTCCATCCCAACCCTTTCATTGTGTTTACTTCATATTTTCCCCTACATTTTTCCTTCACTTGCCCTTTCATTAAATTCCTACTTCATCTCTCCCCCTTCCCTCCTCTCCTCTCCATTCAGTCGTGAAGCTCTGACTACACAGTCACGTTTTGCTTCATACTTTCTCAAACCCCTAAAGGCAAGGCATTTCAGGATATTTCACAGCAGAGCAACACACCAACTCTGTCACTCTAGAGACGTGGGCACACAAGCCATTTCACAGACATGCACATGCACACCCAGATATACTTTGTTCTGCTAAACACGTGAGAGTCCTAAACCTGCCACGACTGATAGGGTTTAACAACACAATGACGTTTTGTGTGCTGTTTGCAAATAAGCCAAGCAGCAACAAAAGCATGGATGGGATTTGCCTGAGGCAAGAAACAACATAATTTATATTTAGAATCATAAATGTATGAATGCAGTGGATCTAAAAATAAAACAAGTTATTTTGTTTGCTCTACACCCCCCTACTTACTCCCACTCACAAAATCATTCAGCTCATGCTTCTGTGTGGCTCTCTGAGGAGATGTGCTAAAAATAGAGGTGTTTCCCGTGCACGATTCAGAATTATTTCCCTCAATCTCTAACCCTCCCTCCTTCTGGCACGCAACCTCCATTCTCTTGCAGACCTCTGTCAGCCAGAAATACACAAACAAACACACATACACCACATAGTCCTTTAAGTTTTGCTACATGGACAGAGACTGGTGTTACTTATCTAAACACACAACCACATACTGTATATAAAATCTATTTAATTTGCCTGTTGTTAAAAGCTAGCGGTGTTCCAGAGCCAGAATAACAGTTGGCTCTGAAACACATGCTGACACATGCTGTATTAAAGTGTTTATTTTGATTTTGTGGATTAACACATACACACAAACACACACATGTATAATTTGTTTTACCACTTTCATTTTGAGATAGGCGTAACACCAGGTATCTTGTAATATTATTTCCATCAAAAAAAGGTGTCCTTCAAAAAAGTATTTGAGGTCAGAACTGCAGAATTGGGTTCAAATCCTGAGTCCAGTATTTGGTTAGGGTTGGTCAACTAAAGCATGTTGGTTAAGGTCAGGGTAAGGGTTAGTGTTGGGCTAGGGTCAAGGTTAGGGTACGGGTACGGGTACGGGTTAGGGTTAGCTAGTGGCATTAGTTTAATTTATTTAATCAAGTTAATGGGGCCTGTCTTGTGATTTAAATTCAAGTTGAGATATTTACCTTTAAGCCCACAATCTTTCACCAATCCTGATCATGTGCTTTCTTCAAAATGTCACCATTAGTTGAACGGTCAAGAGGAAAGCATCTCTGCATGTAAAATACAGGACACATCTCATGATGCAACAAAGAGTAGACCAAATATGCCGTTAGTGCCCTGTAAGTGTGCAAAGGCATGTTTGATACTGGTAGCAAAGTAGCAACTCAATAACCTAACAACAGTGTTAGCTCGAAAGCTAATGGAAAGTCCATGTCATTGCAAAGCGGATGCCCATGAGAAAGAATATAGAGTTATGGGAAAGCATGAGCGGAAAGTTTGAGTTGATGTGTTTCACATCAATACTGTATATTCTGCCTGATGCACCTTAGCTGGACTGGGTTTCTCCAGAAAAAAAACCCTTCTCCACTAAAAGCTGTATCACCAAGGGGCTTTTTGGACAAGTGTGGTTGTTTTAAAACTATGACTCTCCATGGAGTAGTTACTAGTAATACTAGCAATAGTACTTTCATATGTGTTACAACTACATACAGTATGAAATGTATGCATTTGTCAAATTTAAAATAGTCATCTTACAAGTTAAAATCTTTCGTTGTTGAATTTATTAATATTTATGTTTTTAATAACGGTATTATTAATAGGAAGGGTATTATCCCAAAAGAATACCTAGACAGGTGCATATCAGTGTACGGTGCATCAGCAAGGATGATATAAAATAAAGTATACCCAAACACAGCCTCAAGTGTCTAATTGCTTTCATAAAATTGTTACTAAATAAACTTTACACAGTTGAATTAAAAGAACACAGTAAATTACAAATATTTATAACAATATAACAAACAATCAGACGTCCAGTAAGCAATGCAGTTCTTCAGGAACATCTATTGAAGTGGTTGCCAAGTGACATGCAGAAGCGCTGTAAAGCATGCTTAAATACGGGGGAGGTTAAACATAATTATCTGGATATTCCCAATAATTTTGCAAATTGCAAACTGAATTTCTAATGCAATGCCTTTTAAACATGCTTTAATTAGAGAAATGAAGTTGGTGCTGCAGGATTCCTGCATCGCTTTAGCAGCACCTTGGAGACTGTTTTTACCCACATACTGCAAAAACGGTCTCTGGCAATGGGAATGACAAGGGATTATTGGAACACAGGTCAAGTAATTCCATTACATCTTTCACAAATACCCCAAAATTACAAAGTGCCCAGCAATATATTATCAATGAACAAAGCTTGGGTACATTTAACCTAAATCTTTCTACGTTAAGGTCGTCTTTCATCTCATCAACTCAATGATGTTGGTTTCAACGAGCTCACATAGACCAGATGCTGCCAGTTAATGTTTAGGTATAATCAACAGCTGTCAATTGCTGAAGGCGGAAAAAAAAAAAAAAGTGTTGGCAGGAATAAATAGGGTGTCGACTATTACACCCTTAATACTTAGTACCCTTAGTAATTGTAACCCAATATCAGGAAAAGGTCATGATTTATATTTGTGTCTGTCTGACATCCAAGCATGAACTGACTTTACACAACATTATGGATGTGTTTTGCACCAGCAGGGATATACTGTAGAGGACACTAGTGATTTAAGATGGACTAGCTGATCCCCTTTTATTGGATAATAAATTGCTTTTATGCCTTATTTGCCCCTGTTGTTTGATGTTGCGTGTCTTTAAAAGCCTCTCGGGACACATCTGAAGTGTACATAGATAAAAAGCAATAACCAACTAAAAAATGAAGTGATAACAATGAAAATGTCATTTGAAGCACAATCGAGTACATTTGAGGTTTTAAAAGCCGATAATATGAATGCCATTTAGGACATTAAAAACTAATAGGGCGAAGCCTGCGAGCTAGTTCAGGCAGTCAACTCGAGCACCAATGATACATTTGCATATAACGCCCCTCACTCATCCTGCAACCAACTAAACATAGCCCCCCGAATCTGGCGCTCTATTTAAGCTGTCTGATCTGCCTACCTCAGCCTCGCTAATGCTGCTGCTGCTGCTACTGCTGCATCCATGCTGCTAATGCCTTCACCTCGCTGCTGCATTGACGTTGGCGATGCTCGACTCATGCTCCATTGTTCCCTCACTCGTGAACAAGATCCCAAGATACTTAGGCTAAACTCCTTCACTTGGGGTAAGGACTCATTCCTTACTTGGAGTGGACAGTCTATTGGTTTCCTGCTGAGTACCTTTAATCTTTGCTTTTACTATATGAACATATTTTGTTTTTAATATTAATGATTTGTTTCTTACTTAAAATTCTAAACCTGTGCAAAGAAATAATCAGCTGCAAAGTAAAGAACCTTTTCCATCAAATCTTGAATCTCCCAAAAAATCTTTATATGATTATAACCATTTTGATCTGATGGAAGCGCATGGGCTGCTAGTGCACTAACACCGTTTCTGGTTCTCCGAACGTGTACAGTACACACATCCAACCTCGTCTGATTGCTCAGTATGAAGTGCAGCCATCCAGCAGGAAGGAAGCCACCTGCCTGTTTACTTTGATTTCTCTGTTAACCAGTCAGTGTGAGCTTGCCTGCTGTTGAGCTCATCTTGCAGCAATCACTCTATTGATTTGCCCCCGATTGTGAAACTATACGCTTGCTAATACGTAAATTGAAAAACATGCTCTCACAGCAGAATGAGAGATTTGAGGTAAATGTGGCAGTTGGCTGACTGAACACACATACAAAGAGGTTGGAATTGCATTTCTTTTTTTTTAAACGAAACAATCCCCACCGCAGTCAGAGCATCCAGAGAATACATCAGGATGTCATTTGTTCACACACACACACACACACACACACACACACACACACACACACACACACACACACACACACACACACACACACACACACACACACACACACACACACACACACAAGCCTATAACACCTATTCCATTACCAGTTCACCCTCAACTTCACTTAACTGTTAAACGGCTGTTCCCATGAGACCTGCAGACATTCTAGAAGACAATGGATTATACCCTTCCCCTGTATTCAACTAATAATGAAAAATCACGTATCATTTACTTTGAATTGAGTGCAGTGCTGTACTGATCTTCTAACTGTTGCATCACACAGACACTGTGAAAATGATTAAATCACTTACAGGCAAGGGAGAAATCTTTATATACAGTATATCGATAATATGACATGGCTATTATTTCAGTTACCAAATTCAACTAAAAATAAGGTGCACTTATGGGAAAAAAGCCTTTACAAATCTTTCATTTTATCAGTTTAGATGTATTCAACAGGCAAAAGGGACTGATACGTTTGGATAGGATTTTTCATTAAAAGGTTGCTTGGTGGGAACAGGCCCTAAGTTTTACTGAGGGAGGTCACACATAGACAGTATAATAGTTCATCACAACAAGAACCCACATTGGAGCAAAAACACCAAAAGGAAGTGGGATTCGCTTGAACTGCTCTTTTGTTAAATCAAGACGGTGTGTATCAGCATCAGGCCAATATATACGAAAGAAGATGTCACTCATGGTGCTTTTATGTAGTGCGTTCTTACAGGGTTTCAAATGTTCGCCAATGTATTTGAGTGCAGAATGTATTTCATGACCATGCACACTGGCAATGATGAGAAATTGCTATTTTATAAAAAGAGTGTTGGGTCTGGACTTCCTGTTAATTATTAGTGTTGTGTTCTACAAGATAAACAGGACAAAACAATAAATGATATTGTAATTGAAAACAAAGAATACTACATTTAGTCTGAAATCGCTTTAAGAAGGATTTCTTTCTTCAATCCGTCACGTCAAACAACCTACCTCAACATTACAAGAACAATTCTGGGATCAATAAGTGCAATGTGTACTGAGTGTAAATTGAGATCCCTTACACAGAAACCATTGTTAACAATCATACAGACTATGTTATTGCGAAAAACAATGCTTCTTATTCCGAAGACATGTTCTGTTTGCAGCTCCTGTCATCATCCTGCTGTGTGCGCTGAGAAGAAAAACGCCATACAGATTGGTAGAGATCATTTCCAAGTCAAGAAAAATAAAGAAATGTGTATAGCTCTCCTTCAGCCAGTATTTGTGCAGCCATGAATATAGAGCACATGATCTCATTACAGGTGATGTGAATCAGTGATGCATTGAGAGCATGCATACAACCTTGTTAACACATGCTCAGACTTGTAAACCCAAACACACACACAATCTGAATTCACCCAGTCACTGTGATTAATGTGACAGTGTGGTCAGGTTTTATTCATGGGGGCTGAGAATCCCTAAGTGTCATGATCAACAATCTCTGTTTGCCCATCAAGCTCTTGATCTAAGTGATAAATTGCACATAACAGCGAATGCACTAAAATAAAAACAGCTAGTCCATCAATCAGCAAGGAGCGGGAGGTCACAAGGGTTTGTGTTTTTGTTCTTATTCAATCCATAATTATGATGTGCATACATGTAGATGGCTGTACAAGAGGTTGGAATACAAGAGATTTGGGTAGCAGAACAGTTTCCTTTCATTTGTCAGCAGCCAATCAGCAACATTGGATCACTGAGCAGCTAGGCAAAGTTCAGTTCAGTACTCCCTTCTCACCATATGCAAATTGATCCCTTTGATGTTGAGCCAATAGTACAGGAGAAAATTCAAGAGGGAGGTGTGATACGAAGATGCCTGGATGGTCTTTGTTTTATCATAAGCTGGTTCTAATGAGGGATGCTGTGTCAGCAAAACAACATGGCCATGCTGCTGACTCAACTGAATTTTGAAAAATAATATATTGTATGTAAATATGAATAGATTTGTTCTGTTGTGTTGTTTGGGGTTTTAGCTGAAAGTCAGACAAAGGCTTTAAAGGAAGAAAGGTGAGTTTATTCTGTGAACTGGGGAAAATGTTGACCATGAGCTGACTTAAAAATAGTTTGAAGCCAATTTGTTACTTAAATAAAGAGGATGAGTTTTGATGATGATGGGTTAGTTGTGTATTACATTCTATTCAACCAATACTGATTCACCTTCACTTTTTTTCACATTTGGAGGTTACGCATTGTTTTAAAAAATATTAAAAGGAATCTATGAGGTCACTTTTGCATATTAACGCTGTCTTTATGAGGCAGCCAAACTTGCAATAGCAAGGGGGAATGTGACAACACATGACATACGCACACACCAGTACAGAGTTAACATCTGTATTGCACGTGTACTATCATCATACCCAGATAGTAGTGGTGAATTTTTGTTTTTAATTAAAAGTCCGAATGACCAATTTGAAAGCTGCTACGGTAGATGCAGTTTATATACGGTAAGTTATTGCAATTTCATTGAAGGTTTAATGAAAAGCTAAATCTATTTTCTCCCGGTTAAGAACTGTGCAGCCGCAGGAAAGTGTTATGCCACCCATATGTATCCGTCGTTAGAGAGATAGAAGAACACGTGAGAAGCGTAAATGAAAAAAAGATGAAGAATATTCTGAATTTCTTAGACGGTACTGATTTTTACTGTCATGTTTAATTTCATAAACACACAATGTTAGAAACGCACAGGGAACACGCTGAAAATTAAAACACATTTCTTTCTTTTAGACCTAAGCAGACTTTTTTATGCAATTGATTTGTTATGTTGTCATTAAATGTCAAAGAACAGCATTTAGACATTGGCTTTTATGCGGGGTGATAATTACACAAATGGATTTATTGAATTTATCACCAAATGAAAAAGATCTTGTGAGTTCAATAATTGGCTGCTCTAGCTTGCAAATCCACCAGTTGGAAACCAAATAAATGTATCATCATCATCTTTAAATGCAAATCACAAATCCGTAATTGCAGTTAAGTCCTCTGAGGAAATTTGAAATATGTCTTAATAGCGTTATGATAAAATGTTAAACTTATTTAATCATATCATCGTATCAAGTGTACAACAGTCTAATAGTAAACCAGTTTGACCTCTGGTTTTGAACGTGCTCTGGAAGGCAGAGAACATTGATAGAAGTAGCCAAAAATATCAAGCCATTAGGGCTGTAATATTGCAGCCTGGTGCACTATGGGGCTCTTAAGGGACACCAGACTGGTGGTGATTGCTTCTGCAATATAACTAATAAAGCCTCAGAAAATGCCTGTTTACGGCATTTGAAGCGAAGTATATTGGAAAGTGCTCTAATCATAAATTGAATAAATGTATTGACTACACAACAGCTGTTATTGCTGTCATGCTTATTTTAAAGTAAAATATGTATAGCATTAGCAAGCAGTCCACTATCTATTTATATAGATTTGAATAAGCCATATAAAAGGAAAAGCTCTTCCACAGCTGTCCGAGGGACACAGATTTGGCTTTGAAGCTCTCAGCCGTCTGCTCATTGAATGCTTTGTGTTACTCTCCATCTGTGTGGCTGCACGACTTTTCTATTTGTTCTTTGAAAACCAGATAGACAGGTCATCATAACAATGGAACCCACCAACATTATAAAAAACTGCACACATATATGTATTGTTTGACCTGAGATGGGTTGGATGGGTTTTTTTGAAGCTGTCCACACAGTCCACTTTCCTTTGTTCAGGCTGTATGACGTGGGATGTGATAGAATACAAATAATTACAATTTTGCATGGAGATGGTAATGTGTGAAGTAAAAACAAAAGCATAAAGCCTTTTCTTAAACAATGGTGGTATCTCCTTTATCCTAATTCTGGAAAGGAAATGTCAAGTAGTTGCATTTGTTAAAGACATCAGTGACAGTGTTGATTGATTGGTTCAAAAATAATACACCTTGAGTTCTGTTTTAATATATATCACTTAAATTGATACTTTTTGGATAACTTTATTGCAAAATGTATGTCATTTGGTGAATAAATAACTGTCCATATTTCAGAAGGACAAGGGGAGTAATAAACAATCTTTTTATCATCACCATTACTACGTTTTTTTATCGGCATCACCACTGGTATTTCACCTACCATCTGTAGGTTGCTCTAACAATCGCTTTACACACTATATATTAACTACATTCCTGACACGGCATACCTCAGCCGGTCAAGGTCAACTCGTGATCTTATTGCTAACGTTAATTAACCCCCTCCATTCAAGTCAGCAGCGTGTTTGGTTATTATGTTCTGTTGGCCATAAATTCTCTCCTGATCTCGCCTGGTTCATGTTGCTCTTCACACCATGCCAGTTCCAACGACCACTTGTCCTTTCCAAAGTCATAGATGTAATGAGTCAGCAAACCAATGCCGCTGTGGATGCGGGCGTCTGCAACATGAACACTCTAGCTGTCTGTTATGATGGTCAAGGCAGGGGCAATCTGCTAGATCAGGAAACTGTAAGGTAAGCATGTCAATATGTGTCATGTGTGATAGGCCATATTTGTCCGTAATGACATTGAGTGTTTAGTGTCCTTTATTTTTGTGTCAAACAAAAGGCATGTAAGGACATCAGTGCCAGTGAAATATGCATGTTTCAAATGGGTCACAACCTTTGTCTTGATTTTTCTCAACATTATTTTATCATACAGTGAACAAGATATAATATACAACAGGATAGAATAACCAACAGAGCGAGATCAGCTCTGTGTTTTTCTGTGGTTGTACTCCCCTTAATGTGAAGCAGCAAAATATACCTACAATGAATAATTTGGACTAATTTCAGAGTCGTGATTCAGACTTAGTTGAGCCAAATAAACTGGTTAATATATTCAAACAAAGTCACATTGCTTCAGGGCCTTGGCCAAGCACTTGGTATGGATCTACTTCTGACAAGATGCCCTTGTATTTAAGTAGTTGTGCTTTTGTAAGTTTGTGCATGGGAATGCATGCGCACACCGTGGGCCAAAGTGAATCCCAGAACAGATAAAAAAATTGGCTTCAGTTTTGTGCCCTGGTGTGCTGGATTTAAGAGGCTTTTATCCTGAGAGATCAAAGCTATAGGTGTCCATGCTGTCAAGAACACTTGGTAATAAAATACTACCTAGTTTTTCACACTAACTGGACTGCTCAATATATTGTATTTGGTCTTGACCGTGCAACCTATCTGTCTGACAGTGACCTTGATGTACGGTAGTGACAAGGAGTAATCAATTAAAAATGTAGACTGCAGCAGCCATTTTTTAAAGAATGCTTTGCCTTCACCGTTAAATGATAGATGTTTTTTTCAAGATTTCTACCAAGAGGTGTGATTTTACGATTTTAATCCAAGGCGGTGATTCATCAGCACAGGAGCTTCTTACCTCCTCATGGCACATGGCTGCAACAGAGAATCCTACAGCACTTTTGTGTAAGCTTGATGTACAAAAAGTAAACCTTCACATCTGACAACGAGTGGATAGGGAAGGTATCCTACTAACAAATGCGGAAGGAAAGACTATATCTTTACCAAAAAAGTTTTAACCCAGGGTGTTCAATCAACAGGAGTTTAAGAGGTCCAAGAGGTCCATGTAAAGAAGGTAACATTAACAATCACCAGAGCACATTTATTGATAGGTGTAACATGTGGGTGGATAATTGTGTTTGCATGCTTCAATAAATTTTGAAATTGCAATTACAGACATCAGACGGAATATGAACATCAATTATAAGAATTTAGGGGGTCCAGTAATAAAATAATTACTGGTGCATGGATAAATGGTAACATTAGCAATTACCAGAGCACATTTAATAATAGTTGCAGTTAATGGGTAAAAAGTTATGTTTCCCTCCTTCAACAGACTTTTAGAAACAGCAATCACAGACATCAGTGTTTGACTGAATACAAACATTAATTATGTATAGTTTCCCAAAAGTGACCTAGCTAACAAACAATGCGGTTGAATGGTCTGCTTTGTCCCCCCTCCCACACACACACACATACACCCCCCACACACACACACACACACACACACACACACACACACACACACACACACACACACACACACACACACACACATACACCCCACATACACCCCACACACACATTCCTCTGATCCATTGAAACATGTTTTGTTACCTGGCCTCTACTCACTGTCCTTGTAATCCCCTTTAGTTGTCATCCTCTTGTTGTTCTGTTAATGATTTATGTTTTGGCTGTCGATAAAATACATTAAAAGATAAAGCAGAAATAACAGACATCATTCATCAGTTTTGACAGAGAAACATCTGCCACATACACACACTACGTACCAAACAGCAACCATTACATCATTTGTTAGGTAACAAGCTCTGCCAGGCTTTTGGGGTTTTTTCTACGTAATACGTAAGTCTTTTTCAATTTAATCAAATCACTTAGTGGCCTTATCTTAATGTGATTTATTACAATTAATGGTTTTCTTTCATGCACAAAATTCAGTGTCTTGTTATCTGAACTTATCTCTTACGAACATCTTCATTTAAATGAATCTGCAACAGCCTTTGTGTGAGGCTGTGCCAGATGCTGTGGAGACACTGCCTCCCATTCATTTTCCATGAGTAACGGTAAATCACTGAATCAAATCATGATGAGATTTTCACTGGTACATTCGGGCGGGGGCAGGAGAACTGTTAAGTTCAAAAAACGGTGACCCCCCTAAGAAGATTGTGGCATGGTATACAATTGCATCTGAGATCTAAAATGTGATTTAATGCATCACCAAGGAATGTAGATTGTAAATTGATTATCTGTGGCCATGATGTTCCTGATGATAATGGTAAAACTAAAAAATCTTAAAATGTTTAATACAATTTCAGAACTGCAAACTTTATAATCGAACAATTAGTTTCCTAACTTCCAGAGCTCAGTGTAATGAGTATTTTCTGTGGGAAAAGGATAGGAAAAACACCTTTTGTCACTTTTCATGCAAAACATGAATGCAAAATCAACACATGTATAGTTATGTATAATAACATACACACCTGCAAGCATCTATTAACAAAAACATCTTCTAAAATATGTCCTAAAGGCAGTCACTTTGGAGCAATGTGACAGTCTGTTGGATAGACAAAAAGATGAATCATACCGCTGCAGCAGCAGAGTGGAGTTGGAGGCTGGTTTGGGGATGACCCAAATTCGTCCCTCATCCTTTGTGCTAGGCTGAAACACATAGTTTACTGTCAACAAGAATTAATAAGTCAAATAAGCTGCTGCCTTCATGTTACAGCAAGGTCCGTGTTTATCTGAGTAGCTCATGCAAAAAATCACAGTGTGCTGACAGACTGTTATTATATCAATGATATGTGTTTGTCTGTGTGCATGCGTGTACAACCATGTTGTACAACTGGTAATCGGATCATCTACTGCATGTTGGCCTAGGGGCCTAAATACTAATGCAGCTGGTTAAATATAAATCTGAAGTCTAAAACATTATGTCAAGCATCTATGCTGTTCTGGTAACCCTCAGGCACTGATTCCTCCCCAATAACCCTTCAATATGTGGTGGCACTCTATGAAAGCAGATTGAGGGAACATTTTGGATGAACGTGCCACTCTCTGCCATCAAACATCAGTCTCTGTGGATACTGATTTGCCTTAGACTACCCTATTACTAACCCTGATTTAAAGCCTGTCCTGGCTGTTGTAGAGTTGCGGCTCGATCGGGAATGAAACAGGCACCGGTTGTGTCAATCCATTATTTTGTCCCGGATAGTCTGTCTTAGTAGATGAAATCTAATCTCGGCATACATAGACTTTTGCTATAAAAACGTAAGCCACTGGAGGGAAGGGACTGTATGAAAAGGAAACCAGGACCAGTCCAACACAAAAACCTTGTATGTTTTCATTGAGATTAGATAATGGCCACTGTTGGGGAAATATTTTCCTCGGCCAATAACTTTGACCCAGTTTCTTCTGCGCTCGCTGAGCTGAGTGCTTTGCCTGTTCTATGTTGTTATGCAGAATGTTGTTTATTCCCTCAGAACCAGCTGATAACATGGGACCGGGGTGAGAAATCTACCGAATTGGTCGGGCAACCGCTGTGTGAACTCATGGCTGCAGCAACTGTCTTGTCAATTCTCCGGCCGTAACTTCATAATAAACCTTCAGCGTTTACCATCAAGTTCCATCTCTCCCCGTGTCTCTCTGAGTTTTGTCACTATTGCTTCAGAAGTTTCCATCACATCCACCACTGAGTCACGACATCTCGAAAGGAAAGAACGGCATGTTTTTGGTCTTTGTCTTTTGTCACTTTGACCCACAAAGCTTTTCAACTGTAATCATGCAGAAGAGAACTGATGCTAAGATATAGATGTTGTCAATGCTGAAGTTGCAGCTGGGAAAGCAACTGTGAAATAGAGCAAAGTTCACATTTCTCATGGGCAAAATACAGTTGTTAGACAACGACATACACATACAGGAAGTGTCATCATGAACACGTATTAGCAGGAGGAACAGCTTCAACGTCCATGATTATGCAGAGTTTATCATTTGTGAGTAAGTGGAATTGATAATGGGCTAATTAGAAAAAGGGTGGCGGAAATCTCATTAGTTTGGACCACTTCATAATTAGATTCATTATTTATCAGGTCATTAAGCATGGAGAGACTCGGCCTCGTACTGTGCCCATTCCCACTCTCCATTCCACTGCTTTTGCTCACATGGGCTTGTTTGACATTGCAAGGAGCGTGACTGAAATGAGACCTCAGCTGCTCGACCTTAGTATATGCTGAATACTTAAAGGATGTATGCATGCATGCATGCATGCATGGAAATCCAACTTCTTTAACAATGACAGATAAGAGATTTGCTGACAGACAACATGACATTTATCTGGAGGTTACCTGTCAGTTTTTAGAGTGAACAAGGTGTCCTCTGTGTCACTGTCATCTTCAATTCATCACTCGTGCAAGGACACATAATCCAGCAGATTTACACATCCCTGCCTCATCAACTCTGTTTCGGTCTCTACGCTGCGCTGTTATTCTGTTACACATCATTATGAATAAATCCTCTGCAGCTGTCTAGCACAGAATATCTTCACAGCTTTGTCAATATGCACACTGCTTTCTGACCTCAGTCATATGATAGGGGCCACATTTCAAAAGTGGCCCCTATTAGCTTAAGTGGCCTTTCACTGCAGGGCTTAAACAACTCTCACTCACTCGTTTTAAACATCGATCAATTGCTATTATACTACACTCCTCGGATGGGAACTAAATCTAGTAAGCAATTGTACTTCAACCCTTTCATTGTTTGGACTTCTCCACTCCTCTTTTTGTGTTTTAATATTTTTTAGCTGCCCATTCTCTCTCTGTCAATCATTTTCCCAGGCAGTGTTTCAACAGTACCTTTTACAAATACACACACGCCAACATCTGCTGTTGTGCTGCTCAATCGATAGAAGATATACAAAAAATGTCAGTCCTGTGATTTCTCTGCACTGGTCCTGTCGCTTTTCCTACCGCTTGTCTCTGTGATTTCTGTACCATTTGCTAAATCAAGGCCTGAAACAAGACACTGATGAAACATCAGCCTGCAAAAGTCAAGGTTAAGGCTGAATTGTTTAAGATAGCTTTCAACACTTTCTGTATGTTGAGGGATAGTCAGCATGTTGGTTTTCTTTATGTCATGAATTAACACTTAAATCATTGCTTACATCATGCACACTCATTTACTGGAAATCATGACATTATTGATGCTGACCTTTTTTTTCTTGAACTTATTTGGGCCAAGATATATATCGGGTGATTCTTAATGTTGTAATCATGTGCCTCGAAATTTAGCAAATAGAATGACTTTATTTTTAAAATTAGCAAAAGGGTTTAGTTAAGCTATTATGAAATGATTCCCCTCCCTGCAGCACGCCATTTCCATCTTGAGGATAAGCTTGTTTTCATTGACTTATACATCACAATCAATGATTAAGCCCCTATCATTACTTGATTGAGTAAACATATAGGAAAGCCTTTTGTAAGCCATCCTCCTCCTCTACACACATCCTATTGCTCCTATACACACATACCCGGATTCGCACACTAGACCACACACGCTCCCACCATCTGTCTCAAGAAGATTAGTGATTTAAAGGCAGAGGCGTGGGAACAGCTTCTTTTCTCAGTGTTCAAGCTAGAATCAGGACTCCTGAGGAAAAGAAATTAGTGTCTTAAGGGGCTTTTTTATGCAGGTGGTTCCCCACACTTCCACAGGCTGTATGTGCACAGGTCTCCACTGATAAACGCAATAAGACAATTTACTCAAAGAGTTTCAAATGGCCTTGTGTGTACTCATCCTAACTAACAGTGGCTGGAAGTAACTAAGTACATCTACTAAGTACATCTACACAAGAACATTTTTGCAATATTTGCAAGTTCCTATTATCAAAGTTGCCTTTAAAGTTGGCTCCACCTTTACCATGTGCAACGTGTAAAAGATGTACGAATGAATGGATCAATAATTATATTCCTGTGATATAATATCTATATTTCCATAAAGGCCCATTCTACACTTTTTAGTTTTGGTACTTTAAGTATGTATAGACTCTTGCTTGTAACAGAGTATTTCTGCACTGTAGTATAATTACTTTAACTTAAGTAAAAGAACAAAGTACTTCTTCCTCCACTATCATTGAAAGACAGATCAAAGCCTTACAATGACAATGTTAGTGCAAATAATAATAGGTGTGGGCACTACGGATTGCATCTATTAACAGCCAGTACAAAAGCAGGTCTTTATGTTCAGTCTACTTTAGCGCAAACATCACATCACACGAGTGATTAGAAATTGATATTGATCTCATAAATGAGTGAGGATTTGTCAGCAAACAAGTATATTTTCAAACTTTGCCCAAGCCTTGAAGCCTCAAATCCAAGCGCATAAAGTTTTAATTGTAAAGCGGAGTGGAGTGGAGAGAAAGTCCATGAACGTCTCCGTCTCATCCATCAATCTCTAAATCCCTACATTTGTGATTGATGTTTGAATGCATTTGACTTTTCTGCCTCTCTGGTAAATCACCATTTGGAAAAAGATTTCATGTCAATTGTTTTTATCTTGTTAAACAAAGGTTAAAAAATCCAATTCACAAATCTAATCTCCTGAAACACTCAAAGGCATTTGTGTTTTTCCTGAAGGATTTTGTGACCTACTTTGAAAAGAAGGTGTCAGGGGATTAGTTTTCTAAAATGCCACTCACAACCTCCTCATGTACGCCTACAGACTTAGATTTAACGTGTTATTCAATAACCATGGTAAAAACCTTTTGCTAATATCTCCCAGCATGGTTTATGTGTTCCTTCAGCCCTCTCAAATAGTGGGGACGCTCTGGCTGACTGTTTGCTTGTTACCAGATGTACCACTCCAACATGGCAAGCATAAGCTGTGATACATCCTCCCACCCAATGAAACTGAATTTCCTGAACACCTTTCTGGACTTGAAGTTCTTGTTAATTTGACGTATCATTGTTTGTCCTCATCTCTGTTTTGTGCCTCAAATTCTTCAGATTTGTTTTAACGTCATTCTGTCTTTATCCTTTTTGCCTGTAATTTAATGGAACATACATTTCTCTCTATGCTCGATAAAAGGTAAGTCTTGATAAAAGCAATAGCCAATTACTCTAAAGGTGAACTTCACAGAATATACGGAATAAATGCTCATCACAGAGCACATGGTCTTAACCAATAACCACTAACAGTGCAGTTTTTTATTTTATTTTATTGGCTTTGACATTGATTTGTGCAGCAACTTCATTTAGTTACTCAGACTGTCTCGTGTCCTACCTCTTTGCTTTTGAAAAGTTATTCCAACAAAGAAAAAAGGAAGCAGCGGCAAAAAACAGCTTTAGGATAAGCTCTGTTAAGTCTTGGCTTGCTGGTCCCTTAGGAAAGAGCCAAGGAAGGAACATGGAGGATGGGGGAGAGCGTTGGACATTAACACGAGAGAGATCAGATCGGGACAGATATGCCAGTAGGAGGTAAAATCTCTCAGAACTAGCAAAGGGTATTTGTCTGTTTAAAGTCAATCTGTCAGTATCAAGTAGAGGAGAGAAACAGGGAAAGCCTGACTCGAGTGTGACGAGTGTGACCTATTGATCATGCTTAACAGAATGTCCCTAGGTGGAGCTTGGATGACCAGTTTAGAAAGAGAGAGAGGAAAGGAGCAGGAAGAGAGAGAGAGAGCATTGATGGCAGACAGTGAGTCACCGTGGATAACGTGACATCAGCATTGACCTGCAATTACGATGGTAACCAGTGAGAGGAGTCCAAAGCTCCAAGTGTGTTCAGAGCACTGTCAACCTCATTAGTGTTAATCACAAAAACTGTAGCAGTGCTATTTGTGCTGCTATGTGATATATTTCGGATGCACTGATTACGTTTACTGTGACACAAAGGTTACAATGTCATTGTATGGGACTGCATACTGATTTCCTGGGAACTGCACATTAATATGAGTAGTACATGTGGCAAACTATAGATATGTGTTGGTTTATTGCTCCAAGATTCACTAAATCTAAATTCAACAAATAGTGTAATACTCAGTTTAATTGTTGATAATAAAATCCTCTTCACCTTTCTTATAAAGAAACCCAGTGTTACCTCCACAATTCCACTAATAACAATAATAATTAAACATGGCCATGTGCTAAGAAGCAAATGTGTGTATATATGGTAACTGCAATAATGGACTCATTCAAAATGGAAATAAAGGAGATGACATTACCTGATCCCTTTTTCCCAAAAGAGGACACTTTTTCTTCTTTCACGCGTGAAAGATTTTGAAGTCAGCTCTCTGTAAGGGGTTCTGCACTACTTTCTGTATTTGTTTTGTTGGTGCATCAAGTTATAACAACAACAATCCAAGTGATTATGTGTACAGGAAAGCATGAGAGAGAATGCAGAAGTAAGGCAATCTCCATATTGACCCTAACAAAATATCTTTGCTACAAAATCAATACGACTATGTTTTCTGATCAGGCGTTTTGCCGGATAGGTGAAGTTTGCCTCAAAGGGAACCTTTTTTTACAGTCCTTGAAAGTAGACAGGCAATCAGCTCAATACAGTATCAAAACACTGTTGTTTATTGGAAGGTATAAAATCTACATACCAACTGTGAAATCTGTTTTTCAGGAGGAGCAATCTGAGTGAGGATGTCTGTTTCCTTTGATGTCTTGATCGGTGTCATGTTGATTTGTGCAAGTTCCTGTGGAATCAGAAATTCTGACATCAGAAGAGTCAGCAGGATAATCTTTGCAACTT
Source organism: Eleginops maclovinus (assembly GCF_036324505.1). Classification (NCBI taxonomy): domain Eukaryota; kingdom Metazoa; phylum Chordata; class Actinopteri; order Perciformes; family Eleginopidae; genus Eleginops; species Eleginops maclovinus. The sequence continues at coordinate 7,967,733 of NC_086353.1, forward strand.
TTTAACCAATTTCTGCTGCGAGTACAGTAATAACTGGGACACGTAATCAGTAAAATGTGTGTGTGTGTCTTATTTTTAGAAAAAATAATGCCACAAAAGTATGCTAATATAAGTTATTACATTGAGTACATGCAATTTATTGTTTGAGGGGAAACTATGTTGTGTGGCCCAGTGGCCTAATGGATAAGGCACCAGCCTCCGGAGCTGGGGATTGTGGGTTCAAGTCCCACCTGGGTTGACTTGGGATATAATTGCAATAACCCTCCAGTGTTCATCAAAACAGGCCCAAAACCCAATCAAATGGATGTGCGCTTGAAAGCTTAATGAGTCTTTAATTGAAGCAGTAAAGGAGCATAAAGAGATCACAATATTAAGTTGAGTGTACAATCTTATGTTTATATGTGTGGATATCATATAAAACATAGTCGGGGTGAGATGATGTAAAATAAACAAAGTTCACCTCTTGGTTTTGTACACTTTGTCTATACTTCCATATTGTCAGTCATGAATAGTGTCCCGTGTAAGCTTGAGTTAATTCACCACTCCTCTCTCTTTGTGGTTAGCCAGAGGACAAAGGTTTAGTTTATTTTGACTTTATTTGAATGGTTACAGGATATGTTATATACCTACCACCTAGCTTCTATGAATGGAGAAGAATAATATGTTTTGTAAAAAACTGAATACATCAAGGTTTCAATATTAATATTGGATCACATGTCTATGTGTAGTTTGAAATGGTTCCCTTGTAATGTCAGGCAATCATCCCACAACTCTACACTCCCCTTCAGCTCTTCAAAGTATTTTAACACCTTTAAGCTAATGTATTTATTCAACCGGCACACAACTTTGTATGAGCCTCACCACTCTGATCAGTTGCGGTAGTATAAAGAAGCACATTTAGGGAACTGAAGTACCTGTGGAAAAGTAATAAAGAGGGGCATGAGGTTGGATTTAGTTGACATTTTGTTTTAGATAAGCAGACAGAACATATTTATCATCTAAGTTTATCTAATGTTTTAATAAAAGACATTTGATTTGATCCACTCCTCTGTTTCGATCCAGATAAAGAGGGCACATCATGCAGAGTTAATATTTGGGCAAGCATTGCTGCCAGAATAAATGTTCCATGCCAGATTTCACACGGCCCACATCCTCCTGCACAGCTACCTGTTATGTGTTTGCAGTTTTTACTTACTCAACTTATCCTTTCAAATTCAGGCAAGGAAAAACAGAATGGATTAAACAACTTAGAGTTAATAGATTTTAAATATAGAATTTTTTTGTGATCACACAATGTCCCAGAACATTTTCAAGGTCCGGCACAGACTGTGAATACTGTAAATAAGCTCCACAGCAAAAGAGCCTTAGGACAAGAAGTCTAATAATGCAGCAGTCTTTCTAATTTGATCTTTTGATTAAAGAAAAACAAATTGCTCGGCAGGGAAACAAAGTTGGTGGTTGAAGGACCCTGTAGCTGTTGATGTAATACCCATATTTGGAGAATATCTGCAGGTTTTGGACAAAAACGTGTTGGAGGATAGATGAGTGGAGTTTGGATTTCAATGATCCCTAAAGTCTTTTTCATAAGGATTCAATCCTTTATCGTGTGTGTGTGTGTGTGCGTCAGTCAAACTGCTCTCTAGTTCTGAGAGATTTTGGATGCAATGCTAGCCATACTATATGCAGTTCATGTCTTTCTTTCCCTCTTTCATTTCCCCCCTGGGGTCTGAAGAGAAGCCTGTCATGGAGAGTCCGATTTGGTGCAGACATTGAGAAGCATTTAAAACCCTTCTCATTCTCTCCGTCTCTTCCACTACAGAAAGGATAACTCACATATAGGTCACTTATCAGACGTCTCTTTGTATTTGTCTTGTTCTGTATTCATCTGCCTGGTCGGTTTGTCAGATAGCTACATTGACTGGCACCAGCGGAAAGAAAGGTATCCGGCAAAGGGGCAGCATAAAGGGCCCTGCATCTCCATTGTAAGGAAGGCCTTGAGGGCATGAAATACATATTTTACGTTGGACTGACAGACAAAAGGAAGTATTGCATCACATTTTGTCCGTGAAAGGCACCCAAGAGGGTCTTTTACCACATCGTGTCCATTTAAAGGGAACCCTTCAGTGCCCTTAATTGTCTAGGACCCTGCTCCTCTGGGCTGCATGTGTGAGCAGTGCAGCATGTGAAGTGTGTTGTCTCTGTGTGAGACCTGTTAGGTGAAAAATCTGGGGCCTTGAGCCATGCGCACATGTCCACATCAACGTGTGTAGCTCACTCTCTCACATGTTTCTATGGGAACCGTAAAGATGACAGATGTGTTTATTTTACCCCCAAGAAATCCTTCCATTTCTTTGGCAGCTATATCCTCAAGTAGATTTCAGATTGTTTGGTTTCTGTGATCCTTGCATCTAAATGATGTTCATTTTCAATTTGTCCTTCCTTCAGACTTCTGCTCAAATGCTTACCTCATTTGTTTTCCACTCCGTCTAATCTCAGACACTTTGTGTTGGACTCTTTGTTTTCCGCTTTCTCTTTCACTTCCTCCATCGACATCCTCCTGCCTCCGTCCATTTTGGAAACCATCCTGAATTGGGCTTGATCCCTATTTATTTGTGAAAACAGACTAAATTGAATTTGGCAGATAGAGGAGAGCGGAACGAATGGGTGGTTAAACTGTGAATGCCGCATGGTGTGGTTTTGTGTGTTTTGTGTGTTCACCAGGCTTGGGGAGTAATGGATAACAGTACATGTAACAGGATTACTTAATCAGGATACAGAAAAAAAGATTACTGTATTCCCTTTCAGTTACATAAGAAAAGACATAATCAGATAACTGATGCATTTTAAAAAATTAGGAATAACAAGAAGGATCACAATGTTACTTAAAATTAAACTATAATAATAATAATAAAGCTTTATTTATACAGTGCTTTTCATACAGCATGTGCACCTCAAAGTGCTTCAGAAAATGGCACACATCACAACTTAAAAATCAACAACAAGAAATTCCCCTCAGATCATACATATGTTAAGACCTTTCGAGATACAGTACATGCAGCATAGCAACAAAATTGAAATAAAAAAGAGCTTATTTAGTTTCTTGTGTAAGAAAGGGATTTTAATTCTTATTTTTAGCTGTACTGTTCTGTAGGCTAATACCATAAGCTGGAATCTGTACATGTACTGCCTAAAATTGCTTAAGATTTTTCTTAGTTTGTACTTTCTTTGGTTCATTTGTTCTTTCTTTAATTCAGTAGGTGAACTTGTGTGTGTGAATGTATAAAACTCTAATGGATCATGTTCTGTCAGATCAGATATTACTTCTGTCTTTTCAAACAGCAGTATGTGCTCATGAGGTTGTTGCACTGTCATTGTTGGTGTATACTGCCTTAATATGCTTAATGAAAGGCAGGTTTTCATAGCAGAGCAGAGTACATATTTCATATTTTTGATCCTAAATATCTTGGTTTCTTCTTTTCTAAGGTTACATTATTCTTTAGCATATTTAGGTAATCCAAAATGAACAGAGAGCATTGAAGTGACATTACGTTATTATTGTGATACTTAGATAAGGCTACAGATTCAAGTCACCAGTCAGTTTTAATGGAATCATGTTAAGTAAACCTCACAACCCTGGTATTTGACTGTGCACACATGCATTTGTACAAGAGAGTGACTAAAAGCAACTAATAGAGAAAGCATTGTGTCACTAAGCTCCAGCATGATGCTTAGTCAGATCCAGGGAAAGCCCTCCTCAACATTGGTCTCTAAGAAATTCTAAGTTTTAAGAAATCACAAAAATGTTGACCTTTTTTTAGTTTCCTGGGGCATCGGCAGATTTAGTCTAATGTATCGATCTTAATGGGTTATTAATGGGGGTCTAACTTTTATTTCAGGATAACAACATCAACCTCTAAGCTATAAATAATGGTTAGTGACTTGCTTGAATGGGTTGTTGGAATTTATGGTGACTGGACTTTAAAGCCCAATTAAAACCATGAATAAAAGCAGCCTATCCTACAAAAATACTGCTTTCATTTATTTTTTATCAAATGACTGTTAGAGGATAAATGTACCCAGAATAAGAAAGTTTAATTGAAATTCGTATTCATAATTAGCCAATTAAAAATCCTATTTTCTCTGACTTATTATTTTATACAAATTGTTAAGGATATTGCTGCTTGTAAATAAATAAATAATAATAATACAGTAAGGCTGGAGTTGTCATTTTCATCTAATCCCATTGAAATACCAAAAACAAAATTGACTTTGTATATCCCGTCTTACCCCCAGGCTGTCGCACTTAACAACTTCACACTTTGGTTATTTTATGGGTTTTTGACACACAGACACTATTAAATGTACAAATACTGTAGTAAAGTGTAAATGATCTTGAATTTGCAGGTTATTCTTTTGGTTAATAAACAGGGAAAGTGAGAAAGTTAATTATTATAGGGCATGAGTTACTTCTGTACAGCTTTTTACTAATGTAAGAAAAATCCAGCGAGTCACTCAGGGTCTGCAATTTCAAGACAACATGAGTTTGTTAAGACAGTGTGCCGCTTTTTGCAAATGACAGCCAGTTGGTTGCTTTGGGATTACACTATATTTGAGTTGTGGTGAGATTAATCTTGTCATATTTAAATCAATATCTAGAAGGGTTTCTAATTTTACTTGATCAAAACGTATTCGATCCAAGCCAAAGTCCCAGTCAAAGTCCGGACTGGACATGTGTTAATTAACTATATTAAAAGGGACTTTGCACGTTATCATGTGTCATTCAAGTGTCAGAACCCAGATAATCTGAGACCCACAGGCTCTAAACTGTACACATGCTGAGTACAGCTGTCACTCACATCAACATGAAGCCGCCAGACAAAAAAAAAGAGATGCATTCTGCTGTTTGAGCTGTTCTCACTCTCCCTTTACTCACTATCTGACACACACACACACACACACACACACACACACACACACACACACACACACACACACACACACACACACACACACACACACACACACACACACACACACACACACACTCATTGATGTCCTTCCATTGCACACCCACTATGTAAGCATGCACTGCTGCCTCTCTCTGGACATCAATTTGAATTACATGGTTATTTAGCGATTACTGCTACTTGCTTTCTTGTATGTGAGGATTTATTGTGTCCTTAAATCATATGGTTTATACCTCTCTCTATGGAATCACAATAATTCATAATCCAATGAACAAAGTCTTACTTCTGAAAGTGAAATAGGAAATCTATCATCATTTGACACCTTGAAGTGGTTTAATTCCATCACCTCACACTGCCCAAGGATGAATGGGTCTCTGATAGAAGTCACTGACATTGAAGTCTGATTGAATTCCTTCATGTTGTTTTTTATTGGATTTGCTTTCTCCTTGAAGTCTTGAAGGAGAACAACAATGAACAGATCAACAAAACAGCAACAGTGTTGAGTTTAAGGGACACACTGTAAGGACAGAAGTTCCTCCTTGTTAAAACACGTTAAAGACTCCTTCATTTAAGCATTGTCTGCAGAGCTTAAATACAGTACAAAGACGCCATAGTATATTTTTCCTTAGAATATGATACTAAAGTGCAGTCTACATTCTTTAATTAATTTATACGTATCGATTTTTAGCAGCTGTTTAAGACTCATTGTTCTGAAATACGACAAAACACATTTAACAAAGTTTTGCAAAAAATCCAGGGTCGAGGGGTGGCTTGGACTAATGGAAGGGGGGTGTTGTATTGAAAATGCTTAAATAAAAAAAGGTACATTTCTTATAAACTGTCCGTAAACCCTCTTAATTTGGCCACTGTATCTGGGCTAAATCTCCATTATTTTCGCCATTTATAAGATAATCTCAGCCTCATTTGGAGCGGAGGCGCCTCAGCTCCATCCAGCCATTGATTTGAGTGCTCAATAATTCAAATAATAGTATGAGGGTGGAGCAGGCAATTCATCACCAGTCATGTTGTTTTGGTGTTAGGCAATGATCCTTGCAGGCATGAAAGCTAAATCATCTTATGACGTTATAGATGGGGTCATTTGTAACTGTGCCATGCTGTGATTACTACTGTGTGACGATGGATCCTCCTAGACTTCCATACACCAGGTTGATTGGAGGTAGGGAGTTTGACTTAACTTGTTTTTTAAAAAGTAATGAAGAGCTTTTTAACAGAGTTCAATGTGAATATTTGTGTTCAGGGAGGGTCTAATGAAAATGTGCTTTCCAGGTACATTGTAAAATATGTATACCAATTAGAAAAATGAGTACATTGTGGTACATGTGCTTTTACCACAAGGTATCCAACACACACACACAAGTTACTCAAACAGTCCTCCGTCAGAATAACACAAGAAAACAAGACAGAGACCATCACAGAGTCAAGGATTTATCAAACTTCAGTTTTGAAGGATCATTATATAGCTAGAGGTTTGATGATTAACATTATGCAAATAATGCTGCACAAATGAAAGGCTTACATTTGTTATGATGTCTGTACATTATGAATATGTAAAATATTTATCATTAAGCCCTTCTCTGAAAATCTCTGAGTTAGAGACTTTAGAATTGTATTACCAGCTGTGCCATATATCAAAGTCTCTTTCTACAAAAATATATCACAAAGTAAGACATTTTCTTTTTATGTTACCTAGATTTGCAGGTATTAACAGGAAAAATGACTCTACATTTTTTAATAATTGTTGTACTCAGATATGAATGGTTTTAAAAATCCTTTTCAAATATTCCTTTTCTTTTAAAGCATGCCACCTAGAAAATGGATGACATTGAATGAAACCAGTGACGTAGCACCGTTTATTTCGTCATCTAGTTAATAATCAAAAATGTATTTCAGAATGACAAGCTACATTTGTTCAAGAAAGGCAAACTCACTCAGTTTTAATAACTTTCAAAATGAACTCTGATATACTGGCATTGCTTAGCTCTTTATAGCAATGTAATACCTCAAATCAAATTGCATATTTTTACAGGGATTTTTCTACATTCTTGGTTGTTGTTGTTGGATCAGAGTAATGCATTATGTAGCTAATTCCAGGAAAGATAACAATCAACATTCTGAATTTTTGTCATAAAGCAACAAAAAATAAGTGTAATTATTAAGACTATAATGATGAGAAGATTCTAAAATCCAAACACCAACATCACAACTCTCCGTGACCGCTCTAAGACCATTTGGAGAAAAAGTCCACCAACATGAGAACGGGAGGGCTACACTGTAAATAAAGACCACAAAGGTCAATACATTTAGTGCATAACCTCTGTAAACCTGAGCAGGTGCTGGTTTGATTAAATCCTCTTTTCCAGTTTAATTTGGATGCCCTTCTCTGGTCTCAGGATGAGCTCTCCTAATGGCCGCAGATCTTCACGTTTCTGACAAGCTTCAACATTGAAGTTGCGAAAGATGGCTGCCAAGATCACCTTTTCCTCCATGAGAGCAAAACGCTGACCTGAGAAGGATTACAGACAAACACAATCAGTGGTTACTCTCCAGAGAATCTCTGAGGAAAATGTGCTTGACAAAACTGATAAACTACAAATCAAACCTATCCCATTTCTTACCGATACAGTTGCGGAGTCCAGCGGAGAAGGGAATGTATGCATATGGAGGCCTTCCCACTGAATTCTCAGGCAGGAAGCGCTCTGGCCTGAACTCCTCGGGCTCGGGAAAGTAGCGCGGGTCACGGTGGAGAGCGTAGGTGACGACGATGGCGTTTGCACCTTTGGGCACCTTGAAACCATCTACAGGCATAAAGAAACTTAATTACTGTTATAAAATGGTGGAGCTTATATTTGTACTTTGGCAATCATCTGTAAGGATTCAGATAACTTTGTGATCATATGTTTTTATTGAGGACTATAGGTAAAAGGTGAGATCGCTATAAGACAGTCCAAAGTTCAATTACAAAGATCAAACAACATCATGCAATACATTTTATTTGACAAAGATACATATTTTCAGATGAAAATCACAAAAGAACACTGGCCTACCTAGGCTTCCTGGTCGGATTTTCATTCAACAAATATAGTGTGAACCCTCGTCTGTTACTCACTGATATGGCAGTCTTCACCAATGTTGCGGGCAAAGAAAGGCACAGAGGGAAACAGTCGCAGGGCCTCCTTGATCACACACTCCAGGTATTTTAGCTTCTTGAGGTCCTCTATGTTAGCAGGCCGGCTAGAAGTACCTTTGTACAATAAATAAAAACAGTGTTAAAGTCAGAACACAATACAGGTAAACCGAACAGAGTGTAAATGAGGTCAGACTGTGCTGAATGAAGTACTTTGCTTTTGCACTTTCTCCCACTTCTATATCCTTGACATATGTTCTACTTCTACAGTAAATAAGATCTTGTTTAATTGACACACCCCATTGATGTGTTGCTTTTAATTAGAAGTACAAAAGACAATGCTTTACTGCATTCATTTCTATATATGACCTGTCTAATTGAACAATTATTAATGGAACAAATTGGTTGTATAGAAATCTGCAGTTAGGTCATGTTTAAATAGGCCTATAACATCAAAATAAATCAACAAACTAAAGGACATTGACCTGGTGCTAGCTATAGCAGATGCTAATCTGTTATTACAGCAGATCCATGCAGCTAACGTCATGGAGAAATGCTTGAAGGCCATCGTAAATCCACAAAGGAGGGGAAATAATTAAATTCTTCTTTATGTTTTTAGGCAAATATTATCACAGCTTATATCCCTGCAAAGCCCCATTACACTTGTAACAGATACATCTGAGTCATAAGGCCTTTGGGAAGGAAAACAAATGATGTCATGATAGTGAGAAGGTGTGGTATTAGTGGAGAGGGCATGTTACTGTTACCGAACACCTCCTGGAGCTCTTGTTGAACTTTGCTGTGTGCCTCAGGGTGGGAACCCAGCAGATGAATGGCCCAGTTCATGGAGGCTGCCGTAGTGTCATGGCCCTGAATAAAAAGGTGTGTTGAATTAATATAAAACCAAAAATATTTAAGACTGTGAAGCTGAGTTAATTGATTTTATTAGGACCACTTGGGGACATAGCAAAAAGCTTGAAAATGAGCCGTAAAGTAATTAACTTATTATAGTGATTTCCATTCAACAGACACGGAGAAGCATTAGCAGTAATCCATTGTTTTGGTTTCGGGCAATCCATTCAAGTCTAATATGGTTTACTCATGAACTGCTTTTTAACTAACCTAATACAGGTAACAATTTCTAACTATAACACAAGGCATGTTAAAGACAGTCAGTCATGATTTGATATGAGAAAGATTGTTTAGTTGGTTTTTTAAGGTATGACAAGGTGTTGTGTCAGTGTGTCATATACTCATCATGTATCCATGACAGTGACCAGAGGAATGTGCATACATAAATAATGTTAGTTGTATATTTTTAACCACCAACCTCAAACATAAAGGTGTCCACTTCCTCCCGAATTTCCTGATTGTTCATTCTGTTGCCATCTTCATCGGTGGTCATCAAGAGCATGTCCAGAAATGCTCGCCTTCTCTTTGTGCCATTGTCAGAGTCGTTATCTGATTCAGTATTGGAAATGTTCTCAGATCTTTCATTTATCACCTGAGAAGAAATTAGGGTCAAGGTCAAGGCTGAATGTGGATTTGACTTGATTCAATACATTTTCAAAATATAGATTTTCAAACCACTGGCTCCATTACTTACCTTGTTTGTAAAGGAGTGTAGGACCTTGAGCGTCCTGTCATGCTCCCGCCCATCACCAAAGTAATTGTACACAAAGTTAGGCCAAAACCAAGGTGTCCTCTGTCTGCGGCTGACAATGTCACTCATCCTAAGGACAAAAAGATAGGATGAAGGCCAAAAATTAAATAATAACCATACAATTTAACCCAATAACTCTATTATTGTCTGTGTTGTGATCGAAAAGAAAATGACTCACCTATACACACTTTTAACATACTCAGAGTCAGAATTATTCTGGGCGTAGATTTTTTTTCCCATTGCGGTTTCTGAAAATGAAATGTTGAATATTTGTTGGACATCTTTCTTATGTCTAAGTCACATTCAATTGAAATATACTCACCACAGATAATGTCCAGGGCACACAGGGTAATGTGATTAAAGCAGTTAAATGAACCCTTCCCTGCCTGCTTCTCCAGTTTCTCCACCAGGATTTCCGCCTGCTCGTTCATCACTTCCAAAAACTCCGTCAGGATGGAGAAGTGGAAGGTCGGGGTCAACATCTTCCGCCGCTGACGCCACTTAGGGCCAGTGCTGACCAAAAGAAGAAGACAACAAAGTCAGTTAAAGTGTTGGAAAGAACAACATCTTATTTACATATCGTTAGAGATATCTTAAGTCAAGGTACAGGATGAGATCAAGTGGCAACTTCAGGTTAAGATATTAAGACTTTGACATTTGTTAACACTTTGGGAGCTCGTTCTTGCTAAGCAGCTTTGACGTCTCCTCTAGTCTCCTCACATTTGCTGTTTATTTTTATTTTAGTAAACATATGCTACATACAAACTTTTTACTCATCAAGACATTCATTACACTGCTGACCCCTTCCATATCTCCACACCCCATCTTATCTGCAATACTTATAAAATACATTTGACTTTGAGACCTTGTGTTGCAAGCCTGAGCATAGACTGTAATTTTATCTTAAAAATACACAAACATTAAATTGGTTGTAGACGTTATAACAAGAGAATAAACTGTGTTTGGAGTAACCCTCTGGCCTTTTACCAGATATTTCCACCGAAATACACACTATTGTTCCCCAGGCAGTGATAATTTTACTTCATACACCACCTTCAGATTAAAATAACAATTTATTACAAATAATCCATGTAAAGAACCATGTTAATTGTGGTAATCCCTCACCCCAAATCTTCCACGTTGTCAAATAATAACCCTGCAATTCACTTTTTAAACATTTATACTTCTCTAGCACCACCTTCTGGCTGCTGGTATATAAACATTGCAACTAAGAAGCTTCTTGGGTGTAATGTAACAAAGTAGACAAGCTGCCCGGTAGTGTATGAAATAATTCAAAACAACCCCACCTTTACCATGTTCGACAGTGAAGTGGTGAACACATTAATGCACCAATAATTTTAATACAATTATTTTTAAAAATATCAAAGTAAGTAAACAAATGAAACAATCTGACTACTTTTTCCACCTCTGGACTTACTCTATAGTATGCATCTGGGACAAATGGTCTTATTATGTGATGATTGAAATTGTGTTGTTGTTGTTGTTGTTGTTGTTGTTGTTGTTGTTGTTGTTGCTGCTGCTGTCGTTGTTGTTGTTGTTCAAAGCCAGCCTGAGTTTTTTTTATTCTAGGGCTATGTTTTTTCTTTCTACGTATTAAAGCCAGATGTGGGATATTTATGATCATCACCAACAGTCTTTAAATATGGAGCAGAAAGAGCCTCAGATAGATACCTAGTAAGAAGTCCCATTCCGAGCCAAGGGTGAAGGAAAGTGTATGCGTAGGATTTCTCCATATGAACAGCATTGGTCAGAACGGTCTACAAGCAACAAGTGCAAACAAAATAAAAGTGAGAAAGAATAACCAATAAAACAGCAATGTTATTATTCAATAGCTGCAGATGTGAGCAGTTGCAGTCATTAGCAGTAGCAGTGGCTGCAGTGTGTAAAAGTGCAATGACATTCAAAAGACCATGTTGTCATAGGGAGTGCGAGGTTAAGGTCTACTCAGGTTGTTTTGCTGAGTTTCAATGCAGCATGCTTCTGCCTCCTTTAATGAGTGTCAAATTAATGGAAGTGCTTCAATATTTGGATGTTTTGCTGATATACATTTTACAAACACTTGGACTGTAATTGCTATATACAGAATGTGCATTAAAGAAGACACACACACTCTCATACTCTCATTCAAATAGGCTACTGAGACTACATATTTAGAAGAAAATGCATGTGGTTATTCAGAGATACACCCACTGTCTGCGTACTTGGTGTTTAAATGTAGAGTTGTCAGTCACTGTACCTCAACAGTCTCAGCATGAAACAAAATCACACATGGAAGTGTTCCAATCCAGATTTTAAAAAGTGGTGCATCACTGAACTCATTGACAAACTCCTGAATTTGGCCAAAGAAATCTGAAAAAATAAATACAATTGAATGCATACAGTAATTATACAGCATCAAGGACACACTAAGTTTTTCACTCACATCTTTTGTATTATATGCAGCCTCCTGTAGCAGTATGTTGATTGGTGTCTTACCTCCTGGATTGGTTTTGAACGTTAGTGCATTTCCAATGATCGGATACGTTCCCTCCATCTCTGGAATAGGCTTCATTGTGAACCATTTGTGCAGGTAACCACTGAGCAGCTTGTAGGTGATGTAAGTCAGAGCAACAATGACAATGCTGATTCCAAATAAAGGTATAGAGTAACTACCGAGTAACACTGCCATCGTGTCTGCTGTGTCTACTGCATGCACTGTGTTTGTGTGTGTTCAAATAGCAGGAGGGCTGTGCACCTGTGCCTTAACTACGGACATGTGACATGCTTTGCCTCTCCTTTTATCTGCAGCCACTGACAGATTACTGGGTTAAGATAAGCACAGTATGTATGTTCATTTATAGCTGTTATTATTAAATGCCCATAAAGGAAAAAAGAGATGCATAACGTTGGCAATAGGAGGGAGATAAGTACAAAATATGGAGGGAAATAAATGATTGAGTTTGAATATGTGGACACATAATATATGACAAAGATGTTAATTATTTACTTGTTGGTATCAGACTGGCCCCTGACCAAGGCCTTTGTCCTATTTATTTTCTCCTTGTCATTGCAAATACCTTAATGTTACATTCAACTTGATTGGTTAATAAATAACATCCTTACCTTTGTGATATTTATAATTAAAACCCTTTTATAGAATGATTGTAAATAATAACGGGACAAAACAACACCTAATTCACATAGTTCACTAAACAAAGGAATCCAGAAATATTAACACTTACATAGTGAATAAAACTATGACTGAAAGTAAATAAATAAAAAGGTGGGCAACGAGCTGGCCACAATAATAATACCCTTTTTTTTTTTAACTGGAATTGTGATTTAAATGCCAACACTATAATACGTGATGGGCACCATTTTTTTTTAATGATTTCTGAAGCAGAACCAGATTGGAGATTTAAAAATTGGTCTACTGTGCTCTCTATGTGATCATGATGATACCGAGGTCATATCAAAATACTAAATTACTGAGGCATTTTTTGTTGTTTAGAAGAAGTGGAACCTTCATTGATTCAGTTGAAATTCAGTCTCCACTCTGATTTATACACACAGTTATATAGGTGCTCACATGAACATGCATTTGGAGTCAGCCAGTCGGTCCGGGGCTAGGGGTTAGTTGGGAGTTTGGTGCCTTGCTCAATGGCACCTCAGCAGGACCGAGGAAGTGAACTGGCTACTCTTTGGCTACCAGTCGCTCCATTCTTTTGTTGTTCCGATAGGAACGTGAACCGCCGACCTTTCGATTCCAAAGCCAAGGCCCTACAGATGAGCCACTGCCGCCCTTTATAGCCTTAATACATTTTATGGGTCATTTGAAACTTATAAAGACAGCTCTAAATAAAGTCTAGGCTATATTGTAAGGTTGTTAACCTTACGTGAGTACAATTATTTTATCTAAACCCTGATCATCTCCGGTTTTGTGGAATAAAAACCCAGCCTTAATGAGCTCTAATTGTGCCACCCACATAGAGTCCTGACACGCCATTCAGACCGCACATGGTCAGATTAGCAGGTGTGTTTTAAGCAAAGAAAAAGGTGTAGTTTCTTACTACAACCACTACATAGCATGATGACACTATTGTATATTAAAGCAAACCACGAAGAGGTGATTTACTCTCTGCTTTTATGGGAAATTAAGGGGATTTTCTATCAACGAGATAATGAATTATTAATGAATTCTGATTACTTCATAAAAGTAGACATGAAATCATTTTTCCACCGAATTGTTACTTTCAAAAGCCACTTCCTGTCATAAAAAAATAAAATAACTCAAATCAAGGTTATTTTTTAAATTGCACATTTATTAGACTTGAGCCAATCTTTTAACACTTTATAAATGTAACATTTCATGAAAACAACCTGGAATATCATTGCCTTTTTCATTTAAGATATTTTATACTATACATAACAGAAAGTATAGAGTTCATTTCTTAATGCGATGTAAGTGTTCAGCTGGAGTTTTTTTAAAAACAAAATCGGAAAACATTGCATTTTATGCTTTAAAGTACTACAACAGGCAAAAAATGTTTACACAAAAACATGCGATGCGAAGAACATACAAAACTACAGTTCAGTATATAATGTGTATGTACAGTAAGTATATGTACAAGAGGGCAAATTCAGATTGCAATTCATAATCACTGAACACAAAAGTGGGACTAATATTCAAGATGGAATTTCCCATTCCTCCCAATGAACTGTATTTAGTCCTTCAATCGATTAGTCATACCAAGTGCCATGAGGAGCTTCTGATGAAAGGCCGGCACTCTCTCCTTATGGACTGGCCAATCCAAAATGCAGCATGGACGCAGCATGCCCCTGCGAAGGTAGAGTGAGCGGGATAACTTGTAGTCGTGAACATCCTGCAGGAATACCAGAATCACAGAGTCCCTGTTGGCTTCAATGTCCCGGTGAATTGCATGTTGGGCTATAAATCTGGATAAGGAAAAAAGAAGGGTGAAAGGGCAGAGACACAACTGTGAGAACTAACTATCATTAAGTAACGTAAATACCTACAGTATGAAACCCTAAGCAAATAAACTGCACATCACATATTTCCTAATGGCATATTTTAGATTGTACTTAAATTTGTATAAGTGTAAATCCAGCAGTGTATGTTTGATTTACCTTGTACACCAGGGGTCCTTGAGAAGAGTTTCAGTGACCACAAACAAGATTTTTCTGGACCTTCTCATATTATCCAAGATTGAGTCAGGCTGTGACATACCAGGCAATGAATCTCGATCCTCCAAACAAAACCTGCACATGTCATTCTCTAAAGGGGAAAGTCTTCTCTCCACCCAGCTGCTGTCCTGCTCTGCATGTATGATATAAGCATCATACTCAAATTCCTGGCCCTCTGCAGCGTGGGTATCGCTAAATCCTAATGTGCGATTGATCAATATGTTCCAATAAAACCGAATCCTCCAGCCTTGGTACCGCACCACAAATGCAGAGACCATCAGCATGATCACAGCAGTGCTGGTCAGTATGTATAGGGTCTGAAATGGAGTCATGTCTTTGCAAGAGAGGGGGTCAAACTCCATGATGGAGCGGTTAAAGTAGGCTAGTGGAGTGTTACACAAATACTGGTCCCTGAGACCCGGCACATGGGTCATGTTTGTTTCATTTAACCATGTCACAAACCACATAATGGTTTCACATGTGCAGTCAAATGGGTTTTTGTCCATGACAAGCAGGCTGATGTTGCTCAGAGGAGTTTTGAACACCTCTGGCCTCACAGCTGTGATCAGATTCTTCTGTAAATTTATAACCCGCAGTGAATTCAGATCACCAAAAATGGAGTCCTTAAGACTATTTAAAAGGTTGGAGGACAGGTTGAGATTACGAAGGTTACCTAATCCTCTCAGAGCCTCAGCTGGAATCTCATCCAGCCCGTTACTATCCATCTGAAGGGTTACCAAACTGAGTGAGTGTTTAAGGAACAACACTGGCCCACCAAGGTTGGCACTCTTCCACAAACGGGCCAAGTTATTGTGCTGGAGCTTTAGCACTTTCAGGTACGCAAGACCCTTCAACATATCTTCTCTGATATTAGCAATGTTGTTGTTGCTGAGATCCAGGAAAGTGAGGTTGGTCAGGGGGCTGAATGGAGAGGGATCCAGGTTAACAGCTTCGGCTTTAAGAGTTTTTCCCAAAGTCAGGACTCTAAGATTGGGCACGTTAACAAAAGACGTGGAGATTAGATTGACTGTCTGCTGGTTATTCGACATGTAAATCTCTTCAATTTGATCCAACCCTTCAAACTCTTTCCCAGTTAGAATTTGCTTGATAAAGTTGTTATTTAGAAGTAGCATGGTGAGGTTTTTCAAAACGGAAAAGCTTTGAGGATCAATCTGTGAAATAGCTGTTCCGGTGAGATTTAGCTTTCTGAGCGGCGATCCAGCAAGTGAGACTAAAGTCTTGTTGTTGATGATTCTGAGCGAGGTATAGTTACTCCAGCTCATATCGAGTTCTTTAAGACTTGTCAAGCCTGTAAATGTGTGCTCTGTGATTTTTTGAGCTGCTGTTTTCTGTAATATCAAACTCTCCAGGGCACTTAATGGTTGGAAGGAGAAATCTTCGATAGTTGGGATGTAATGATGTTTTACCAAAGCTTTTGTCATTTGGAGTTTTTTCAAACTTTTGAGGCCCTGAAATGTGTTTTTGTTAAGTTGCTTGATGATGTTGTCTGACAAAATAAGGGTCTGAAGTCTGGACAGCCACAGAAATGAGCCATCTCCAATGGTAACCATGTCATTATGGGATATATCCAAATAGGTTAGATTTGTTTTCTGTAGCGCTTTAAAGGTTGTGTTTGTGAGTGTGGCCAGCTTCATCTTCCGGAAATACACGGCCTCAATGGCTGTCCCTGACAGCTCTGAGCAGAGTTCAGAAAAACCCAGTGTGCCCATATTGCTTCCATCCATGATTAAAGTACGTAGGCCTGATATGGGTGTAAAGCAACCAGGCTCCAACTGCAACAAAATATAACATATCTTGTTGAGAGACGAAAAAGGGAAATAAAACAGACAACTGAAAGCAAGGCTCTCCGATGATTAGTTGTAACCCTTGTTTCAGTTTTCACAACACCATTTCATTTCCTATTTCTAGGTAAGTTTCTTACCGTTTTTAGAGACATAAATGACATGTTGAGGACAAGAAGAGAAGATGAATGCTCTAGAAATAAGAAGTCGTCTTTCTTCAGAGTGGTGAAGTCATTTAAAGCCAGATTGAGGCTCACAAGGTTGGGTAGCTGAGTCTGAGTGCCGAGCTTGGCTGACCGCAGTTTGTTTAAGGACACATCAAGGACTTTCAGCCTCTGTGAATCATGAAAGAGAATAAAAACATTTTGGTATTTAATGAAATATATAATTGGCATATCAAACAATTGTAAGTAAAATGAGGCAAAAAAAATACTATTCCCATCTTTGACTCATTTTTGTGAACATCACCATTATAACACCCATAGCTCATGAAGCTTACAATAACCTTATCACCAGCTATTTCAGATCCAACTGATCAGTGAGACTGGCATCTGTACCTGTAGTGCAGAGAAGGGCTCTCCTTGTAGCTTTAGCTTATTACTAGCCATTATCAACCATGTTAGATTGGTGCAATGATTCACGTCTTCCTTCTTCAGCACATACACTTGATTGTGTTCCATGTTCAGTGTCTGCAGCAGAGGCAGTGTCTGGCACAATCCCGGGTCCAGCTTGGTGATACTGTTGTGACTGACAATGAGACGGCGGAGGCCCGGGTATGGGGCTAGTGAGACAGGGGGGATCCCTTTTAATCTGTTGTGAGACAAATCCAGGCTGATGATGTTGCTGGGGAGGTCTGAAGGGACCGCAGTGAGGCTGAGGTGGCTGCAGTCAGCTATGCCGTCATGCACATGGCAGGAATTCTTCTTCTGCAAGGCTACGCAAGTGTGCGGTCCCGGCATGAAGTAACATATGATGATCATTGTTGGGAGAAGGGAATTTAGGACATGCATCATTTCAAAAACCTTTAGAAAAAGAGAAATACAATCAGTGTAATCCCAAATCTACATGAACTCTTCTGTTATTTTGCCAAATTGTAGGAAGCACAAGCAGAATATTACTGGTATTTTTTTAAATATCTGCCTCTTTAGGTACTAAATATTCCACCATGTTTTCATCTAGTTGCTATCTTTTTATCTGGGCTAAAACATGTAGTGTTCTTTTATGAGATTCTTTGTTAAAACACCTGCATGACACTTCTGAGTGTAAATCAAAACAGGACAGTTACTGAGGCTGTGAAACCAATGCAACAGACTAAAATACACTAAATGCTTCAGAGAGGTGAGGGGAACTGAGTTTTGTTATGTGATAAATGTCTGTTTATCACTATGAAGAGCAACATTGATCATATCATTCACAGTCATTTGATCTATTCTTGATATAAAATATGAATTAGTGCCATGCATGATACAAAACACATACATTGTTTTAGTGAGGAAAAGAGTTATATTTCTCACAAACATGATAACTTATATACATTTAAAAAGCTAGTTTTACCGTAGGCATGTATGAATATTAGGCTACTCGGAATCATAACAGCATGGTGTCACGTTGACACGTACAACACTATTATTTTTGCATATAAAAGCTACAGAGTTCTTACCGGATTTCGCCTTGGCATTTTATAATTTGAATGTAGACTGCATGTGCTTGAAACCGAATGCAATCACTTCCAGAACCACATCTCTATTCCTCAGGAGCGGAGAGAAGAGTCTAACGAAAGATGTATAAAGCACACACTGCAAAGCAAGAAAATACGGAAGTGAGACATTTGAAACTCCGGTTTCACTTCCACAGCTTGTCTCTTGATCCATTAGATTAAACTGTTCCATGAAGACGCAAAAACAGACGAATAGAGAACTTTGATGATATCCATACCAACTTCCTACAAACCGAAAATAAACAGTAGCCTATGATTACGTCCCTAAGATTGCGTGGATAATGAAATATGAGTTAGACAGTTAATGTTTTTTAAAGGCGTCGTCTGGACAGTGTTTGTCAGCTACCTGCATGTACAAAACATACCGTAAATTCGGAGTTAAAGTTGAAGCCAACTATTTTTTGAAGTTTGGCATTGTATTGGCGTTTGGAATAATCGCCAATACTATGCCAAACTTCGTAAATATAGCAGCGTAAACCGTGAATTTAGCTGAAAAAATGGTCGCCTCAAAAAATGGTTATGTGTTGTAATATTAGATTAGCCGATCCGTTTAGATATCAACAGATCGGCTGTGCTATTTCGTGTTGATGCACACAGTAAACAACATAACACACGTTGATAACCGAGTAAAGTGTAAGACATTTGGAGGAGCAAAGCTGGCAGCAAGTTTACCCTGTTAATAGGAATTAATAACATGCATTTACCTATTTGACTGCCCCCAGTTCATTCGGTGCTCTCTTGTAAATTATGTACAGCTGTTTGAGGCGTATAGTTCAGGAGAAACACCTTCTGGAAACCGATCAAGACTGTACTCTGCATCTCAGACTTGGCTATTTGCTCCCATATGCGTCACACAAAAAGCAAAAAGAAAAAAAACAAAAAAGGACTGGTTGGCCCAGACTGAAATAAAAGGTTCAACAGTTCTGTCATTTACAACGCTTTATGTGTACAGTACCATCAGCAGGCATTAATCATATGTGAAAGTGGACACCCTGATTATAGCTATCTGAAACTTTATAAAAGGGTCACTGACAAACTCCAATGGATCAATTTAAACATGATATCTTTTGAATTCAAGTAGCATGAATGAATGAGTCAATGTTAATACCTTATTCAGGATCATAATGGAGACAATGTTCTAGTAGTATCACTCAATTTGTGTAGTCCAAAATTCAACTATAACGCGCGCACGCGCGCACACACCTTTTGAAGTCAGGAAAGGTGATACAAATACAGTGTCAGTGTCAAAGTCATGTGTCTTTCTGTTTTGAGAGCAGTTGCTGCCCAAAACCAAAAACATAAGGAAAAAAATCCAGCAGATGGCAGTGAGTGATTCTCTGTGGGATGTAGTTCCCTAAAATACAATCTGCAACAGCCCAGATGCAGAAGTAAGAAAACCTGAGAGAAGAAACTCTCTGTGCCCAGGTCAGTGGACTGCATAGGGGTGCACCCATACATTAGTTTACCTTACACACATTGAAACAATATTGGTTAGTGTAATTTTTCATTTATCTTTCACATATTGATTGTTTTCCACTAATTGCAATAGGGCCTGCAGACAGACTGCATCAAATCCATGACATACATTTAAATAGACTGGGGCGACTGAAGATTTGCATTACACAAGTGCAGCATAATTTGCTTTACACACAAAGGGTAAATTTGCTGAGTGTAAATATTCATTGTCATCTTAACAGAAACACAACCAGGCACTAAAACACAAGCATGAGAGTCTCAACACACTTTTTTATTGACCTTGTGTGCCTCTACTAAGTGGTAGAGTCCATTATCTCTCTTTGGGCCAGATTGTAGGTCCATAAAGCAGGAATATGATAATATAATTATTTTTTTCTTATTTGTTTTAGGTTGCATAACTTGTAATCCTACTTGAAATCCTAGCATTCAAACCACAAGAGAAGTGAAATATGAGTGAGACTAGCAGGTCGAAAAAAATAACTGGATACATTTTTTTCAAGAACCACTGGAGGGCAGTAAAACACTGTTATTGAGCCACTTACCATCTCAGAAACAGCCACTTAAGGCCCCAGTTTAGTTCTTGCAATTCTTTGAGGTGTGGAATTATTAAAAAATGTTTGTCTACTTTATTTATAATTACACAAAGACGTTTCACACAGCACTAAAGAACACAACTTTGAGAGGATCTACACAGGATCTGTGGGTTAATAAGAGAAAACAAAAACTATACATTTATATGAGGGAAGAGATGTGACAAGAAACAAAGGTAGAGAGGTTTCTGTGTTTCATGTCAACCTTTTTTCTGGTGATATCAAGCTCTTTTGGCATAAAATGTCACCTGGAAAACTATGAAAAACATCCCTTCCATGTCAACAATTGTACATATTGTCTGTGTTGCTATTTATTTTGAGCTATTTTGCTAGATAAACCTGATCCATGCACCAGTTGATGGTTTATCTGTAAGACATTAGCATTACATTTGAAATGGTTAGTTTATAAAATAATGTAAATGCATTTCCCCAAGTATATACAATGGAAGTTAATGATGTGGAAACAATGTGTTGAACAGTATATTACAACAGTTCTAGGCTGCAAGTAAGTGCATTACTGAGAAAGTCCAAACACCAATAAATCTGACGTTAAATGGTCAGCAGTAATGTTCAAGCAGAAATGACCTGCATATTAAATGAGTCATAAATTGGAAGCAGAGTTAACCAACCTACACACTCTGCAATTTCCAATTCAGAAGCAATTTACCCCTTGTAATTGATGGGGACGTGATGTGCCATTTCTTCCATAATAATCAGTTTTGTCTGTTCAAGTGCATTTTCCTCCAAAGGGAAATACTTGCATTAACATCCTGGTGACGGCTCAGTCACTGAACATATTTTCACTGGAATATCATTTGTCATTTTAAAATCTTTTATAATATCATTCCAACCGAGACACTTGAACCAGATCGGTGAATTAGCTTGACATCAGCGGTCACACAACAGAGCATTTGTCCCATCATTCCCAAGTATAGTATTAATTCCAAGCCAAAACTGACAAGGTTCAAAGCTGCACTGTGTCAAAGAGCTGCTGAAATAAATGATTCATTTCTACGAACTTTGATTAGTAGCCTGTTTGTATCGACACTCTGTACAATGTGAAGACCCCTTTTTAGCCTGCTAGCAGCTTTAGAGATGGCAATGGTGATTTGTAGCGCTCTACTTCTGTCCACAAAGAAATATCTCATTAAATATAGAATGAATTAGCATTACATTTGGTACAAAACAGTAGAGGTGGATTTCTCACACCATGAAGGTTTTCCTCATGGGCCACAAAAGTGTCACATTTGTGGTTCAAAGGGAAATACTTTATCTTCACAACCCCTGGATACATTCGTATGGAATTTACTACAGACATCCAAGGCCCCCAAAAGTAGAGTGCCCCTAAAAATCCATCTGATATATCCTCAACTGATTATTTTTAATCACTTTGATCCCCAAAACTTTATTAATGACATAAAATTGACATTTTACCCCAGCACATTTTCTCCCTCAGGTACTTTAATTGTTTATTTGTGTTACTACAATGTGACCAGCAGGGAACTTTACTTAAAAAAGTGATTTTGCAAAACTCCTACTCTGGTCCTCCATTGTGTGCTTTATCCTTTCCTCAGATTAATAGAGCAGGTCCTTCCTGGGATATACCTAAGGCCACCTGATTGGTTTAGCCCGGTGCTAAGCCAAGGCAGTTTACGGGGCTTTGTGCCAATGGCTGGATTGTTGAAGACCTGTCCAAAGTGGAGAGAGCTATCATGGTTAGCCCTGTAGTGGTGGTCAAGTTAGGGATGTGATAAATAAAGAAGAGACAGGGGTTTTCTGTAGCTAAAAAAATTAGCAGACTGCACAAGGCTCATGGAGATACAAAGGGCCATGATGAGAACCAGAGCAAATGTTGCAGCAGCGAGTTGTTGCAGCTTGATTGTGCTTTAAAATTGGCTCAATCATAAAGTGCACTGTCAACCGCTCAGACGAGGAAGGAGGAAAAACCCTGTCGTGAAAGCTGACAGAAATTAGATCCACATCTGATTTTCAAAGGAGAAACAACTCGGCCCTGGAATGTGTAAGGAGAAACACCCTTACTGTTCTGTGCTGTGGACTAAGTGAAAGGCAATGCTGTACATGTTTCACTTAGCCTGAGAGTGGCTAGTGCGTGTCATGCGTACGTGTGATTGAATCCACTCACGCAAGAGGGATAACTGGAGGGGGGCAGCAGCTTCATCAATGGAAGTGTGTGTGCCACATTCTCCATCTTACCGGCTCGGGTAAATCTCCTCTTCCTTATTTGCAGGCTGATTCTCTGGAGTGTTGGAATGCCTCGAAACCAAAGGTGAGTTTGCCCTCTTGCCATTTCACTGCTTTACACGGTGGATGTAAACCTTTGTTATACAATCCGGTGCATTCCCTCACTCAGTCAAATCATTATCGACATGTTCAAATCCTCACCACATACAAAAAAATTACACTTTGTGCAACCCTATATTGTGTGCCTTTAAATCCATCTGTGTGTTTACCCCATAAACCTAATGAAGTGGCTAGTTAATTGCAGTCTCACAGCAGTGCATTGCAATTGTCTGACATAATGGTAATATACTGTATCTGTGCAGTTTAAGCAAGAGAAAGGATTCCTAAAAAAGCAGTTGTCATTTAAGTATTTTTTCCTTCACTTAGTTTGCACTGATGTGAATAGGAGAGTACATGCACTGAGAGATAATGAAATTTTAAATGTGAAACAAGGAAAGGTTAATATGCATACAAGGAGCGCCGCAGGCAGAAGCAGCAGTAATGTTGTAGCATGTTGCCTCTGCCCTCTGCAGAAAAAGAGACACTGCAGTATATCTCCCCCTCCCCAGTTTGCTGACCAACGATGTTTGGAGGTCAGAGGCACAGCTCTTCTACTGGTGTCAGCCACTGACACACAGCTTGTTCAAGAACATGGTGGTTATAACACCTCAGAGGAAGGGAGGGGCGAATAGTTAAAAAGCAATGTATGTGCATTTTAATTTCAACACCATGCTGGAGACAATACAGAACAAAACATGGACGAATAATTTCAAGTGTTCCTTATCTGATGTTGTCCTATGGGGACATGAACACAAACATTACATAAATGACTCCATTACGTGTCACACTGCACATGAGAATACAGTTGTATTTGTATTTTATTCTGTACAGATGTAGCCTCTTAAGAGATAATGGGATTTTGTATACCTGCTCTTGATCAATGAAACCCACATGACAGCATAAAAACAACTTACTACGCTGGTGAAAATGATAGAATTACTTCTCTTCATTGAAAATATACTCCGTCAGCTACAACTATTGTGCAATTATTGACACATTAATTGTATTTTATTTTTTTATTTCAGCATTAGCTGATGGTATGTGCTCCTCATCACTGGCTAGTGCACACTAAGTGCTGACTCGGGTCTCTTCTCACTAAAAGTGGTCCCCAGGGGTGACAGGACATCAATACTGAACTGGAATCAGCAGCATGGATCTACTAGTGTGCTGTAAACTCTCTGCAGTGCAGCTTAGTAAAATGCAAGGAAAGATAATTCAGTGTAGGGATCAGCTGGGCTGGAAATATGGCAGATTGATGAAAACCTTATTGGGGCTTTTACTATTGAAACTGTGAAATTAAAAACACCGCTTTAGCCCAAAGAGAAGCAATATCATTATTTATTTTTTCTAGAAATAGTAAAAAAAAGACATGTTATTATTTTACAATTATATGAAACAATGAGAGGCCACATACTCTTCACATTGACCACCAATTAGGGATACAACATCTATTAACCTTTTTTTTTTGGTTGATGTTTTGCATATTAATGATAACACATAATCTGTATCAGAAACTTGAGGCCTACTTTACACAAACCAGATATTTTAAGCTTCATGAACTGATTTTCTGACCACTTGGGAGCAGCAGAAACAAGCTTTTAACACAACATCAACTTTGTATTATCTTGTACAGTTGACATGGCTGATTTTTTAGGTAACAGTTGAATATTCACACATCCAGAAGTTACCCCAAAACATGTGTTGGCTCTCAGCAAATGCAAGTCCAATGTTAAAAAAATAAATAAGCACTCATTACATTTTCCTTCTCCGTTCACTTATAAATTCACCCCCCTTTTGGCTGAATACACAAATATTTCTCTGGGTCATGTGGTCAAAACTGATTTAGCGATTTAGGTCTTGTTTGATGTAGAAGAGCAGCACTGTTACCATAGAAGGAAAAGGGAGATTCATGGGTCGCATTCCTCATCCTAAAAAAACTCAGCCTTTACCAGATTACTTTGCCTCACAGACAGCAGGACACATTTCAACTTGTACATTATTCCCATTTCCCGTTTGTGCTAAAGCTGTGACAGAACAAAGGCTACTGGAACTGAGAAGTGAAAGCCCTGTGTTTATTTTCCTCACTGCCACCCTTTATAATATGCATTGTATTGTACAGTATTATGTGTTCAAATAAACATTACAGTGTTTATTTCACTTCCATTTTCTTAACTCAACTTTTTTCGGTTCTCTAAACAAATATCTTGACATCGTTGCTGTTTGCACGCTCTTAGAGAGACTCCGAGGATTGAGACAGGTTGTTTATTTACTTTGTGTGCATCATCATGTGCACCATTTTGTACCAGTACTATTTCGTGCTAGTCTGGATTAATCCTCCTGTTGCCTCCTAATGGATGTCCCTGATCTGTCAATGTAGGTCTGATAGGATTAATTGAAGCATTACTTAATTACAAGGCAGAGAAGAAAAGCTAAAAATATATCAAGAGGATTAACTGCTATAACGGTAAAACAAGGACATCATTCTGAAGAAGATTTTTTAAATAAATACTTTCCCCTAACAGGCTCATTAGCAAGGAGATGATGGAAAGACCTGTAATACGGTTGATTCTGCCAGCTCTGTATAAGCAACCCCAGCTGCTTTCTGTAGGCCTACTGCTGATATGGAGCATCGCAATAATTACTCAGCATGTGAATATGGGTGTGGGCAGAGATGGGGAAAAATACATCAATATATATACAGTTGTTCAAAACAAGTCTTTTTGTTGAAATCAAGACAAGTTAGCAGTCAAATTGTTGGTGTTAAGCTGTGTTTGATAGTGAACTGTGTTCCTTAAAGATAACGAGTTTCAGCTTTTACTGTATTGAATAACAAAGCAACATCCAGGATTGCCTTTAGCCATTTTCGGCTTGGGTAGGCTAAAACAGGAGAGGCAGTATAATATTATGTACCACAAACTCTACAGAAATATGGCTGTATAGATCAATTGGTATTGCTTCCATGATGCCCTCTACTGGCAGGCTTTAGACTAACTTGAAACTCCAATAGCGAAATGTGATATATCCCAAAAAGTTGCCAAATAAAGACGAGTGCTAACACCTGAGAATCTAAAGTGAGACGTTGAACTAACAGGCTGTCCAAAACTGTCAGGACTTTTCTATACTGTCTGTGCACTCTCCAAGATGAAAAAAACATCTTATTGTTGAGTTTTATATATTTAAGTTTGTTGTTTTAATGCATTTTTACCCTGTAAAGAGTCTTAGGGTTTCTTGAAAAACGCTCTGTAAATAAAATGTATATGATTATTTAGAAAACAATGATCACCATGTGAAACGATAGCCTGAGGAAGCTACCAAGAGTATGAAAAAACATCTTCCCCTTTAGGTAAATCTGAACTATTTCAGCTGTTTAAAGGGGTGTCCAGATTGCATAATAATCATGCACTGTATTGTAGACTGTTGAAAGATTTTATAGTCCAAATTCCATTCAGCTGCTGCTTAATGATACCTTTAACCTTTGTCGTTGGCTCTGGCATATAAAACCAGGCTGAGAAATGCCTCAAAAGCTGAGAATGTGTGTATTCTCTCACATAACACCTAATAGTGCGAAAAGTTCAAGGAGAGGTTCATGTGACAGTGTGAGCCAGTTGGCAGATCAAGTGGACAGGCTCTCTTGAAGATGCTCTTAGCCTCGGTCTTGTCACTTTTCATTATTCTCTGCTGTTTTTCTTTGTACACACTTTTCAATACCTCATACTCCATTGTTTACTTTTTTCAATTATCTTATTCACTAGCTGTTTTATATTTTTATAAAATATATATTTTGTCTTTTCTATGTTGGTTGAGTCTCATCTTCAGGCCTGATCTTGAAGTGAGCATTTTGGCAGAGTTGACATCAGCATCCAGATATGAAACATTTCATCAGCCACAACACTGCTTATCAATCCACTCAGCAGCACAGGAGAGGCCTGGCTAACCAACATCAGTGAAGGGTAATGAGGTGAATGAAGTGCCAGAGTAATATTAGAAATGTGTTCCAAAGAGTGTTTATCAGTAATGTGTTTAGAAGACACACGTGGGAAACATGAAGAGGAATGTTGCATAACGTGCGTAAGTCGCTCTGCCTTTGCTCCATGCCCCGATAAGGAAACACGAGAGGTGTATGAAGTTATGAACTCCAAGTCAGATTAGATGTTTCACTATCAGGGTGGGGGTAGTTACACATCATACCGTAAGAAGTGGTATCACAATGATCCCCGTACAGCAATTATTATCATTTTTAGACATGAAGATGTGAGAACTCAAACGTAAGGCATAATGGAAACAAGTGTGGAGCCATGCTAGCATCTGTGAGGCTTAATTAAGGCCCATAGGTGCTATACATGACAATGCTTCTTGCTAATGTTTAGCATATGATGTTTGCCATGGTCACCAACTTAGTTTAAGCTTTTCAGCACTGAACACAAAGAAGGACACAGGGTTTCAATCCTGATGATTGTTAACTAGTTGAGGCAACTGAAGCTCTGTAGGTAAACTGGGTCGTCCTCTAATCACAAGGATGGCGGTTCGATTTAGTCGGTACAGCTCTTCCTGGAGGAAACCTTCATTTTCTGCGACACACTAAGGTCTCGGCCAAATGAAATGGTATTCATCCTATAACTGTTTAGATACTGTATGTCAGTTTCCATCTATAATGTCTTGGGGATTTTTCAAATGCATTTGCAGAATGTTGTAGGGATTACATCTTCCATACGTTAAATTATACTCATCTTATCAAAAATACTATTTGAAGTTATAAAAGAGATTACATTTGTAATTGGCATGTAAGAATGAGTCCTCAGGTCGAAACACATTTACTGCTTGTGATTGAGAAATTAAGTTTTATCACCTAGTTAAGCTTCGCACTTGCACGAGTGAGACATAGGCAGAGAAATTAGCACTCTGGTTGCCTAAAAGCATCTTGTCCTGCTGTTGTAATTATGGTGTTAGACTCATTATGCAACTACAGCCTCTGTTAGTGAGATGCCTCCGAATGTTGGACAGCTGCTGACTCCTCATCTGACGGTAGAGTAAACAGCAAGGCATGCCTTTTACGGTGCTATGCAGATGTCCTGAACATTAAATAGTGTAACTCATTTTGAAGCAACTGCCATTGTCAGCTTGGCATATTAAAAAAGAGTGTTGAATTATAATGAAGAAAATGAGTGTGTCAAGTTTATAGTATTGTTTGTTTCAGTTTAGAGAAGACAGTGTTATTGAACATGACTCCAGGAAAACATGTTGTTTGCAAATGTTTTAGCTTCATTCATACATTTTTGGAATCTTGAGGGAATTGGCTTATTTTCAATCAGCTACAGATGTTACACACATAACCAGGAAATTGCAAAACAGGGATGTGAATGTTTGTGTCTATCTATTTTCTTCCACCATTGTTTCTCCTCTGTCAGCTTCCCCCAACACATGTCATCAAAATGCACTGTTGGTTTTTGTGTTCAAAATGAAAAAACACATGAGTGGCATTGGCATTTTTTACCAGGCGTCTGTTTGATTGAAAGAGCTTAAGGCAGAAGCCACTTAGGTAAAGTGATTTTTAAAATGTTGATGGTTGAATTATGGTCCAGTTTGTTCTTCTTATTCAAGGTGGAAATATACCTTTAGACCAGTCAATGAAGATTTATTTTGATAGATGTCTGACTACTATTAATTTATGCATTACAAAAAAAGTACATTTAATAATAGTGTTTAATGACAAAATGATCCTAAAACCATAAAGAAGGTAAAGGGTCAACATGCACTTCAGTAACACCGTTAAACAGGGAGATGATGCAGGACTCCACATCAGCCGCCGTTATATCTCTCACAGATTTGATAAGGCATTTCACCTGGTCAGCTCTTAGACATCAAAGCAAGTCTGGATTACAAGTGAAAGTGGCATGATGTCATTGCCAGACATTGTCCTGATGCACTCATATGCCATCCACTCATTCAGCAC